>NC_028360.1:8758147-8794728 GCF_000741045.1 Vigna radiata var. radiata
ATATATATATATATATATATATATATATATATATATATATATATATATATATATATATATATATGTATGTATGTATGTTGTAAACACTCCACCAAACACATCAAATGTTTTAAGGTTAAATAGATTCGGTGATCCCTATTTTTGCTGGTTTTCTTCAAATAGGTCCCCGTTTTTTAAAAATGATCAATTTGGTCCTTAAATTTGAAAAATCATACCAATCAAGTTTATTCTGTTAATTTTCCTTAACGGCGTTAAAAATGTCTTTACTGATAAGAGGATGTGTCATTTTCTATACAGGTGGCACATAATGACTCATTAGACGTGGACTTAAATTGTTTTTATGATTTTTAAATTAGTCTCCCAAACTGGGAATATATACAGATAATGAGACTTAGCCTCTCTTCCTCCGAGCGAAACACCCAGAAGCAACCACTCTCACCGCCTGTGCTTTTTCCTCCCTCTCTGTTTGAGGGTTTTCTTTCCTCCCTCTCCGGTCGCCACTGCAGCCTTAGCCAGCCACGTGCACCACCGCCCTCCACCGAGATCTCATCCCTTTTCGCATGTGAGAGGAGAACGCATACCTTCCACCTAGAGTTCTTGCCATTGCTGCCTCCACCTAAGATGACCGTCGCGAGTTGCGGCGGAGATGCTTCCTCACCGGCGCCCCTAGCGTCGTTCTCCTCCTTCTCTGTTCGAGGGTTCCCCAACGTTGTTCTCCTCCCTCTCCGTTCGAGGATTTTCTTTCCTTTCCCTTAAACGCCAGCGCCTCCAGAAGCACCACCGCCGATGTCGGGGACGAAAATGATTTTTTTTGCTTTATTGGTTAATTCATCTATCAATTGATGTTTTGTTTACTGGGATTGGAAACATTGGAGTGTGTGTTGGGTGCTAGAAGTTTGTCTTTGTTCTTGGTGATTAGTTTTTATTTTTGTTGCCTTGTGCAGTGCAGGTTGAGGATGGTGGTGTTATGCTTGAGCTGGGATGGAGGTTCAAATGAAGATGAAGATACTGGTTACATTTTTTTGTTGTGTTTTCCTGATAAGTATCTAGCTTAACAGCAAAGGGGATGGTGATGATGGGTAAGAAAGTAGACTCTTCTCTTGGCCGACCTCTTTTTTGTTTCTTTCTTTTCCGATAAATTGAGTACGCCTCCTCCAGGAATGGAATGGATGATGAAGGTGACTCTTGATGGAAGAAAAGGCTAGAGTGTGAACTGCTACGGTGGCTCTCAAATGTTAATGGAGGATGCAGATGGTTCAAAAGATGAGAATGCAGATGTTGTTGAATGGAGAATGTCGATGTTGAATGTTGTTGAAGGATTTTTTTAATGTTGTATAACAGATGGATGAAGCCAAAGAATGGCTGTTTGCGGAGGTAAATGAGAAGAAGATGTTCTTAAAGTCCACGTCTCAGAGTCCACGTCTTAAAAGTCATTGTGTGCCACCTATTTAAAAAATACACTTCCTTTTGCCAGCAAAGACGAATTTTAATGCCGTTAAGAAAAATTAACAAAATAAACTTGATTGGTCTAATTTTTCAAATTTAAGGACCAAATTAATCATTTTTAAAAAACGGGGACCTATTTGAAGAAAACCAGCAAAAATAGGGACCACCAGATCTATTTAACCATGTTTTAAGTTGCCAACTTTGAAGATATTGGTTCTTTATAGGGCTATTTGTCATCTTCTAACCATGTAAAAGTTGTGTTTACATAAACAAATACTCAGATGCCTAAACCAATCAAGTACATTAACAAAGGTAATAAATGTTGTAATATTAATGAATAACATATATACTATTTATGAGCTTTTATTTTGATGGATCTCGTCCATGTGACCAATTATATTGTATTAGTCTTTAATTAGCTTATTATGCTAATGATCTTTAATCTTGATGGTAATCTAGTCATCATAGTCAATGTCTGATAGAGAGATTGCTTTGGTCGATACATAGTCGACCAAACCATCATGATATGTCTTTCTACCATAAGAGTTAAGTACATTTAGGCATAAGTGGTCAAAATGTATCCGAACACATATGGTAGAGTTGTGTATTGTAGAATTGGATTAGAAACTAAACTATGCATTCATGACATAGTTTTAAAAAGTACTCCTCAACATTGAAATAGAAAACTCAATTTCTAATCCAAATTTCAAAATGCCACCATTTTTGGAGATTCAATTAATATGTAATTGAATCCTCTAATTACATGAATCAAAATACAATGAATGAATTTCAACCAACACAAGAAATGATGCAGTTGAACTCTTCCAACTATGAAATTCATCAAACAAATTAATGAGATATACAATTAAATTTGTCAACAATGGTTCATCAAACACAATTTAATGAAGTGCATCCAATACAAGAAAGGATGCAGTTGAATTTTATCTACAACATGGCTCATCATCATACATAATAAATTTTAAAGAAATGAAAGCAGTAAATCATCTACGTACATGGCTCATCAAACAATTGAATTTCACTATTTTACAATGCCATTTCTTCTATATATTATAGCCGTAAGTGTTCAAGACTTGTCAACATAATAACTAGCTTTCCTTTTATCTATATAAAGGTATGAAGCAATGTATTTGTACCTAACTTTTCTATCAATAAAGACATTTTATTTTTATTTTTAGTTTATCATCTCTTTCTATGGCTAACTTTATATTATTGCTCTAGAGATATTGTATGTTTCAATAGACAGTTGAACACTAGTACAGGGAAATGACAGCGATTACTTTTGTCTATCCGCATTGGTTCTGCAACAGTATATCTCTACTCCACAAAAAGACCACTATCTCTTTTCAATTGCAAACATTTTGTTAAACCTTTCAATCTTCAAAATAAAATTAATTGAATTATTTGTTTCAGAAGAAAAAAAAAAGACGAAAACCATAAATAACAAAAAAAAAGTGGGTTTTATGGGTCTAGTCCAACAGTAGACTTTTAGCAAATTCAGCCAAAAAAATCCATAGTCATCAGAGCAAAATAAAAAACTATAAAAGATTAAATTGCGTATAACATAAACCACACGTTTACCTTAATTTATCTCAGACTTGGGCGATTAATCTCATGAAAGTCTCTTCGAATCTAAACTTTGATCACCTAAATCTACACAAGTACATTTTAATTAGAAACACATAACAAAAAACCTAAAAACAAGAGATTACTCACAATACAAAAATATATAAAAAAAAAAAAAAAGAAAAGACCTTCGTAAGTATATCTAGATTGGATTTTCACTTAAGAACATGCTTCTAAATCTAACTTTGTCTCTCATATGAAGCCTGTGAACTAGAAGGCATTTAAATCTAGGATGTCTAGGTACAACACTACTGAGCAAGTGTCAATTTCTTCATTTCCATTCAAATATATATCAATTAAACTCAGCAAAAACACTTAATCTCTTCTCTCAATTAGGAAAGGAAATAAATTCACCCAATTGCTCTAAAATGGAAATAAAAGTGTGAATACATAACCACTAGTGGATTTTGTCTTATATGAATCAAAGATCCAGGTAGCATTACTATACGCTTCTAGTATAGCAGGAAATCCACTATATTAAATGTCATAATCCATTGAACCTCTTAAGTATGTGTTACACTTACATATCAATATTCCTAATTAGAATATTAAGTGTATCTTCTCAGTATACTTATTACATAAGTAATATCAGGATTTAGAAAAGTTCATCAAATGTAGTAAGCTCCCAAATATTTAGGTATACTAAGATTGAGAATAAATTCTCCTCTACCTTTCATTAATTTAGAGTTAGCATCATAGGGGGTTCTCACTATTTTTGAAGTCACGATACTCAAACTTCTTAAGAGGTTTCTTAGTGTATTATTTTGGAAGAGTAATATATTATCTCTCTCCCTTATGATTCTACCTTATAAAATCATATTAACTTCACCCAAAAGTAACTTATATTTCAAAATGAGATTCTAGAAACCTTAGTTTTTAGAGACTATCTGAATGCATGTGTCAATCATTAGCATGTCGTTCATATATAAATATATAACGATATATTCTCTACTTCCAGATTTAAAGCAATATCAAGTCAAACTTATTTCTTCAAGTAATTAATTAAGTAAAATTAGCTACACCCCACAATTTTCAAAATTTAAGATTGGTAAACGAGAAAATACCCAGTTGTGCTTCTCTCATTTGTAGGTAGAGTATACAAAAAATTACTCAAGTACTTGATAATGGTCCGTTGCATCACTTACCAGAAGAGATACTGAAATTAATTTTGTGCTCACAAATTAAAAATCAAGAACCTAGTCTCATCTTCTTATTTCTTTTTCTTTCTCTAGAGAGAAATTCTCCTCCACCTTTCCTCAAACATTACAAAGGCACCACACATGAAAATTAGGATTCATCATCCTAACTCCAACGAACTTTAAGATGTCACCTCGTCTCCCTCTTCTTTACCATCATCTACGACCCCTACAGATGCGATAATAAGCCATTGTTGTTGCGAGCACCTTGCCAGCCTCCGGAAGTTTTGTCCAGAGAAGACCTCGACTTTTGACACGTCCAGAAGTGGTTTCACAAATATCGTCTGAGTTTCGGAAACAATTTCTTTTTTACTTTCTGGAATTGGATTGTTGATGTCAATCATAAGTCCTTAATATTGTTGTAGAAAGCTGACAAAATCACAAACCGTATTTCCTTTTGAGAGGAGAAAAAGAAAGTTTGATTTGGTGTGTTTTTTGAAATATAGGAAATGCTCTGTTTATAGAGCAGAAACTTGGTTAAAAATCACAATAATTAATAATAAAAATTGACCGTTGACACATATGAACTTTAATGAGAGAAAAAAAAATGTGCACTTGGAAACGTTAATGAGAAATTAGAAACTGTTAGTCAACATTTAAAACTAACGTTTCTTTTGCAATTATTATTATTTTATAATATTGTGCACCAAATCTCCAATTTCTGTGCTAACAAAGCTTTACAATTAATCAATTCCAAGTAATAAAATAATCCACGTCACGATATCTATTGTGCATCATGGTTAACCATTTACATAGTGTTTATGATTTGGACTTATTTGTTACACATTTAAAAAACAAAGACCTAATTGAGACTACTTAAAACCTAAAGACTAAATTTAGATTCTAGAACAAATATAAAAATCACTCTGATAGTTTTACTCTAAATTTGACCTTTACTACAAAAATAACATTAATCAATTTATTATGACTAATAGACTATACTAATCATGTAAGATCCGAGAAAATTGAAGATTTTATTATATGTTATTGCAATGTGATGTGTTAGTTTGCTGGTAGATATGTGTGTCTAGGATTGAATAAATGTAAGTTCAAATCCTAAGGAAAAAGATTTAATGTGAAACCTATGTTTGATTTTTATTTATATTTTTTGCCTAAGGGCAAAAAAAGGTCTTTTCCATTTTCATAATTATGGGGCAGATATTATAAATAGGGGTAAAGGAAGTAAAGGCCTACACTAAATAAAATAAGCAGAATAAAATAAAGTAAAATAAAATGTTTTTAAAATAGTGGTTGAAAGATTTTAGGAAGAGTAGTTACTTTTAAGTTTTATTTAAAAAGAAAGTAAAACNAATAGTGGTTGAAAGATTTTAGGAAGAGTAGTTACTTTTAAGTTTTATTTAAAAAGAAAGTAAAACTTAGAAAGAGTGGTACGTTACTTTTATGAGAGAAGGAAAAAGAAAGCATAGAGAGATTGAAGGGAAGGAGACGTAGGTTCCATTCCAATTGAATTTGGGTTTCCTGTTATGGTATTTTAATCTCGTAATTTAGGTTAAGATAAATGGCTGGGATATGGGTTTCGTCTCTAATTTGGGGTTCATAATATGATTTTGGGTTGCTCTCTGGTTTTTCAAGTGGTGGCCAGGGAGACGCTGATGGTGGTGGTTGTGGATGTCAAGGTGGCCGACGTTGACAGCTTCATCCTGATTGGGCTGAAAAGTCTGGGTTGATACAATGGGAACCTAATTGGGCCGCAACCCGGGTGTGTGGAATTCACGATTTTATGATATCAACTAATAAAATTAAATTGTAAAGAGAGAAGAAAATAATAATAATATTAATTATTATTATTATAAGAGGAAAATTATTATTATTTAATTAGTAATTAATTGTAATCAAATTAATTTATTGGAAAGAGAAATTAATTTTATATGAAAAGGAAAGAAATTGATATTTTTAGATTAATTATTAATCAAATTAATTAAATTAACTATTTTGGAATTAGAAATTAATTTATTTCGAAAAAAGAGAAGTAGTGAGACTTTAATAATTAATTAAAGTAATAATGAGTTATTATTTTGGATTGAGTTATGATTCTTAAAATATTATAGAAATTTATATTGTCTCTACATAAGACTTTTATATCGATGTGTAAATGAAGAAAAGGGAGGTGTGAATAGTATTTAGTTTGACTATGTTTGGTTGACTTTATTAGTATTATACACTTGAAGAGATGGATGTGTCTATCCTGTACCTAGTGAATCCTGAGTTTTGAACTATCTACCGTATGATTATGAGCATGAGCCTGTATGGAGAAGCTACAGGTGTTATGATTGTGAACCTGTATGGGGAAGCTACAGGTGGTATGATTGTGAACCTGTATGGGGAAGNAGGTGGTATGATTGTGAACCTGTATGGGGAAGCAACAGGTGGTATGATTGTGAACCTGTATGGGAAAGTTACAGGTGGTAGGGTTAGGTACAGGAGACAGACCAATGTCCTTCATGATAATGTTGGGAATTCATAATAACTTGTGTCTAGAGATGATGTTAATAAGGATAATCGTGGATAGTATAGTAATGATATAGTTAATGAGAACGTTAACGATGATCATGATGATTCTGTTAGTAGGATAGTGTTGTAGATAGTGAATTGTTGTTAAGTTGTGTTTACTTATCATGTACGTAATTTATTGTTATTGGTTATGTTACGATAGCTTACCTGTATTTCTTTGTGCTTGTGGTTGTGTGTGTCTTGCGATGATCGTATGACCTTGGTTATACGGGAGCAGGGGTATAGCAGATGTTCCAGATGCATGATATCGACGTGAGAGTGGGGGACAACCTTGATTTATTTAAAGCTTTGAGTTATAAATTTCAGAAACAATGTAATTGGATTTACTTTATTTCGTTATTGTTATGTGAATATTCCTGTTCGTCATCATCGTCCAACGCGTGATTACCCCTCTTCTATAATCTAATCTCTAGTTGCATGTTTGTCTTTAACTGGCACCACCATCACCCTCCTATATCCACTCCTTGAGTTCTCTCCACCATCAAAATCACAATATTACTTTGTTTCCTTGAGATTTCTTGGACTGTTCTTGTGTTTATTCTGCTTTGCCTGACATTTTATGAAATCTGACTATGTTCTTGCAGTGGGTATACGCTTAGTTGCCCAGTTGGTGATTGTATCTTCGCTTAGTTGATCGATCTGTGTCATGGTGGACGTCAAATGGGGGTAGGAGTAATACTGTTGGATGCTAACCACTATTTCGTTATTTTTTTTATTTTAAATTGAACGTCCGTTGTTTCTTAAAATGCTAGGCACCCCTACACTCTTAGATATTTAAGGTTAGGTTGATAACTTTTTCACAACTCATAGGGAGTTTTACCAGTTTTCTTATGAGGTATTCTATTTTGTAAAAAACATGCAATAAGCAAGGCTTCTTCCCAAAATAAGTGAGAAAATGCTTTACTTATTCTAATGAAGTTTGTATTAATGATTTGTAATTTCTTTTGCAGAGTAATTCAAACTATAACTACTTTGAATGAGTTGACGAAGGAGATTCTGAAATTCAAGGAAGCTTACAAAGGAAGAGTGAAGAAGTTGAAGTCTGTATTGAAAAGAATAAGGTTGTAGTGGATCTAAGGAAGAAGAACGAGAAGTTAAAGAGGAAATTAGAGCACGATTTCGAATCGGGCTACACTTTGGGACGCGTCTGACACTGTTTAAAAGACCCTGGGACTCTAGGTTTTGCATCCCTGACAGAAGAGAGCATAGCAATACACTCCTAGCCAATTCTTAGTCTTCCATTCTTCTTCTTTTCTTCCATTGTTCATAGGTTCCTCCATGTCTATGGAAAACTAATTTCTATTTGTTGTTGGAGAATGATGTAACTTTGTAAACTCTTATGTATTTGAGTTGATTCTTAATTCTATATGTTCAACTAATAGGCAGTGTTGAATACAAATTGTTTATCAGGAGGCTCATGGACAAGTTCCAATAAAAAAATGTTTTGTGTAGAACAAGATACTCAAAAGAGAGAGTGAGAGAAAAATTTCCTTTGAGATAGGAAAATATGAAAATGAATGAGATATTCGTTGGAAAGAAAAAGAAAGAACAGAAAATTCAAAATTTTCAAAGTTTGAAAATTGAAACATGTGGAAAAAAACCCTAGAAATACTTAAAGAACGTACCCTTAGGTAATCGAATGACGTTTGAATGTCTACGGTGGAATGAGGTGTCATCAAGATTATCTTAAAATTATGATATTAAATTGTAATTCATAACGCGTATTGATCTTGATTAATGGCATCCAAAACCATAGTTGTTGTCTCTAATTTATAATTAAAATAAACTCGGATGGTGTACTAGTGAATTTTAGGTTCAACGTGTTAATCTATCTAAGTTCATTTTCTAAAAATCGATTATTTATTTAGTACAATGTGTTCTTTCTTGATTGATTTACAAGAAATATAAATAATTTCTAAATTGTGTAATCTGAACCTTGATTTTATTTAGTACAATGTGTTCATAATGGTAGTCTTGGCGGTTGATGTCAGCAATATTAGAATCAAGAAAGGCCAAAAAATTTAAATTCTGAAACTTCTGATATTCAAAAGTCAGTAATGTTGGCTTGAGCTAAAAGGCCGTATGAATATGTTAATGAATAAGATAAGAAGCAATTAAGACAACACTGACAAAGTTGACACAGTAAATGAAAAAAACACATGAAAGGGAATATATTTGTTTTACATTTCTAGTTATATAGTTTAGAAAAACTTTTACGTAAAAGTTATTTATAGATTGTATAATTCACATTTTTATGAATATTTTTTTTTAAAATGTGCATTTAAAAATCACTTCAAATCCAAAAAATATATATAATTCTATTTTGAATTACACAATTCAAAATTTTAATTTTTTTTTATGAAAAAAATTTAAATTATGTAATTTGAAATACAATATAATTTTTTTAATTATGCAATCTGAAAGATGAATTTGATTTTCAAATTATTATTTTTAATTGTGTAATCCCGTATATAAGTTTTCAAGTTCTGTATTGCACAGTTAAAAAGACAGTGCACGATGCGATTTAAACTGAATGACAGTGTGGATTTTAATTTACGGGGGTGCAGAAGAAACGTATAGACTGCAAAACAAAATTTCCTTGTTTTTAGTTTCCTTGCAGTTCTTTGGGCTCATGGGCTTTAGGGGGGCAGATTTGCGTCTGCCCATTTGAAGGAAAGCTATTAACACTCCAGTTTTACTAACTCCACTATTACCTTTGTAACTTGGAACTAACCGCTTGTGCTCGTGATGCCGAAAATTTGATAGTATATGTGTGCGGTGTTAATTTTGTGATGTTTGAGAGGATTTAAGCGTTGAGTCTATAGAGTATGTAAGACTTTCTTTTGTTTCTTTCAAAATTCGTTTTAAATGTGTTGTTTTATGAATTAGTTTTAGCCTGTTCATTTTGAGAATGAGCGAAATTGTCTTAGTTTGGAGAAAACAAAAGTTATTAGGTAATTGAAGATCATTGATTGTATGTGATATTAACCAATATCGAAGATTATTTGTTCTAATGTTTAACTTGGTAGGTCGTTTGTGTCATAAATATAAATGTTAGTCACAAAACTTAGTATTTAGACCATTTTTATAGCTCGTAAATTTTTGACATCATCCTTTTTGGATAAATGTTATTACCTTCAAAAACCACATATATTCGATATTCTTAATTAATGCCTAAGTACCACATTTGAATTTTATACCTTGAAATAATTTAAAAAAGCCTAATTACTTAATATAAAAGTAGTAATATTCTAAAACCCTGCAATAATTTCTCGTTCTTTTAACTCCTAATAGTTTGACCTATAAATTTAATCGAATTTAATTCAATTCGGCGAATTCTCACCACAGGCCTCAAATTAATACTAGATATTTAGGCATCCTCTATTTCAACTGTTATTTTTCATCTTATTAACATACCATATGTTCTGCTTAGATAAATCAGTACTTCGTTAACATTTTGAAAACAGCTCCCATACACTAAAATACATCAGCGGGAAAATTTGCATAGCTAATTGTTATACTTTCACATTGTTCTGAACAACAAATTCTAGGCAAAATAAAGCCTCCTGATGGCAACAATAGACGTAAAATACTTGAATCCTAAATTCACTGCTCACAGTTTAGGTGTCTTCAAAAGAAATGTATTCAGAAAACTACAGAGTTCAACTGAATGAAAAATCCTAATCTCCTAACCCAACATAAAAGAGATTAAGCTTGAGGTTTCTCTTCTTCATCCTCTTCTATCTTGGGAGCCAAATAGAACCGGACATAACCCATCTCAGCAATCTTGTATTCAACAACAACTGGCAGCTCATTTGACAAACTAATGGAAACTGTGTTGGACAAAGGTGTTGCCTTTGTAAAAGAGTTCATATAACGCAATGCAAATGTCAATGACACTGGCTCATTCATGTCAATAACAGTGGCTTCTTCAGGCTGCAAGATCAATCAAGAAATTAAAAATGCCTACTAAGTAAAAACTTAAAGTTGTTTACTACGTATAAATATAATAGCGGAACAAAGAATAAAACAAAAACAGTCATCTCACCTTATCCACAGAAGTATTTTGCCTGCAAACTATGTTTGCAGATCCAATATCTCCTTTGGTGGAAAACTTCACACCCTCCTTGGTGACCGAGATGACAACTTCAAACAACGTCACACTACATTATCAGCATAACTTTCCAAATATAACAACAAATTAACAAATCGAAACAAAGGTAATTACCAGTATCCCCAATGCTGCTGAGATCCCTGCAGATCCTTGCAAACTCAGAAGATGGCATTTTCACAATGGCATGATACTCTGCCTCCGGTATCCCAAGATGCTCACTATCAATATCCATGAGCTTCATCTCAAAATCAGAAATTTTATCTTGAGCTGTAAAACAACAAGACCAAATTCAAATCACATCCAAAGAAAGTGATATTGGTATGAGATCACACTCATACAAGCACGTCTTTAAAGATTTATGTCAGCTCTGTCCATTTTATCATATCAAGTCGCACATAGCACTCTGCAACATCCTTTTTATCACGATATGTGAATATATATAGTTAAGAATAATACTATCAAAGAAAACAAACACGAAACATTCCGAACCGTGAAACAAAACACTACCAAGCAAACCTATATAGTCAGACCAATCGCCAAAATCACATTCTTTGTGTAAAACCCAACAATTAAACCAAATTTACTTCATATCAAACCTAAATAGTCAGTCCATTAGCCAAAAACCACACTCTTTGTGTAAAAAGATAAAGATTAAAATTGAACTTCAAAGTCCTCTTTTAAAATAGAAATATTTCTTGAACAAGTAATTACAACCAAACATCATAAATAATACATGTTCAGTTTCAATTTAAGAAAATGCATCTCAGTAGGTTACCACAACAAGTCATCAACATAACAAATCAAGCTAAATCTGCTTCTCGCACACCAAATGCACAAAAGTAAAACTACAACGAATAGATAATTAAAAAATAACTCTAACTCAACAAGTTCAACAAATAAATTCAAAAAAAGAGGTAGAGAAATAGAAACATACTGGGACTTTCGAACATGAAAGTGACGGTGTCACCACCATCATCGGCTTTAATGGTGATGATGTCATCGTTGCCAGCACATTTTAACATCTTAGCCATGTTGTTGAGGTTCATGCCCATGGACATGTTGCGGTCACAGCGATAGTGCTCGAAACCCTCGGATCGGAGGAGAAGTGCAACAAGGGCCACATGGCTGGAATCCATGGCCTGAAGGGAGAAACCGGTTGACGAGCAATCGAAGTTAGCATCGGTGACGAGCTCCTTGATGGATTCAAGGACCTTCTTCAGAAGAGAACCTTGTACCAGACGGAGTTCCAACATTTTTATCTTCTGAACAAAGGATTAGGGTTTGATATTGAGAAAGTTTTGGGGGTTTAGAGTGGAAATGAAAGAAAAGGAAGGGAAGGGTTTTTATATAGAGAAGCTTCTGGAAGCAGTTGGCGGGATTTGGGAGAATAATTGGATTCCCGCCAGGACGTTTGGGGGAATGGCGGGGAATGGAAAATTTTTCAATCTTTATTTTACTTTTTCACAAAGTTGAACCAAAAAGATTGATATACTGAAATTTCTAATAGTTTTAAAATTAAAAAGAAAAAAAAATCGACATCGATAGAATATTATTTTTAATATATAAGGTCAACATAGCTTGAATCAATTTTGTATTATTATTAAATTCTTAAAATAAGCATGTGTGTTTGTTTATAAAAAATAATTATAAATATGCATGTGTATTTGATTATAAATTAAAAAATAAATTAATTTATATTGATTAAAAATGATAACAAAGCTGTGTATACTGATAAGGGTTGTCGGAAATTACAAAACTCAATTCTTTTAACATTTATGTTTTTTTATTATTATATCTTAATGTATATTTACTTTGGATAAAAATATTATATATATATATATATATATATATATATATATATAATTGTCGTTGTAATAATTGAATAATCATTATAATTAGATAAAATTGTTCTATGAATGGATAGTGTGACATAAATTTGAATATTTTAATGTTAAAATTTTAAAATATAAATAGAAATATTATAAGATGAGTTTTGTTATTTGAAGTCATATAATTTCATTTAAAGCTTTTTCTTTTCTATGTGTCTTTTATTTATTAGGTCATTTATTTAAATATTAGATGGTATCAAAATATCATTACGGCAATGTCTTATAATATAATCTATATTGAAAGGTAAGTTAGTTTTTACTCTTTCCTTAAGTCATACATATCTTTTATGTATGTGAGAATTTGTCTATCGCATATGTCTTCTTAGTTTTATGATTTGTTATTTGTTTATCAGTGGTTCTAACAACATACCCTAATCATGATTTCGTGGTTGGTATGTGCAAATAAAGCTCTCTCGGTTGAGGAAGCAATTTTAGGTTCTTTCGAGTTGTTTAGTATGAGCTCTTTTCAATGGTTTTAGTATGTTGATAAATCTGAGTTTATTGAGTTTGATTAAAAAGATTGAGCTCCTTGAGATTTTGTTGTGTGGTGGTGTAATTGTTTATAATTGATGTAAATATACATTATTTGAAATTAGAAATTTATTATTGTGAATGTTTGTCGAATATTTCCTATTTTTTTATCACTTGAGCTTTTATCTTTAAGGGTATAATATTAGAAACTGAGTTTGAATTGGATGTAGTAAAATGGGATAGCGTTGGACTGGTTTTTGGTAATAGGTGAATTTTTAGAGGAGTTGCTTTGGGAAGAAACCTGATGTGCGGGGGTTGTTGTTAGGCCATTTAAAACTTGTTTAACCATTTAGTTCACCAAATTCTGGTTTGTATCATGTAAAATATGGTTTGTAACGTGTAGAATTTTATATGTGAGCTTTTACGTTGTTGTTTTGGTCTGGTGTACCTTAGACTTGACTAAATAAGCAAATCGGTACTCAATTTTAGTCATAAACATGTTTTTGAATTTATACTAGTGTTAAAGATTCCATTTTGGTCATTTTGATGAATCTTTGGTGCAATTAAATCAAAATTCGAAATTTGTTGTTTTTTGGTATAGAGTTGAGTGGTAGACCAGCAACACTGAGTGCCATCTTTACGAGAGGTATGATGCTCAACGGTGTAGAGGTGGCGCTCAAGTGCCAGCTTTGCGAGAAGAATGGTGATCAGTGGCAAGGATGTGTCGCTCAATGATAATGGTTGATTTAACGTGTTTGTGTGTGTATATTTTGTGAACAAATCAACTCCTTCATAGTTTTTACCTTGTTTTATCCTCACGTTTAGTGTGTTTTCTAGTTTTCTTGTGTTTTATTTAGTATATGCTTGTGTTTACCTTTAATCTCTTTGTTTGAGTTGTGAAACAAATGAATAGGAAGCACTTCAAGTAGAAGAAAACAAGCAAGAATTCAAGGGAACATGTTTTGGGACAATAAAAGATCAATTTGAAGCAAATACCCATGTTTGATGCATTTGGAATCGTACAAGAGCTTGAATTTTAGAATGTTGTCAAAATTGATGTCGCTGGGCTACGGCTTGAGCGCTCTGTTCACTAGAATGTTGTAGTCGGGCTGCCGTTGGGCTACCGCTTGAGCGGTTGCTCTCTGGAATGCTGTCGCTAGGCTGCCATTGGGCTACCGCTTGAGCGGTTGCTCTCTGGAATGCTACCGCTAGGTTGCCGCTGGGCTACTGCTTGAACGGTGACGACGATGATTTGGCAAAATGGGTTACTTAAACATGGGTCTCGCGACTTTTTGGGTATTCTTCTCCTCCTACATTTCATTCTTCACCTAGAGAGATTGAGAGAGGCCCTTGGAGGCTATTTGGAGTGTTGAGAAGCTCTCTCACTCCTCCTTGGGTCTTCAAGCTTCATCAATGGTGATTTTGCCCCTTTTGGGTTGAGGAAGAAGATGGGTCGCAAATTGGAGATGGAGATGGGAAGGGGAGGCGCAAATGGAGCATGGAGCAGCTGCCAAGAACCTTGGGAAAAGCTGTGCATATTCTCTTTGGTTCCAATTTCTTCCCTATCTCTTCAATTTTGTAGAACCCTAAGTTCTCCACCATGGAGGGCTTTTCCTATTTGTTGANATTAGTTGTAAAACATGGAATTCTTATGTATTTTGTGATGTTAATGATATATGATTTTCCAATTCATGTTAGCATTTGATTTCTATGCTTAATGCTTGTTGTGGCTTGATCACCCATGGCATGAATTTTGGTTTTTGATGTATTAAGAAATATGATTGAACCTAGAATTGAAATTGAATACTTATTGGATGGAATTGAGAAGTTTGTGAATGCATGAGAATAAAATGGATAAATTCTAGTATTGACAAATTGTAAATACACTATGTTAAATTCCTTGCACACCAACTTATAGTATTACGTGCAACGTTCAATCTTAAGCTAAAATTCTATAAGTATGTGTAATACTTGCTTACTTTAATACATTTATATTAACAATTAATGAATTGGTAATAAAAGTCATGTTCTAAAGACCTAAAAATTTAGGTTTTAGAAGTAATAATGATTTTAAAATATGAAATTTAATTATTTTAATATTAAATAAATTTTAATATAAATTATTTTATTATGAATGATTTTCATTATTTTAAAGCAGATATCTTTAAAAGTAATTTTTATCGAGTTATTTGGATTCTCTTTAAGAATTTTTATCCTTTGTTCGTTTGATTGAATAAGTGATTAATCATTGTGACGAACTTTTGGACTGATCAATTTCTCCATTTAAGTAAGTTGAGTTTCAATCATTTTCCTTGGTTTTTTTTATATGTTGCATGTGAGAATTTTTATGCTTGCATGCATCTTCTGAGTCATCAAAATGAGTCTTTGTTGATCAGTGATCATAATAGTATGTCTTGATGGTTATTGTGATATTTCTATGTGTAGACAGAATCATCAATTATGAAAAATATTTGTTTCCCAAATGGGTAAGGTTTCATTGTGTGAGAACTAAAATTTTGATAATGATAGAGTTTGTTATGAATGTAATATAGTTTGAACCTATATGAATTAACATCACATTATTAAAGAGTTTCAAAAGGGAGATTCTCAATTTTGGCAATATACTTAATAACCTGAAATATATGTGAATGAAACATATTATCTTTGTGTCTGTTGTCTAAAATCAAATACATTAGGAGTTGGGCACAATGTATAATCATTTGTTCATCTTTGATATAGTCAATAGTTATATAGTTTGAACTTGACATGAAGAAGTATTACACAATCTTGCAACGTCACAAGCAACAAAATATGTGTACAAATGAATGAATGATCATTTAAAGGACATGGTACGTGATGTTAGTGATTTTTTTTAAGAGCTCATTTATATGATTTTTTTAAAATCTGATTTAGATGACGAGTTATACTCGAGATGTAATAACTTTACTCAATTGTCAGTAACTTCGAAATAGTTTAGTTCAAAAGTAATAATTTGATAAACCAATAAAAGTTTCACATAATTGTTGGATTTATAAAAGTTTCACATAATTGTTGGAGTTTTTTAAGGAGATGCTTTTAAAAAATAACACATTACCTAATCATAATTACGGGGAAAAGAAGTTCTATGTCCAATGGATTTGAAGTACAAAAAAAAAAAATACATGCATGCCCTGATGATTGTGTATTATACATATACGAGTTTGTTTCATTGAAGGTGTGTCCAACATGTGGATCATCGTTGTTTAAAAAGAAACTTGATGGAAATAGTGTTGATGAAAACACAAATGGTTCTCCTCTTAAGGTGGTGTGATACCTGCCTATAATACCCAAAGCCTATAAAAGACAAAAGCATAAGCTTTAGAGCTTGAGTCCCCTGACCTAATATATCCACCTCCTTGATACGATACGTTAAAGGCTTCTCAAACTAAATTTGATGGACAAATGACATAACAATCAACTCAGGGGATCTCTGAAAAATAGTAAGTACAAACCTAAAAACCAAAACCAGTGTTAATTATGAAGTGGTTTGTTTTAATATGTGTTGTAAGATGAGTTAATTGAGAAAATGGCTCATAATTCGCCTGTTTCCCGTGGTCAAGACAATATACTCACAAAGTCCATTAGAAAACCTGAGCACTTAGGTCGTGTGCGCGTTATTGGAGGTTCATTTGGAATTCAAGATTACTTTGGTCCATGTTAAACTCGCTTTTAGTCGCATCAAAGCCAACAAACTTAGTTTCCCCACTAATGCAATATAGGGATAACCAAGGATCAATCCAAGGACTCAACTATGATTAAGTCTAAAGTGTATAGTTAAATTTTGCTTTTATTTTCTAATTACTACTAACTAANAAACAAGGTGGGGAAAATAAATGAAAGAAATGAAACTAAAAAGGNAAAGAAAAGCTAGACTAAAATCTGTTTAAAGAAAGAAAAAAATGAAGTACAAGAAAAAGAAATAGAAATCTAAACTACTAAACAAATAAACCTAAAATGTAAAGAAAANATGGCGAGAGANAAAAACAAACAATGNTATTTTCAACGAATATAAAAGCTAGGAAGTCTAAATGCTAAATGACATGAACCTAAATGAAATGATACAATGAAAAAAATGAACTTAATCTGAACAGTGAAAGAATAGTATAATGAAGTGAAAAGTCAAAGTGGAATGAGCAAACAACCTAAGATCTAAGAATTTAAAATCCAAAATCTAAAATCCAATTATCAAAACAGCACATCAAAAACAACAAATGAGATCAAGAAACAATGCTTAAACTAAGATCAACCAAGTAAAAGAACCTAACAACAACTATCTATCAAAATTCAAAATCTCACAGACTTAGAAATTGTACCTGAAAGTGAACATAAATGCAATACAAAGCATAGAACTAGTGTGAACGAAAACAAAATTGAACTATAGAATCTAACCAATGAAACAAATCAAAACCTCATTAGAAAGTGTAAAATGCACAAATCAAATCCAGAGGCATCAGGATTCTAAGAAAGTAAAACAGAATCAAAGTCTATTACAAACAAGAGCAAGATAACAATCACAAAAGCAGAATTGAATCATAGGCGAAAGGCACATTGGTGAGAATAAAATAGTGTTACGAATTTTGAGGAAGACATCCTGATAATGTGAATCCCAATCCAGGGTATTCTAGGTCATATTTCAGACCTTAATTTGATTCTTTTCCACTAATTTGCTCAACCAATGTCTATTTACCTATTCTTCAATCTAAAATTAACAACCTAAAATCATATCTAAATCAACAGAAAATATAAAGAACTCACATAATCCAAAGTAAAATCTACCACAAGAACAATAAACCGAATCAGAATTTGCATTAAACATTGAAGATGAAAGTACACGATACCAGAAATCATCGAAAATCACGGCCTGTCACCCTCGCAACTCGGTGAAATCCAAAATCGAAGAAAGCGCGATAAACCCTAGCCTATGAAAGCGATAAAACTACGCTACTCTCTCACTCGCAATCTTGCTCTCGCTAATCGTCTCTCACTTGTTCACGGAGTATGTCACCCTCCGCAATTCTCGTTCTCTACTCAGAACTCTTGCAATCTCAAAGTCTAGTGAGTGGAGTCTGTCACCCTCCACCCTTTTCACTAAAATTCTATTTACATTCCCCTTTAATAGGGTTAGAGTTCAGAAGGAGAAGAAGAACCTTGACGCTTCTAGTTTCCCGATCATACGGTCTCTATTTCATCCTCACGCTGCAATCATCTCGGCCCTCCAATCACCTTCAGTCTCTTCTTCCTTTTTGCCGATTGAGCCTCATGCACGTGCGTTGACACGAGCCACAGAGTACTCCTTTCTTTCTCGCATTCTCTGGAACCCTAGCTGTTGGGTTTTCCTTTTCTTCCGAATGAAATGCCAATTTTGACAAAATGGAGCCTAGTGCCAATGACCCCATCAGGCAGTGCCACCTAAACGGCAACGTTCCACTAATTCAGCTCAAGGTCCAAGCTTTAGATCAGCAATGTCAATGCAATTTGTCCAAGCGTGGCAGCAGCAGGCCAGCCCAATTAATCAGCCAAAAGCCTTTAGCGGCCCAATCTTCCAATCTGTATTGCAGTGTCCTAAGCTATAANAATCTGCCAGCCAAGCAACCCACTCTTCTTCAATCAGTTTTTGAGGCCGAAATAGTTGCAGCAATCCAATTCAACGCTTTCAATGGCCCAATTCACTTTCTGCAAATAAAAAAATTCAATTAAGACTAAAATTCTAAGCAACCAAAATTAAGATATTTAAGTAAAAAAAAAATCTAATTAAGCAAAAATATAGAAAAGAATTTTTATTAAAAGATTTTCCTAAAAATACTAATTTCCTATTTATTAACAATCACTAAAAAATACTCCTAAAAACCTAATTTTAACTACAATTTTAAAAATCTACCGACTTAAAGAAAAATACTAAAACTAGCCTATTTCTAAACAATTAAGAAGAAAAGGAAACTAAGAAAGACTTCTAAGACTAGAAAAAGGTGCAAAATTAGAGAGTTATCAGTCCACCAAAACAAAGTAGCAATTTTGTAAGTCAGGATGCGATAAGAAAGATGAAGATATAATTTGAAGAAATACTTAACGAAAGGATGACATTCGTGGAGCAAAGGTTAAAGTAAAGACTTGAACAACTAGAAAAAAAGATTGAGTTGCCCAACTATAAGTACTACATTTTTTCTTTTTATATGTTATAATTTATAAATAAATGCACTAAACCTTTTAATATCTTTATTTCAGATCTCCCGTCATGGAAAGCAAGTCATGCAACAACCTATTGTATTGAAGATGATAACGATATGACATAAACAAATGATGATCATATAACAAAGCTTCTAACCAAGTTACTTGAGTCGAACAAAAAGTCAGTAAAGTTGTAATAGGAGTTAAGAGTATTGGGACTGAGTGTTTTGTCCTATTGTACATTTCATTACATGGTGCATTGGAATTGATTTTGGGAGAAAAATGATAGGTTAAAAGTTCTTTTTGGTCCCAATTTTGGTTGGAAAAATTTGAAACGGTCTCCATGTTTTGTGTGTGTTCAATTTGGTCCTAAAAAACGTAATTAGAGTTCAATTTCGTCCTTTTCACTAACTCCGTTTAAATTGATAACGGCTTGCTGTCCAAATGTACAACTCTATTTTGAAGTGTCATTTATAGGGTGACTTGGACTCCTATGTGGCATTGTGAGTTGAGATTAGGATTTTTGAAATAGAATTTGTGAATTTCTTTGGAATGCCTTCTCCTGACCTAGAAACGCATGGGGGTCAAGCCTCTCCCCCTCATTTTGCGCTTTCAAACCCAACAACAAACACGCAAGGTCTCGTAACTCTCTCTCGCACAACTCGGGGGTGGGGCTCGCACACCACCGCCTCCATCCGACGGCCACCGCGCCACCGCCTTCAGCCGGCCTTAGCGTCGCCAGCGTCACCGTGCCTCACCGGAGCCACCACCGTCGATGTCGCCTCCTATCTCTCCATCCTATGGTTGGGTTTGCCTCCCTAGGACCGTGCCCCAACCAAACACCGCCTGCCACCCTTTAGTAGACACCCCTTTTCAAAACCTCCCCTACGCCAATCGCTTCAAGAAGAAACTAAGAGAGGAGCGATTCTGGGGAACACTACTGCTGCTACTGCTTGGAAGGCACGGTCCAAGGGAAGGGTGGAATGAATTCGAGATCAGATGAGGAACAAGGTGATTCGATACTCTGTTTTGGTGTGATTTTTTTCATTTTTGCTTCGTTGGGGAAGAATTAAAGGGAAGGTGATGTTGATACGGTTTTGTGATGCAGGGGTTATGGAGAAGAATGGAGATAGATATGGTTCAGTCCTTGCGTGTGTTTCTTTGTGGATTGAAAAAAAAATGGAAATTGGGTGTTGAGTGGTTGACGGTATGACAGATGGTATAATGGTGTGATTTTGTTGTGTGGGTGCGTTGAGAATGATGATATTGTTCTGTGTGTATTTAGCGTTATGGTGGTTGAATGAGATGGTGAATGTGGAAAAAATGGGTCATGATTATTGGTTGAGGGAAAACGGCCGTATGACCATTCACGGTGTGAGTGAAGGTTGAAGGTTGACGATGAAAACAAGGTTGTCTAGAGTGATTTTAGGTTTGTGTTGTTTGATTCAACAGCGTGCCATGGTTGTGACACTGTATCCCCTCCCTCTAGCTCTCTTTCTTTCTTTGCCGGTGGGATGAAGACAAAGACTCCAGGAAAAAGGGTCTTGATTCAGTGATGAGCCTTCTTCTACATATGTATCTCCCATGTGCTTGAAAATTTTGTCTTTTGCACAAATATTATTTTAAAAATCCTAATTCCAACTGACAATGCCACGTAGGACTCCAAGTCAGTCAATAAATGACACTTCAGAGTGGAGTTGCACATTTAGACAACAAGCCGTTATCAATTTAAACGGAGTTAGTGAAAAGGACGAAATTGAATTATAATTACGTTCTTTGGGACCAAATTGAACACAAAAAAAAACATGGGGACCAATTCGAATTTTCTCAACCAAAACTGGGACCAAAAAGAGCTTTTAACCAAAATGATAATAAATATTTCAATCATCCAAATGTAGTGCATGTAAGTATTAAGATATTTTCTATTTAAATCTCCAATATGCTACATTTAATTTATACTTAATTGTCTTGTTAGATATATGGACACAATCATTGTAGAGTAAGGACAACCAAATATATATGGATTTATTCAACTTCAGACAATTCAAAAATCTTGAAACACAAAAGACCTTGTTCAAAATTATTTACAAATATGAACGTTTAAGTTATAAAGAGACATGTATCTTGCATATATGATGGGTGAGTCATACTTCATGTAATATTTTATCAAATAATTCTAATTATTCATCTACCTAAGTGTGATGTATTGTATGTCTCATTAACAACTAATGATTATCATTCCACAAGAATGCATAAATTTCTAGTATTTTTCATTGCATAGGATGATGAAAGATGATTTGAAAATTATTGTACAAATGTAAGTGTTATGTGTAGGGATGAAAATAGGTCGGGTCGGGTACGAATAGTGTCTGCCTATTGCAACTCGACCCGAAAATGAAAATTCCACCTGCAACTCGACTCGAAAATAAAAACTCCACCCACAATCCAAACTCTTAGTTGCTTGAATACGTTTCAAAGAATCCACAGATATTTTAAAACTTACGGGTACCCGCAATTAATTAAAAAAATTATTTTATACATTTTTAAAATTAAATTTAAATAAAGTTACAAAAAAATATAAAATTTAATATAAATAAAATAAAATATAAACTAAAATTTAATTTTAAAAATATCAATTATTTTTATTTTAAATTAAATTTAATCAAATAAAATACAAATTAAATTATTATCTTTATTTTTTGTAGGTAAGACGTATCCGTGGGTTGAATAGTATAATACTTATATACGATCCATTTATAAACGAATATTAAAATATTTGCTACCCCTGTCATAGGTTTTATTCACTACAATTTTTTTTTTCCACCTATTTGCTTGTATATAATTGAATATGTGTGTTATGTATTTTGTCATGATACTTTTCTTTAATTAATTGATAGAGGTAGTAAAACTTAAAAAAAAAAAAAAGAGAATTATACTTTTGTCAAGGAATAGACTAAAATTCAATTATTTTCTTAATTAGTGTCAAATTTTACCTTGGCCACTTAGCATACGTTAGTTTGCATCAATTACAAGTCATATTCAACATAAAATAAAATCAATTATGTCTGTTGTTATCTTTGACATCAAATTTCGCCACCTACAATAATGTCAGATATTTACTGAATGTAAAAAGTAAAAGGGTTAAATATGTTTTTAGTCCCTATACTTTGGGGCGATTTTGGTTTTAGTCCATTTTCAAACTATGGTACAATTTAGTCCTTCAACTTTAGAAAACTCTGGTTTTAGTCCTTTTTACCAATTTTTTTTAACTTTATTTGTTGTTTCAAGCATGTTTCTTAGTTAACATTGAAGCAAAAATGTGTCAAACAGTGTAAACAATCCAAATACTATAATGAAACAACAAATAAAACCAGACTAAAATCAGAGTTTTCTAAAGTTGAAGGACTAAATTGTACCATAATTTGAAAATGGAGTAAAACCAAAACCGCCCCAAAGTATAGGGACTAAAAACATATTTAATCCAAAGTGAAAAACTAATAGAAGTAAACAAAACTTGTTTGTATTAGTGATTACACAAAGACAGATAATATTTTGTGACTTAAGTTTTAATATAAACAATAATTATTTTTCATATATAAGTTCCTTCTCAGTAACTTAAATACAATTTGTAATTATTTTCTTCGTAAAACAAATCCCACTCTATGTTTAATAAACATTCTTTTTTACATGTAATTTTTAGTGAATGCTGTCTACCAATAAAAAAAAAATTAAAACAATATATATTAATATTTTGAAATATTTTAATATTACCTTGGAATAGTGTAATAACATTTTTTCTAAAAAAACTAGTTTTATTGGAGTTATTTTCGTTATAAAGATATATAGTAATATTCAAAGCAGACAACACAAAACTATTCCACTTTACCAAATTCACAATTTCTAAACAATTATACTAAATTTAAATTAATTTTAATCAAAACTCCCTTTTAATGTTTTATCTAAATAAAAACAATCAAATTTATTATTTTATAAAAAAAAATCAATATTAAAATATTTAACTGTTCCAAAATACTAATTAATCATGTTTTTCTGTTTGGCGTTGTTTAAAGTTTTTTTGGGTCAAAATGTTAGGTTCTTGATGTGGAAATGTTAACCAAATAGATGACATCTAAATCGAAATTGATCCAACAATATCTCAGACCAATCAGAAAAATCTAGGAAATACAAAGATTTTGAAAACTATATATATTTTTAATTGAAATTTAAAATGTTACAATTTTAAATTATGAAGTTTAATATTTGAAATTTTTATTTCTTTAAATTTTTATCTAAATATACACGAAACCATTTCAGCTTGCTACAAACATCAAAGAAACTGAAAATTCATCATTCAATCATATTATAAGGTTTAAGATTTTATTTTTTTTTTAAGTCAAATTTTTTAATTTTTTAATTTTTCGTGTTTTAGTATTATGTAATACTACCGGGCAGATATTGTCTTTAAATTAATGATATTTCAGCGCTATTTAACTGTAATATTTTTTTTTTATCAAATCAATATAACTCAATTTTTAATTTTGTAAAATTTAAATTGCTTATAAGAATTATTAAAAATGAAAATGATATAGTCAACTCTGTTAGAGAAAATGAAAAAATAAAACCCTTTTAAAATTATTGTTTAAATAATTAAATTCTTTTTTTTTCTTACAATTTTGATGCTCATAACATTCTTTTATACTTTTAGATCAATATTTTATTTTAGTTATACTATTGTTCTTCTCACAGAACGTTCATAGTTTTGATTATAGAGATACAATCCTTTTAGACAAAACATTAGCTTATTAATTATTTCCTTTTTAATATTTCTATTTTGTAATTTGTTAGGTATTTTCTCAAAGCTACATATGATTGTAGCTGTCATCAAAATATATTATTGATATAATCAATGACAAACAATAAATATTAAAAGATATTACACACTCAAAATATACTAAAACTAAAAGAGATTATTATTTTTTATATATTAACAAAAAATTGCGACCAAAAAATATAACACATAAGTTTTGAGAAAATCAATATACATTCCCATATGACATACTTTTATTTATTTGTTATTATTTAACATTTTTTTTATGTACTTCTTAAATCATAATTATGAAAATTTTTTAAATTCATTTACATAATAGATTTTAAATTTAATTCAATTTTCATATGTATAAAATAAATTATTTATCTATTTATATAACACTTATATAATGTAAATTCATCATTTTTAATATTAATAAAAAAATTAATAAAAAGTTAATGTAAATTCTATTATATATAATTTGTTGTGAGATATAAGTGAGATATATCATGTTTGGGTAAATTATTATTTTAATTAGTATTTACAATATAATATATAATTTAATTCAGTATATATTTCAGATTAATATGTTTTTAAAGTTAACGCCCTTATGCGATAAGCATGGTCCCATCCCTGCTGGTACATTAATTAAAAAAGTTGGTCTCCCACTTCTTGGCGGAAAAACACAAGTTTTTGACATTTTCTAACTTGCACATGCATTGCGGTGAGAAATGATTTTTTAATTAACATTAAAAAAATGTGTTAAATATTATAAATAGCTTAAATATTATTATAAAATACATTTGAAATATTAATAAAATAATTAAATCTACGTAAATTAGGTCAAAATTTAAAAAAAAACTAATTCTAAATTTTAATGAAAATTAGAAGACAAAAACATATTTAACTTTTTTATACCATAAACATATTTATATTGTTTTTAAATTAAATTTTTAATAACTTATTTTCATGAAAAATGAAGATTTTGATATATTTCCAAATTAAATGAAAATAATTTTAACAAAATAGTCACTATAATTAGACAGTTGTCAACAACTATATTATCCAATGTAACATAGCTTTCTGATTACTCACATCCGTTTCTCCATCTGTTGTTGGAGTGTGAAAAGAACGCAAGTAACACTGTTTTAACCGTGAACTGGTTTGAAGTAGAGTATCCTTAACGAGAGAGTTGTTAAGTTAATGCGACTAGTCTCCTTCAGCTTCTTAAACTCTCACACCACCTAAACCCTTTTTTCTTCTTCCCAGTGGCGTTAACAATGTCAGATCCGAACCAGATTTCGTTCGCTGTATCCTTCTTGTGCAGCGCTTTCGCAGCTTGTTTCGCCGAGGTAACCTTCCTTCTCTAACCGATTTCGATTCAGCATTTGGATCTTGTAATATAGCTTCTCGCATATCCTATAGTTGTGGATAGAAACTGAATCGTACATTTATAAACCAAAAGAATGATATGTCAGGATTGCGTGACTTGTGTTTATCATGTTCATTTGTTTGTGTATTTGTGTACAAGTTGTGAAAAGTCAAATTGTGTTGGTTGTTCACCAGACTATGTGAATTATATATCTTTCCTTGCCTTTAGTTTTGAGTAAATAGTGTCTGCATACACGGTAGAGAGTTTAGTGCTGTGATCCAATTATAACAATTTTTTTTTTTATTCTTATGATACTATACTAGGATGATGATAATAATAATAATAATAATAACTGAGTGGTTCCTCAGTTAAAATTTGCTTAAAGTGACAGTTCATTTGAATTGATATTAAACACTTTAAATAGGATTAGGAACAGAGTGAATACCACGTTGCTCATCACGCTAAAAAGGGAAATCTAAATACCCAAAAATGAGTATTTTTGGACGAAAGAATACAGGGATCCTAGTGAATGGAGAGAACATACATACTGGTTCCAGTTTTAGGTGAATGTGAGTCGACATCTTACTAAGGTGTGTGCACTTGTACATGTTATTGTTGATCATTGATGCTCTTATTATACAGATAGTTTGGCATGACCGGTTGACTGACTGATTCTCTTAGTTAAAAGTTTTTCTTTTGCAAGAGTTTTACTCTACTTTTCTTCTTTAGTATTTTTTTTTTTCTTTTGTGAAAGATAAAATAGTATATGCATTAATGATGTATAATGCACTATCAATTATAAACCACCATGAATGGTAATTTTGCTGACTTTGGCAGTAACCATAGTAAACGTCATATCAATGATGATTTCTAATTAGTCCCATCTTTTAAGCTCTATTTTATCTTTCGCAAAAGAAAAAAAAAAATACTAAAGAAGAAAAGTAGAGTAAAACTCATATCAAGGATGATTTCTAATTAATCCCATCTTTTAAGCTCTAAAAAATCTAGTTATCGTGCTTCAAACTTTTTTACATGTTTCATTTCTGCCTTTCTTAAGTTACATTATTCATAATTAGATGCATCTATGCCAATATTCTATCAAACTACTGCTATAGAAATTTAACCTAAAAATTTGCATATGAGAAAGTAATTCTAATAATTCTTTGTGCTCGGGTTTTATGCAGTTTTGTACCATTCCTCTGGACACAGCTAAGGTCAGGCTTCAACTACAAAAGAAGGTAGGGGTTGATGATGGAGTGGGTTTACCTAAATACAAGGGCATGCTAAGCACAATTAAGACCATTGCTAGAGAAGAGGGTGTATCAGCTCTGTGGAAAGGAATTGTTCCTGGTTTGCATCGCCAATGTTTATATGGAGGCTTAAGAATCGGATTATATGATCCTGTGAGTATATATATCTAACTTTCATTGAATAAGACTGTGATTGGAGGAACATGGGTTGTACATATGAACTGCACCATGAACAGGTCAAGACATTTCTTGTTGGTAGTGCCTTTGTTGGAGAGGTTCCAATATACCATATGATCCTGGCTGCTCTGCTCACTGGTGAGTAGTTCTGAACAGTTCTAATGAGTCATTTCAGATTTCAGATTGCATAACATTCATTGGTTTTCTCTCCTTTGTGGGGAAATTAGCATCTTCCTTGGTTCCACTAGGAAAAAAATATATTATAAAATAAAAGGCAAATGGTGCTTGAACTATGTTCATTTTTCCCATTTACATGGAAATTAAAATTCTAGCTATGCTTTTTTTTTGTTAGTTATCTCTCAAGAAACTTCATCTTCATATTGTAGCACAATATTTTATCATAAATGTGAAATAGTAGTTGCATAATGTAAATTTAGGGTGAAGTTATTGACTTTACAGTTGGATAATGGAAGTTAGAAAAGAAAAGGCTAATAATTTGGATAATAGAAGTTATTGAATTTACATTTCTTATTATATTATATATTATATATTGCAGTTGCCGACTCTCTTTTATTTAACCCTTGATAGGTGCTTTAGCAATCACGATTGCTAATCCAACTGATCTTGTTAAAGTTAGGCTTCAATCTGAAGGTCATCTGCCATCTGGGGTACCTAGGCGTTATTCTGGTGCCATAGATGCTTATTTAACTATATTGAAACAAGTAAGCCTTTCTTATGAGCTTTTTTGGTCTTGCTTCCTCGATTATATTGAAGATATACTAGTTGAGTCTAATTCTCTATATCTTCTTTTGTTAAACTAGGAAGGAATAGGGGCCTTGTGGACTGGGCTTGGGCCAAACATAGCAAGGAATGCAATTATAAATGCTGCTGAATTAGCTAGCTATGATAAAGTGAAACGGGTAATCACATTATTGGGTATTCTAAATTGGACTTTTGCTATACTTCTAAGTACAGCCTTGCACACAATTTAATTTTGTTGGGAAAAAAATCCCTTTCACACACAATGAGGATCAGAGATATGAGACACGCAAAACAATACCACAAAAAGAGAAATAGCGAAAAGCATATACAAGATCACCCATCTCTCTCTGTAACTTCTCACTTCATATAATCCCCTTATATAACAAAGGTTGACGGCTTCCTTCAATAAAGAGACTTCGTGATCTTTAATCCACTTTTCATATACATCTCATTATGATAGTGGATTTACCTTGAGTCTACAAACATGCATCCTTGGCTTTCCACTTACTATCATTAATGCTTGGAAATTTGGATTGGTTTTCCCAACAAATTGCAATGCTGCTCTGATTCTTTATACTTATGCAGACGATTTTGAAAATTCCAGGGTTCATGGACAATGTCTATACTCACCTTCTTGCTGGCTTAGGGGCAGGTCTTTTTGCTGTATTTATTGGTTCTCCCGTTGATGTGGTAGGTGCTACAGCATCTCTCCCCTTTTTTTGTCTTCAGTTTGCACTTACGCTTAAGAAGAACACATGGATAGCAACAAGCTGTGTTTATAATGAAAAGAGGCTAAAAAAGAAGTAAGGGGAATCAAATAGTCAATGGTACAATTTGAATATTTTGATTTAACATTTTGGTTCTGGATGATGTAGAGTTAAAGGTGACAGTTTTACTGGATCTTACCAAAAGTAACCCAAAAACACTTTTTACAAGGGCAATTTGCTTTCAATACTTCTGTGTATGTTCCTCCATAAACATTCTGGTGAAATTATAAGTTACTGGGTATTTTGAAATTCTAGGGCTATTGCTAGATTCTTTAATAACAGTATTGATGAAATTTGTATGAAGAAGCACACTCTTTTATGAAGCCAGTGGATGACTTGTTTCAATGCCTATAATTTTTCAGGTGAAATCCAGGATGATGGGGGATTCAACCTACAAAAACACATTTGACTGCTTTCTTAAGACTTTGCTTAATGAGGTTTATGAATTTCCTTATTTGATTTTACTGTTGGTATAATTGCTGTTTAAATTGAAAGATTCATTACAATAGTTGTCACCTTTTTCTTGCTATAAATTTATCTGGTTGTCCA
The DNA here is from genome assembly GCF_000741045.1 of Vigna radiata var. radiata. NCBI lineage: Eukaryota > Viridiplantae > Streptophyta > Magnoliopsida > Fabales > Fabaceae > Vigna > Vigna radiata. Next base: position 8,787,328 of record NC_028360.1, read on the forward strand.
GCTTTTTTATAAATTAAAGGTTCATTACTGTGGTTATCACCTTACTTGCTTGTATGAGGTGATTTGGGAGAGTGGACTCAAACTTTTCTGTGCATAATTAAAGGGGCTATTGAGCAACGTACTTAATTCCTATTCAATGAATGTGGTTTTCCATATCGCGATCTTTGTTATGATCCTTTAACAAAATAAAAATATTTTTACAATTGTTCCTCGCGTGTTCATTTGATAGTAAGCTGGCGTGAGGTCTGCATATAGTTTGTCCTTTTCTCTGCAGCTTGAACTCGTGTTACAAATGTATTGCAGGGATTTTTGGCCTTCTATAAAGGTTTCCTTCCAAATTTTGGTCGAGTAGGAGCCTGGAATGTGATTATGTTTCTTACTTTTGAACAAGTAAGATACACATTTTATCTTGGCAATGCTGTTAGATTTATATATCGTATTGCCCCCTGATATCCACTTACAAATGCCCTGCTTTAAGGTTTACCGTAGTCTAATCAATATTTTCAATGAATTTTTCCCCTTCAGCTTCTAGCATTAGAAGTCTTGCGAGAAAATAGCTTCTTGTAACTTATTTGTCTCCTTAATCTGAATCAAATGTCTGAATTTTACCAATGTCTAGCCGACTAAAATGGTCAATTTTCAAATGAAGGGTGGATAGACTATTACTTTTTCACTTAACATGCTTTCTCAAGAGAATTCAAATCACATTTCAAGACTCACATTGTATGAAGACAGTTGTGAATTTTCCCATTAAACTAGCCCTGTGAATATTACAGAAAGACTTCTTTTTGCATAATGGGATCATTTGTTGTTGAGGAACTGCTTCGTCTAACAGGAAGTTTTAATGACTGTGAATTTGCTCGTCGATACTGAAAGTGCTATTTGATTCATGTGGCAGGCGAAAAGATTTTTGAGAGGATAATTATTGCTTCATGATTGATATTGACGAAGGAAAATTAGTGTTCTTTCTCGGTTGAGTGCTATCAGATGAACGGCAAATTTATTACAAGAAAGGTGGTCTTTCCACATTCATTCCCCACTTCTTCCTTGTGGACGGACATCATGCTTAATATTTAGTCAATGAATAAACCGTCAAATTACCTCTGTATATGATTGTCTCCTGCTTAAGCCATGTGAAGGCCACAATTCAAAGTTTCAAACATTCTTAGTTAATTAATAGACCTGAAATTACATTTACTTGAAAGACCTACACTGTACTGGATTGATGTCAGATACATTTTTCTGGGAAATAAATTGCCTATTTCCCGACTTATTGAATAGACAAATTAAATGAAACATGTATGCAAACTTATATTTAGAGGCTCTATAATTCATTACTTTATTCAAATATCACCATTAATAACAAATTTTATTTAAATCCCGGATAGTTTTCGACTTAGGGAATATAACAAGTTTCCTTTCTGGCTCCATCTCGTTTGAAAGTCAAATATTCAGGGAGAGAAAGAATAGCTTGCCAATATAGATTTGGTAATGAAAAATGTCATAATCACTTCCGTCCAGACACAATCACCTGAAAATCAATAGCCTAGCCGACGGAATATTCATATTACATTAACAGCCCTGAATCCTGCTAGGCAAATCTTAGCTCACTGATCCGTTTTTCCAAAACACGACTCCCTAAAGAGTGATTCTATTTGCATCCTCTTTTTCTCTCACACACACCCTTTCTATTTTTTTTTTCTTTTTTACATTTCAAAAAGTAATTCCTAGTATCTTAGAAACTAATTTATGGAATATAAAAAAGTTAGGCGGCGGAACCAGAAAAAAAGTGGTGCAAAAAGAACTTCCCCTCAGAAAAAACTTTTATGTTCTCGCTATCAAATAAACTCTGGCCTTTATAACAGACCCATTACCAAGCTTAAATCCAGGGCTAACGGGAAAGCCTACAACTTGACCAGCTGACACTCGCCCACCTGAAAATTTCACGACACTGTCCATATACTGCTGATGGAACTCAGCTCCGCGACTTGCCTCAAACTGACTTGGTGCAGGGTTCAACGAGAATGCCAGTAAGTGTAGTAACCACACTGTCTTGGCCAACCCTAAAAACTCATTGTAGAACTCACTCCTGGGATGGTTCCCTGCTTGGACTTGACTGTGCTGCTCCAAGTTCCCAAACAAGGACTCCTCCATCTTTGGATGGACTATGGCAAGGTACTTCTTGGAACAGAATTTGCCAAAGTGACAACTTGGTAAGATTCCAAGAAGCTCAGTAGGATCCATGGACTTCATGTCCCGGTATTGAGTGAAGCAATCACGTCGAAACTGATCAGGGTTGAGGAGGGAGGAGAGGCTTCCATCCATGTAGAAAGTCTCGTGGTCAAACCCTTGAAAGATTTTCCTTGATATATAGGATTCAAGGGCATACTTGGCATGGTGAGCTGAGACAATGGATGTGGTTGAAGTATTGTGGTATTTGTCAGTTGAGGCAGTAGCAGCTTCAATGGAACGAACAGCAGCTGTTATGTCCCAATGTGCATTGTGCATCAGAGACAGCAGCAGAGATGTGAAAGACTTTGACGCTTCTCTCACTTGCACCATTGCTGCTTCAAACAGTTCTGGAGTTGGCACTGCTGCAATTGCTGCATAAGTAATTTAGTAAATTTACAGACGATGAAAAGATGATTCAGTGATGAAGTAACTTGATGAAATTTCTGCATTGAATAAATGTTTACATTGAATATTCATATTAGCCAGTTTTTAGAATGAAAACATTAAGATATAAATCACATCATCTCAAATCAATCTAATTGAAGATCAAATTTGCCAATTTTACCCAAACACACTCTAAAGTCAGATTTGGGGCAAAATCATTTCTCATAGTCGACACCTTCAATTCAACTAAACACACTTTGGTTTAGCTCGAAGGAGCATCTGATACCCCAGATCATGCAATGTAGGAGAGTCTTGCCAAAAGCCAAACCATTCAGATGCAATGCAAGAACTTTCGAACAAAAGTCACATACTTCCAAGTCGAAGCAACGAGATATAAAAAAGAGACTTTTCAATCTTTTTATTCTTCTCAATATTCCATGCATCTAAATCTAAACACCATATTCCATGATATATACACAAATATATTTTATTAAAAAAAGAGTGGAATGTATATTGCTTAATGTACCTTGAATTCCCAGCCTCCTCTTAGACAAGGACCTCCCAGGCTTCTTTTCACCACTCCCATTAGTAGTAAGAGCAACAGCACTATCAAGCTTCTCCCTCAGATTCTTCACCTCCAAATCCTTCACTTTCACCTCCTTTTTCAGCTCCTCCACCACCGCTTCGTACGGCGCCACCACCTCCCTCACCGACGCCACCCCACCACCTCTCCTCCTCCCCTTCCTCCTCCCTTCCCCGCCCCCGCTCCGTCGGAACCGCTCCCTCAGCACGGCCAGCTTCCGGAGCTCCGTCACCACCGCCACGTCAGCAGCCCGCATCCTCTCCGGGTCCCACGGAGAATGCGCCTCCTGAAGTTTTACATACGCCCTCTTCATCGACGACACCGTCTCGAACACCTCCTCCATCAGCCCCTCCATCTGCTTCACTTTCAGAGCCTTCAAAGGTCCCACCGCTCTCTCTTCCTCGTACTCCTCCTCCTCCTCCTCTTCTTCATCCTCGTACTCCTCGTTCCTGTTCTCCTCAGAGTCGTAGGGTGAGTTATCGTCCTCCTTGCCGGAGGCTGCGGTGGCCAGCGGATGGAGGAGGCAGGATGCTGTGACCCTTTGGATCAGATCGGAGAAATTCGAGACCTTTCGCGTCATGGGTCACTCTAGATGCGTTTGTGTTGGACTTTGACAGAGACGCCACTGAGAGGGAAGTCAAGCTCAGAAATGGTGGCAAGAAAGTGAATGTGAGTAGGACCAGTTACAGTGTGACTCTATATAATTATAATAATAATAATAATAATAAATAATAATAATAATAATAACAGATAAAAAATATAGGAATGGATATTGGAAACACGTGCTGCGTGTATTAGTCTAGTGTGACTTTGCTGGATTAAGTGAAGTGTCAGACCACCCACGAGGACCATCACCATGTCACCTCATTAATCATATTGCAAATGTTTAATTACGTTTTTAATTAAAGAACCTTATTTGATTTTCTTTCTTTTTTATAATTGGTTATTTGAAATTACTAAAATTATACACGAGAAGTAGATTTTTACCTTTTCACAGTAAGTCACTATTAATTAATTTTATAAAAACGAAAAATATTACTAATTCAAAGTATATGTGATAAAAAAACACTCCTTTAAGCACATCGCTCTCCATAATGTGATGGAATGCGAGATACCGGTGAGAATTTAATTCTGAGACACAGTTTTCAAGAGTGGGGATTGTGTTGAAGTTAACGTGAAAAGAAAAGGAAAAAAGAAAATTGAAAAGCAAAAGCAATGGCTTTGGTAGGGTGACGTTAGGGACCCATAAGCAGAGGGAGATGATTGACCTGTCGCCGGAGTAAAATGGCAGCGTGCGGAGGCAGGCGGTGGCAAGAGCCGTGAGTCACGGTGGTGGCTGTAATGTGTGGATGAAATAAGACAGTGGAAGTGATTGATTGGGAAGAAGGTGGTTATAGCAATTGGTTGTGATAGCATAGCATGTGATGAGATAAGAGGATACAGTGAAACGTGTGGAGACAATAAATTTTCTTGGCTGTAATATCCTTTGCCTATTTTTTTAATTAGAAAAAACAGATGAAATTAAATTTAAGATTAATTGCAATGTTTTCTCAAAAATATTCATTCAAAGAATTACTTATAATAAAAAAATGAAGTAATCAAAATGATGAAAATAATACAAGAAAATATTTCAGAAATTCTGAGTTTTTAGTTGCTCAGAAGATATTAAAATGAGGGTTAATGTGGAAATTAAAAACTTTGTACGAATTATCTCTTTATGTTTTGAAAGATTTGGTGTGATATGGGGTCAGACACCTTATCTAAATGCTTCGGTCCAATTTTCTTTTGAAAAAAATTGTTACTTTTTTAATAATTTTTTAATAAGATATATATGATAATTGATTAGTTCGTTTTAAATATTTTTAAATATAAATTTAAATAAATCAATGAAAAAATGGTCTAATATAAAAAAGTTATTAAAATACGATGATCCTTCTCTTTTTCCGTCGTTAAAGTATAACTAAATTACAAAGTTTGCATTTTACAGACAGTAAGAAAGTGAATAAAAAAAGAAGATAAATATATGATTAGAAGTAATGAAAATGTCTTTTTGGGTTTGATTATACAAATGTGTAAAAATAAGAGTGAATTGATATTGCGAAACACAAGAATACACTTTTTCTTTACTGACACTGAGCATGTCCTAAAACTAACGACTTTCACAGCTTTAGTTTTATATTAATTTTTTTGTTCACTATGCAATAAATGATAACAAGTGTATAGCAGTAAAAAGTTAATTAATTTTTAAGTTTATCTATTAATTATTCTTTTAAATTTTCACCTTTGGACGCTAGAGAATAATTGAAAATTAATATAAAATAAAAGTTGTTTTTTAGATTTTAATCTATACAATTCCATTGTCTCATACCGTAATATTCAGCAGTTATATATATATATGGTTAAACTCATTCGGAATCCTTCTTTTTGTGTTTTTGTTTTCTTTACATTCTTGTTTTTTTTATATTTTTGTCAATTAGGTTCTTAAGATTGAAAAATTGAAAAAATTTAATTTTTACTGTTAAATCAAGTTAACGGGATTAATTTTCAGCTTATATGTAAGGGTGAGGTGGATAAATAGGGTTTTATTATATACATTAAATTTAAAAAATTGGGGGTTTTGTTAAACATTTTAAAATTAGGGTTATTTTAAAATACAATTGAGATTAAATCTCTTTCAACAGTGGAGTGGTGGTTCCAGCAGCACCGACTCGTCATCACCAGCGATGTCTCCGGCTCATCCTCAGTCGTGCCTCAATGCTACTTCTATTGGTCTCTCCACTGTCAAGCGCACGCAAAACGTGGCTGCCAAAGTCATCGCGCAACGCCTCGCTCGTGTCATGGCGTCTCAGAACACCATCGTCGACGATGGTGAAGATGATGATGATCTCGATTTCCGGTTCAGCGCTCCGCCTCCTGCATCACTTTCTTCTTTCTCTAGCAACGCCAACAGTAACAAGAGCACCAACATGAATGCCTCCACTATTCCTCCAATTTTGGTCGTCAGGCCTAACAAATCTACTTCTCCTACGGTAACTCTCTCTACAATTCGACACTGTTGGCTACGTCACTGTTCGTCCAGAATTTCAGGAAGAAAATAGAAAGAAACGTCGCGCTAGAGAGAACGGATCACCATGGCCACGAATCGAACAATGAGAAGGAATTCAAAGTGAGCGCGTTGAATTTAGAGAAAAAAAATAAAGTGACTGAGATTAACTGAATAAGGAATCCACCTCGTGGCCGCGACCACGGTATTTGAACTGGCGAGGGAAATAGCGAAGGACGTAACCGAGGCCGTCGTCGGAGAGAAACATCTCCGGTGTTAGTTTGGGCCTTGTTTGGGGAAGTTTCTTGGGCTTTTCGACGATGGATCTAGGCTTGAAAGAAGAGGAAGAAGGATCAGGAGTGGGATTGGTGGAGGCGTTAGGGTTTGGATTGGAATTCGGAGCAGAGAAAGGACAGTCTCGTGACCAGTGACCTAGTCTGCTGCACTTGTAACAGCCTGTGGCGGTTGTTGTTCCTTTTCCCTCCATTTTTTTCACTTCTCACTAATCACTCTCCTTTCCCAACACACCATCTATATGTGGTGCGGTGGTGCTCCACCTGGACAGGACAAAACGCGGTGATAGAGCTACGTGGTACAGATAACTGTTATCGGCAATACTACAGCAACGAGTTTGATGATTGAGTGTCTGGTGCAGGAGGTGGTCGTCGGCAACGGTGTGGCAGCGATCTAGGTGGTGTGGCGTAAATAGTGCAGTGAGGAAGTTCTAGGGTTTGTGGAAGGAAGAAGGAAGAAGCTTCAATTATTTTAAAAATTTATTCAGAATAAAAATTAAATAATACAAATAATTAATAATGATAATAATAAGGTTAAGAAACCCCAATTTTTTAATTCTTTGTTTAAGATACTGGCACGTGTATGATAAAACCCACGTAAAAGGTTTTGTGCACGCCACGTCACCATATTTGTCCACCTCACCCTCACAGGTAAGCAAAAGGTTAACCCCGTTAACTTGATTTAATGGCACGGGTCAAATTCATTCAGTTTTCCAATTTTAAGGACCTAATTGGAAAAAAAGAAGATGAGGATGCAAGTGGAACAAAAACACGAAAATAGGAACCTCCAAATGGGTTTAACCACACACACATTCACACACACACACACGTACACACACACACACACACACACACACACACACACA
>NC_028360.1:8794756-8824099 GCF_000741045.1 Vigna radiata var. radiata
ACACACACACACACACACACACACACACACACACACATATATATATATATATATATATATATATATATATATATTTCAGTTAATAGTAGACAAAATATCTTAATATATTATGAATTCTAAATTTTAAAGTTAAGGGTATTTTAATAATTTTTATTCTCAAAACTAAAAAAAAAATCGAACCCTTGCTCATCTATCTCATTCCTCTCGATCCTTTCTCTTTCATTTTTCTGACTCCAACATTTTCTCTGTCATCTTTACGCTAGTCTGAGTTGAAAAAAATCAGAAACACTCGTCTAGCCTTAATTTGTTTCTCTCTCACTCCATACTTTCATTCATCCATACACAACAACCTAAGACACCGCAATTTGTTGCTCTTCTCTATTTATTCATTTGTTTCCCAGTTTAATAAAAAAAAATTGAAGATGTTGATGTTGATTTTTGATTAGAGAGGTGTGTTATATATTTGTCTTCTAATTATTATTAAATTTGTTAAAAACTAAAGTCTACAATAATTTCAATATATATATATATATATATATATATATATATATATATATGTATGTATGTATGTATGTATGTATGTACGTATGTATTATTACTAATTCAAATATCAACTCAAACTAGGACAATAACAACTCATTCATCCTATACATGCCATAATTTAAACANGTATGTATGTACGTATGTATTATTACTAATTCAAATATCAACTCAAACTAGGACAATAACAACTCATTCATCCTATACATGCCATAATTTAAACACAACTAGCTGAAACCAAGCTACCATGCAAGGTTAGTCCATTTTAGTTGCCTAGTGCCATGATCAAAGCCTATAGATAAGAACCTCTCGCTACTTGTTGGCTCTTTGGCAAGTGTACCAAATCGTCTAAAGTAATAAATCGGTAAGACCAGATATCGTTTCCCAAGAGACTTGTGTAACTAGACAATCGTATAATTTCTAACTAACCTAGACTAAAGAATGTTTCCATAATTTGAGTTTTGGTGAAATTTAATTAACTATAAAGCATAAATGATAAAAGTGATCTTAAGCACTCAAACACTTTGAAATGGAGAGATTATAAATGCAATGGAATGATATTGTTGGGGTATGATTTCACCTACTTCACTCTTATGCATAGAAAATCACTTCCTCTTCATTGATGTGTCAATGTCAATCTACTAATTTACTCAAACCCCAATCCCTTGGTAGAATGAGCCTAGACTTCCTCATTAGACTCCAATCCCTTGGAAAACCTAATGATTAATTCCGCATTAAGAAATGAGATTTTAAGACATCCAAAGGTCCTAGTTCTATCCCTAGATACTATTTCCTTTAGGTGTTTAACCCAAGTCAAGGTTTACCCAATATTTCCCAATATCAAGAAACCCTAAATCATGTTATGGTTAGCAACTTCACAACAAGCATTAAGAAAAGAAATTAAACACTAACAATCAATGAAAGAGGTATATATTCATTCAAAACAACATGCTTTACATAAGAGTTTAGTGGTTACATCAATCCCCCAACAATAATGAAACTAGCTCTCCATGAATGGAGAGCTCAAGCTTACAACAATGGTGGAAATGGAAGAAAGAAGAGAACCCAAGGAAGAAGAAGGGTTGTTCCCACAGCTCCTAGCTCGTCCCAAGAGCTCCCAATCAGAGGAAATGCGTCTGGGTAGCAAAAGATACAAAGGCCCTCGCATTTTAGGTCTAAAAAGACCTAATTTTTCCACATCAGCATTGCCACCGCTTAGCTGCACCCCAGCTGCAGCCTTCCAGAAAGCTGGGCGCTCAGCTGCACCTCAGCTGCACCCCAGCTTCAGCCTTCCAGAGAGCTGGGCGCTCAGCTGCACCCCAGCTGCACCCCAGCTGCAGCCTTCCAGAGAGTAGGGCGCTCAGCTGCACCCCAGCTACAGCCTTACAGAGAGCAGGGCGCTCAGCTGCACCCCAGCTGCACCCCAGCTTCAGCCTTCCAGAGGAGAATGGGGCTCAGCTGCACCCCAACTGCACCCCAGCGGCAGCAACAGTCTTTACTCAATATTTCCTCTTTTACATTCATTCTTGCTTCTGTGGTTCTTCCATTCGTCGGTTTGGCCAACAAGCTTCATGTACATGATCTAACAACCAAAAAGTGGGGATTAGTTAAACAATTTAAATGAATTCAACTAAAGATGTAGTTACTTAGAAACTTAACAAATTGAGGCATAAGGAAGGTATAAAGCTAAGAAAGAGTTGACATTTTCTCTCAATTCACTACTGAAATCATAGCAAAATATGTCATTATCACTACTCTCACTAAATAACTCATCCCTCTCTACTTGAGAATAAATGATCATTAGAGTGTCATAATAGACCATCAGTTCAAATCTCCACACATTCATGCAACAACAACATCCAAGGCACTACCATGAAATCTCTCCACGAGTCATGGAATTATGTCCACTTAACCATACTTCAAACACACACACACACACACACACATATATATATATATAATCTCAAAAATAAATCATCATATAGTACAACAAATACTTCTACTCCATCATCAAAGTAATATCATAGTTCAAAGTTACTAGAAAACCAAGAAAGAAAGGAGGAAAACATTATCTGGAATCGTCGCTTAGCGCACCAAGCTCATTGTGCAAAAACAGAAATAGTGAGTTTTGCTCATTCACCTCTCGCTCAACGACTACTCTCGCTCAGTTAGAAGTGTTATGCTCGCTCAATGATTAAATTCGCTTTGCGAAAATAGAAAAATGGGTTTTGCTCACTCACCTCTCGCTCAGCTACTACTCTCGCTTAGCAAGACTGCATAACTCTGCAGCACAAAAACTGTATAATTTGCAATTTTCAACCACTCATGACCTTTTCTATGCATCTTTCCCAACTTTTAACACTTCTAGATTGTATTCTAAACTTGAATTGACTTAACCAAACCTATCTAAACCATCTTAAACTCATTTTAAACTAATTGCTCACTTGATTTCGATTTAAAGTTAACCAAAACCTCACTTTAGAGACCCAACTTGAATTCCACAACTTATAGCTCATTTTTGAACAACTTAGTGACTTTAACAAGTCACAAATGACTTACCAACACCTTCTAAACTGACCTTTTATACATAGAACCAAAAACTCAAAATCTCAACATGCAAAACCTCTAATTTAGCCAAAAACACCTAAGAACTCATCCTATAAGCAACACTAACCATTTTACAATAATCTTTTTCTCATTTGAACTGCTTAGACAAGTCTTAGCAAGTCTCCTAACACCCTCCCAACTATCAAACACAACCCCACTTCATACCTCACGTTCTCACTAGTCAAAGCATCATTTTTACACTAAATATACCTTCCAATTCAACACTAATACTCTTAACTATTTCACACCAGATTTCTTTCAATTTAACCATGCTTACAAGTCTAAAATGACCTCAAAACATGGTCAAATTCTCAATTTCCTAAAATCTTCATACAACCAAACATATACATTTCTATAAATTTAATGACAACGCATAAAGATACAAATTCCTCTAAAATAATCACAAATTAAGACAAAAGTTCTAGCTTCCCTTATCGTAGACCTCTCTAGAAATCTCTGACCGTTGCTTCTACTGCAAGGAACTTCTAGAAAAGTCTATAAATCACCGATTGGTGATTGCAGACAAACCTTAGAACCTTAATTGAACCGAGAATTGAAGAAGGGAAGTTCTCGACACATGCAAAACAAATTCTCTTTGCATGATCATGGACCAAAAAATACGAAGAAAAATAATGAAAACTTACTTGCTCTAAAACATATTGTTCAGATAGATTGTCGTAAAAATCGCCTAGACACCTCATGATCATCAAATAAATGACTTAAGAGTAAGAAATCTTAGATAAATGATAGAGAAGTTAAGAGTAGTGTTTTAGAAAGATAAATTGTGCTTAGATAAAGAAATATTATTTTTTTTAAATCATACACATGATAATTACTAAAAAAAATAAAGACATTTAATTATTAATAAAATTCAGATAAAAATTAAAAATGAAGCTTTTAGTAAGATTAAATTTTTACTGTACTAAAAGTAATATATTTTAGTTGAAATCATAAATAATAATAATAATTTCTACAAAATTTCTTACAAAATATTTCTATAAAAAATATTTAATAATTGTCCTCACGAAACGGATAAGATTGGTAGATATTTTGCATGGAAAAGCCTCCCTCGTACAGATATTTTTCATACCTTTATCCAAAAATATCTGCACCAACCCCCTAGTCTTACAAATAGAGACAGAGATTCACACAGATCGTTCATGGTTAGGAAGAAAATGGAGGTTTACAGAAGGCCAAACAGGAGTGACGTTCATCTCTCTGCACAGGAAGAAGCTTCCTTAGAGGCCAAAACCAGAGACTACTTTGATGGAGTCGCTCCACAACGCCACACCAAGCCTCAACGCAGTGACTATTCAACTCAATATGTTGATGCTTTTTCCAATACCCCAAAATCTTCTATTCCAGAATTCGTACACTTTCAACAACTTCAGAATGATCCCCAAGAGAAGGTTCCTATTTTCTATTTTAACCTCATTTCTCTGCACTTCATCAACATTTTTTTTATTAAAAATAGGAAACAAAAACAGATTTTAGAGATCTATGGTAAAAAGCTTTTACTTTTACATAATTTGGAAAAAGGGTAGTACTTTTTATGTACTTTTACATGGATAATCTATTTGAGATCACAAATCATGCTATCTATCTAAGAAAATTCTTATTTTTACATAATCTCATATGGAAAGAATTCTAATTGAATGGTAACTTAGCTTTTACTTTGCATATGTTCTTCATTCTAGTTATAATGTCAAATTTATTCTTTTTTAAACGACTTCATAATACAGGTAAATTATTATATACACATGTTTAAGTTTTGATCAAAGCCAAATTGAACTTTGTGTTAATATTTCTTATATTTTTCTCTTCAATTATGTGCAGAAACTGGTGTACAATGGGAGTGAAGTAGCAGATGAATTTGTGGAAACAGAGTATTACAAAGATCTAAACAGTGTGGACAAACACCACCATACGGTATTCACTCCGATCCCACTTGCGTTCTTCTCAATATATTTTGTTTCTCATAAATACATCTCTGCATTAATTTAATTTCTTTTTGTTATAGTGAATTTGATTGCAAAATATTGAAACCATGCTTCTTTATAATGGAAAATTTATATTGAATGTTAGCCAACCTTACAGTGGACTATTGAACCATGTGAAAATGGGCAAAGAAAAGATAGAGAAAGAAATTCTATAGATAATGGGATACTTTTTTAAGAATTTAGTATTAATCAAATTTAATTATGTTGTGTAATTGATGCAATCTAAAAGGAGTTTTTGTTGGTACAGATTCAGAAAAGAATGAATAAAAGATATAAAGACTTATATATAAATATTGAATACAATATGTATAGTTTATTGTTGATGTTAAAGAATTGATGAATATGTGTGTCATCCACAGACTGGAACAGGATTTATCAAAGTAGAGAAAAGTGGAGAAAGCTTTCACATTGAACCAGATAATGACACTGGTTGCCATCATTCTTGCATGTGCAATCCAGCAACCAATGATTGGGTTCCTGCTACTTCCATTGAGGTAACAGAGCAACCTTGTATAGGATTTTGATGAATCTCTTCTTTTACTGTAAGACTGTTATCTTTTCTTTTCCTTTTTTCTAATGAAACTGCATAAATGTGCTTCAGGTGGATTTCAATTCAGACAAACCTAACAGGAGTGAGAACTAAAGATCAATGAGTGGCTGAAGGTGTTATTGTTTCAGCTTCATTTCAGACTGTGGATTCCACTTGGTGTTTTAGGTTGCAATCCAAGTTAAATTAAATAAAAGAACTTGTGATTTGGATGCAAGTTTATTGTGTTTTAAATATGATACTAGTTTGCATTTCATGTTGTATCTGTGATGTATTGAATTTATGGTAAAATGGTATAAATTGGAGACTGTATTTAGTATCTCTGGTCTATAATACACTGTCGCTTATCTGTGACTATTTACTGTTCCTACCAAGTTTTTTTTAAACAATTAAAACTCCATAAACACCTATATTTGCTTATAATATATAGCCTTATAAAATGAATTACATGTTTTGAACTCTTCTTGAAAATAGAAAAGAGAGAGAGAATAAAACTCATGTTTTTAGTAGGTGTAGAAGGAATAGTTGTAAAAATGGATGTGGAAAACTTATAACTTTCACTTAAGGAAAAACAGAACATCGAGTTGATCCCAGAAAGAAGTTTGATGACACAATTCATTGTTTTTCAGTACATGTAGCTGAGATTTTCAAAGTATTCATATTCAAAGCAAAGTATATATTATAAGGGAAATGTTTACTATGAACTATAGTTTATAAAATCTGTACTATTAAGTATAAAATAACAATAAAGAGATGAGAAATGTTTACCAAGAAAGAAATAGAAAGAAAGAATTGCCAATTGGAAAATCTAAAAATCAAGAGTAACTTTTTGTGATGGAAAAGAAAAAGAGCCAAGAAAAAACAAAGTGATAAATGTAATGTGTAATATGATGGGAAAGTTAATGGGATAGAAAAATGAAGTATGTGTTCATAATTACTTTTCATCATGAAGAAAGATATTGTAAAATGGTTGTAAAATTAATGGTGAAAGTGAAGAATTGTAGGGTGAAAACATTGAAAAGATATGAAAACAAAAGTTGGAGACAAATCCTATATAACAACTTGAGAGGAATAATACATTCAAAAGCAGTCAAATAGATGTGATTGAAAAACACCAAAGAAATACAAAGGAAGAATTTGTAGCTTTGGGAATCAACAACCTTCAGTTTTGAGATTAACTGCAAGCATAACAGCTACTATTGCTGTCTTTAGTAGTTAGTAGTAATGGCCAATGAGAGTGCAAAGTTGTTTTAAATAGAGTTTGTCTTCTTATGGATAAAAACATACTTATACTATTACAAAAGTTTATTACCAAGACCTGTTCCATTTTTTCAGTGTTCTTATGGATAAAAACATACTTATACTCGTTAATTGAAGAAGTATAAAAATTTATTTGGGCTCCATAATTCTTTAATATTGATACTTGTATTTCCTATAACAAAAAGGTTTAGTTGATTCTCTGTGTGGAAGGAAACTATTACAAGGAGAGTTCTGAAAAACTAGTTCTGAAGCCTTTTTTGTCAGGGATGACCAAAAATGCTGCATAAATACTTGGCAGATAGATAAAAAGAGGTAAAAAATGAAAGTTTTATCAGAGCCTGGTTTCGATCCAGGGACCTGTGGGTTATGGGCCCACCACGCTTCCGCTGCGCCACTCTGATTGTTGAAAACTTAATATTATATTATGATTTTATTTTCTGCAATTTCAGGTAATTCTGCTTTTGATCCATTAAATTTAATTTTTTAATTCTCAGAACATTACTTTAGTCGTTAAATATAAAATTTTGAGAAATTAAACCCAATTTTAAACCTCAATTCCTAAACTTTAAATTTTACAAAATTTATTTAGTCTTCATAGTTTAGTGTTAAAGTCAAAATTTTCAAATGTTGAGAAGTTAAATAAAATTCTTCTAATTTTGGAACAACGTCAGAGTTATTTCAAATTTGAGGAACTAAAATCATAATTCAACCCAAAATCAGTAATGAACAAATGGGTATAGATATTTGACAAATTCAGAAGGAAGCAATGGGAAAATTATGAGAATTTGGAAGGAATTTAACGGATTGCAGAAACATTTTTCTTTTAAATTACCTGGAACTTAGTTTGGTCATTTATAAATAGTTTGTAGCTTTGGAGGTAGCATTGATTTTGGGATCTTCACAAACCTTCAGTTTTTAGATTAACTACATACCTAACCATCACAAAAGTTTATTACAAGGATCTGCATGTTGTGTTCTATTTTCTGAGTGTTCTTTACTTGGGCCTGAGAGGTATAGACTGTGGAGTTTAAAGTTAATTGAATATTCATTTTAAGTTTGATCATTGAAGAAGTATAAATATTTATTTGTGCTTGATAATTCTTTAATATTCACACTTACAATTTTTAAGTTTTTGAAATTATTTTTATCATTAAAAATTAAAATATAACATACTTTTAATCCTGAATAAATTACAAAAATTAAAAATGTCCTCTTTTTTAAGATAAAAGTATACCTACACTTTAGTATATAAAATATGAATTTGTCATCATTTTAGTATGTAATAGATAAATGAGTGATATTAATTTAGATTCCCAGTTTGGAAAAGTAATAGCAAAATCATATTGATCTTCACAAATCAGAAGTTCCAGAATTAAATTAAAATATCATCCTAAGTGAAGCATAAAATGGAAACCAGGCTTCAGCAAAGTAGAGAGAGAAGTGGCAAATGGTTCTATAAATAACCTAAAATTGGCACCAAAAGTTATACAATAATATTCAATAAGATAACTATCATTCTCCATGGATGAAAGTTGCATTCCTCTGATGCACTTTGGGGGACAACCCTTCTCATGACTAGTTGAGCAATTTTGACTGAATAAAACTGCTAGTGATTTAGTCCTGTGCAGTAATTCTTTAGTTGACTTTCTGCCGAAATTACAAGTGTCTCAATGTTCCATCATTTTACTCACCAAAAACATGCACATCACTTTCTGCTGAATATATTATGCCAGAAGCATCTCATACAAGTTCATTAAATCATATAACTTTAAAACATGGACATACACGCATGGCTGATTTCTAGGTGGTATGCTTGGTTGTTGAACACTGCAACTGTTAGTGGCAACACTTGCATGCTTTCTGGTAAATATCTAGCCACCTATCGATGCCTATAGCACAACAAACCAGTTAGTTAAGAAAATTTAAAAAGCAAGGCCAAAAGTAGTTTCAATCCACACCAGAGCCTTATGTTAAATGGTGTTATAATTTAGGGTAGAATCGGTTAATCTATTATGTTGACAATACAATTCATATATACAACGCTAGAAAGCTATTTTAGGAAATATAATAATAGCACCTAGACAACCGAATCCCTATGATTCAGGGATATCCCCATCATACACTGTAATTATAATATGCTAAATAAGGAAACAATAAAACACAAATCCAGCCAGAAATAATATAGCTAATAAATCAGATTCTAACACTTCCTTCAAGCTGGTGAATAGGTATTTTCCATTCCCAGCTTGGAAACAATACTCTCAAAATTGATGTTCTTCAACCCCTTCACTAGAATATTTGCAAGGTTGTCTTGTGAGGAGACATTAGGAGTGCAGATCAGATCATTGTCTAATTTTTCTTTGATAAAATGTCTGTCAATCTCAATATGTTTGGTTCTATCATGCTACACTAGATTATGAGTTATGCTAATAGTAGATTTGTTATCACAATAAAGTCTTAATGGTTCATCCGATTTTATTCTTAAGTCTTCCAAGGTGATCTTTCAGCCAGAATAGATCACATATCCCTTGTGCCATTGCCCTGAACTCTGCTTTAACACTGGATCTAGCTACCGCATTTTTGTTTTTATTCTTCCAAGCCACAAGATTCCCTCCAAGGAAAGTGCAATATCATGTAGGTGACCTCCTATCCACAATTGACCTTGCATAGTTTGTATTTGTATATGCTTCCAGACTTACATTCCCATTTCGTTCAAACAAAATTCCCCCAACTGGGATCCCTTTCAAATATTGCACAATTCTTAGTGCAACTTGTAAGTGAACCTCCTTTTGTTGGAACATGAACTGGCTAACTAGACTCATAGCGAATGCAACATTAGCTCTAGTGTGAGATAAGTATATTAGTCTGTCAACTAGCCCTTGATACATTTCCTTGTCAACTGCAATATCTTCTCATGTGTTTCCTAATTTCAGGTTTGGATCAATTGGTGTACTTGTAGGCTTGCAAGTTGTCTTACTAGTTTCTTTCAACAAATCAGTGATGTATTTCTATTGAGATATGAATATTCCCTTTTTAAAATGGGCCATTTCAATTCCCAAAAAATACTTCAATTTTCCCAAGGTCTTAATTTCAAAATTCTTGGCCGGATGTTGGCCTAACAGTTGTTGCTCCTCCTCCTCCTCATCACTTATCACTATAATATCATCCACATAAACTAGTAACATTGTCACTTCCATTGACTTAGAGTGTTTAGTCAACTGAGTGTGGTCTCCTTGACTTTGTTTAAAGCCCAGACCTATTATAACCTTAGTAAACCTTCCATACCACGCTTGTGGTGATTGTTTGAGCTCATACAATGCCATTTTTAGCTTGCAAACAATGTTGGCAGTTGTTTTTCCACCATATCCAGAGGGCAATTCCATGTAAATCTCCTCTTCAATTTCTCCATGGAGAAAGACACTTTTAACATCAAATTGTTGCAAGTTCTAACCATAAGTAGCTGCTAGGGATAATATCACCTTAAGTGTATTCATTTTGCAATTCGAGCAAATGTTTCCATGTAATCCATTTCATCGGTTTGAGTGAATCCCTTAGCTACTAACCTTCCTTTGTACCTCTCAATGGATCCATCAACCTTGTATTTTATAGTATATACCCCACTTGCACCCTACTGGTTTCTTTCCATTTGGGAGAGCAACCAAATCCCAGGTACTATTCTTTTCTAATGCTTCCATTTTCATGTTCATGGCTTGTTTCCATTTTTTATCACTCAATGCCTCATATAAAGGGATAGGTGTGGTTGTAGTGTTTAGGCTTGTGAGGAAGACTTTATGGGTAGGTGAGAAGTTTTTAAAGGATAGGTAATTGGCTAGAGGGTACAGTGGCTTTGTGGTACATTTCCTAGTCTCTTTTCCTAAGGGTAATTGGAATATCTAGGTCCTCATAAAGTGGTGCTGAACTGGATTCAGGTTCATGTACTTTTGGAAAATTAAAGGCTAATTCAGTGTATATTAAAGGATTAGGGGTAGTTACCTTAAGTAATGTTGAGTTGGATTGTTGGACATCGACAAATTCTAGAATGGCCTTTGTCTTCCTTGCATAAACCAGTTTTTTTAACCGAATGTTACATCAGCCCCATCTTGAGTGGATTTAGTGGGTTCCTTCTCAATTGTTACACTTTTAGTCCCTATTTCTAGTCCAAAACTTAAGTCAGGGAGCATAAGGAGACCATCTTCATTTTTGGCAATCTCCCCTTGATCTTGGTTGAAGTAACTTTTGTGCTAAAAAATGTTGACATATCTCGACATAAAGAATTTTTGGGATGGTGGATGACAACATTTATATCCATTTTGTGTTGATTAGTATCCTGTGAAAACACATTTTAAGACTCTAGGATCAAGTTTACCTTTGTCACTACGATGGATATGGATATAAGATACACACTCAAATATTCTTGGAACAAGGTGGTTGGATGTGGACACATTAGGATAAAAAGAGGACAGAACCTTCATAAGGCTTTTGGAAGCTAGAATACTAGAAGGTAGTCTATTAATTAAGCAGCAAGCAGTGAAGCCTCCCCCAAAACCTTTTAGGAACCTCATGTTGAAAAAGAAGAGCTCGAGTTTGGTCTAGAAGGTACCCATTTTTCCTCTCAGCAATCCCATTTGGTTGAGGTGTTTTGACACAAGAGGACTCATGAATGATACCTTCTTTTTGACAAAAGGAAATAAGCCCATAATTAAAGTAATCTTTGGCATTATCGAATCTAATCCTCTTAATGCTAATACCAAAATGATTTTTTATCATGGAGAAAAAGCATTGAACCACATAGCTAAAACGAATTTTGGTTCTAGTAAGCAAATCCATGTAACACGAGTACAATCATCTATAAAGGTAAGAAACCAACGAGCCCTAAAAAATCTGAGACAGTTCAGGGACCCCACACATCAATATGAATTAAATAGAAGGAAAAAGTGCTCGTATTATTACTAACTAGAAAAGAAACACGTTTGTGCTTAGCAAGCTCACACACTTCACAATTGAGACTTGCTACATCTAATTTGCTAAAAGACGAAGGAAATAATGATTTTTTGACCTTATAGGAAGGATGTCCAAGGCGACAGTGATGTAGGAAGACCTTCCCCCTTTTCCGAGTCTACCATCATGGCCAATCCAGAAGCTATCATGGCTGAATTTTTCATGGCTAGGGTTTCCAACATTATTCCCCTTCTACTTTCTTCACTTCTGACCATAGCTACTACATCATTAATTCCTAGAATTTTTCTTTTCCAAGGATCTGGGCTCTCACTTGATCAAAATCACAGTTAAGCCCCACCATGAAATCATAGACTCTATCTTGCTTAATATACTCTTTGAACATTGCTCAATCATTTGAGCACTTGGCTTTTATGACCCTTTAATGGTCTAATTCCATCCATAATGATTTGAGTTGATTGGTATACTCTGTAACCATCTTGTTTCCTTGTTTTGCAGCAATAGTCTTCACCTTCACATCATATATTTGAGCAACATCTTTAGCTTTGGAGTATGTCTGCTCCATGGCATTCCAATTGTCCTTTTCAAAATTAAGAAACATGCAAGTATCAGTGATTTCTGGGATCATGGAGTTCCATAGCCATGCCATGACCATAGAGTCCTCTTCATCCCATTTTGTAAATCTGGGATCTTCTTCTTTAGATCTTTAGTCAAGTGGTTAGCTTTCCCTTTACCTCTCAAAGTTCTACAAACATGTTGGGCCATTTCAAATAATTCTTCCCATTCAATTAGTAGGCAATGTTGAGGTACTGCAATTGTTCCTAAGTGTGCTGTGACGTAGTATTCACCACTTTAGGAATTTGGTTTGTCATGTCCATGCAGTACAAAGACCGTAATGCAGTGAATGAAGGCTACCCGAAATAAAAAAACGATTGACAGCAATGAAGGCTGTCGGCTAGGGTTTGGTTTGTGACAACAATGAAGGTTGTCTTGAAAGGGATGATGGCAGCAATGAAGGCTACCATCTAGGGTTTTGGTGGGTGCAGTCAGAGGCAGCTCCTAGAATTTGAGAGCGCTGATACTATGTTATAATTTAGGGTAGAATTTTTTAATCTATTATGTTGAGAATATAATTCATATATACAAGGCTAGAAAGCTATCTTAGGAAGTATAATTATAGCACCTAGACAACCAAATCCGAATGATTCAGGGATATCTCCATCATACACTTTAATTCATATATACAATAAAACACAAGTCCTGACAAAAATAACACAGCTGATAAAACAGATTCTAACAAACGGAAATACAGAAAAAAGTCGTTAATATATAAATGACCAATATGGCTATTCACAATGGTATTAATGTTGCTTGGAGTAGAGGCTTAGGAAGTTCATAGTTCACTTAGATTCTTTTCCAAGGACAAACATTGGTTGACAGGATTTATCCTGCACTTTCTTTGGTTGCAGCAAATAATAACATTTCTGAGACCAACAGATTGTGGGTGCCCATGTTCAGGTTGCTGATACTTCGGCTAAGTGTGGACTATTTCTTCAGGAACAAGTAAATATTTTTAATGTTGCTCCCTCCTCCTATTTCTACAGTGATAATGGCTGATGTAGCATGTTCCTTCCAAAAGGCTAGGATTTTCTTTGTTTTCCTTGAGCTATGCCTCTTTCATGTCAACAAAAAAGAACCACTATGACACAGTGTTAGCTCTAAAGAGATGCTTACCTGCTACAAATGAGATGATTTACAGAATAGGAATCTTAGTGAGTCAGCATCTTTAATGTCTTCTTTGTTGTTCATTTGTTTCAGCATGTAATGGAAAGAAAAAGAAAAAATAGTCTTATGGTAACTGAAGGATCACCAAGTGCTGCACTGAAGACAACAAAAGGCTGATTAGGGGTGCAAAAGATTGATCGATTCACAAGATGACAACTAAAACAAAATGGTGAAGCCAACAAACTGTTATTGAAGATTAAGCTAAGAAACTAAACTGCTAATGCATTAGCCCGCACTTCAGCTATTATATACTTCAAACAAAGGAATTTCCAAAAGTAAAAATTTAACCACATTATTAGCCTTAAAAATTTGTAGTATATAAGAAGAAAAATAAAAGCTTTGAAAACATGTTCAGGAAAACAAACCACCTTTTAATACTGTGGAAATTTCCCTTTATTCCTTCTGCTGAGTGATCAAGAACTTACTTGGGAAAGCTGGTAATCTATGCACTTCAAAACAAAATTGGACACAGCATTTTCTTTCCTAGTTGACAAAACAGTTCAGAAGCCTTTTCTGCATGCTAGTTGTTCATCACAAATTAGCCTTGATACCTCTGTTGTTGACAAGATTCGTGTTCTAGAAAAAAAAAACGTAAGTCCAACCATTGAGAAATCAGGAATGAGCAAAGAGAAAGGAAACAATATCATATATGTTGGTTAAGAGCATAGGAAAGCCTTAACAAAAAGTAGGACATTCATTCCCACTATGCTAGATTTGGTGTATGTGCATCTTTAAGGCGATAACTATAAAAACAAAAATGTCTTGCTTTACAAAAATAAGGGGATCTTGGTTTTGATGGTTTTGCAAAATGTCTATATATATCTTATTCAACATCGGAAAAGAAATTAATGCTGCAAAATAGGTTAATATATCCTCCTTAAAAAAATTCAAAATCAGATAAATGTGTTAAAGCTATGCACAATCACATACCAAATAAGGAAACCATTATTAAAAAAATCATGGACAAAACCAATGACAGACCTATTGATAGAATCCTCATCTTTGAACACTTCCTTCAGAAATCCCTTGCTTTACAATTGAAGGTAGTTCAATATTTTAGAAATAATGAAAGTTTGATCTCCTTATATTTCCCTCGCTTCTCTATTTCTGTTCACTATTTATATTGCAATTGGTATCAAAACCTGATTTTCCAATCACGTACTACTCTTATTGGGCACATTGTTTGTTGCATACTTTGTTCAGCCTAAAGAAAAATATTGGTGAATGTCCAAGATAGTAGGACATATAGATTCCCTATCAATTGTGACACAAGTTAGTGCAATTGTTGTAAGATAAGGTCCAGAGAGTGAAGGCGTGTAGGGGGGAACCCAAGGGCATGATCCCAAAAGGTCACCATGTACCTATGATGAGGTCCTTTCTCATAGTTACAAAGACCCGTTCTCAATATTGTTACTCAACGAATACTTTCCTAAGTTAGGTGTCAGAGTTCTTCTAGGTAACCCTACCTTCATCAATAATTGTTCATCGGCATGGCCAGCACATAAAATCACAATCATAACTAGTTTTCAATGATACCTTCCCAGCAACTGCCCCACAAAGTTAGATTAGACCCAAAGATGCATGTTAAAAACTACTTTTGAGAAACTTAATATTCTATGTATTTTGTCCTTGCTTAGGCAAGTTCTCACTTGTATGCTTTGAAGATAGCTTACTCCACATAAGTTACCTAACAATTAATTTTTAGCCAGCATATATAGGTGTTATTATTTTCATAAGTGATGATTGATGGTAACTTTAAATTCAAACAACACATATTACCTTATTTTTGGGTTAGACAAAGGATTTGGTTCATCTTCAATATTCTCTTGCTATTAAGGGTTAGTGATTGCATATGATTGACGTTGTTTGTGGTGTCAACATAGTTGGGATAGCAAACAACATAATGATGGTATAGCATTCTCATTTCTGTTAAGAGAAAAGGTAACATACTCTTGATGACCAACTTGTTATTGATATGTGATTGGTTATTTTCCAAACCTCTAATTGGACAATGTAATACCCAAACTAAAAAATCCCTTTTGCTTTGTGATTAGTTAGTTTCTACATATTCTACAAGATAGCCACTGGAACATTGTGACTAAAATCCTTAAGTTTATTGAAGGAGCACTATCACGACCAAAGTCTATGATGAGGTCCTTCCGAGGCTGATATGCTATAGGTGAAGAATGTAATTTCTACTTTCAAGGAATGCTATAGATAATGAAAGTCATTCATTCACATTATTATGACGAGGCTTTCTTTAAAATGAATCTAGAATCTTGTGGTGTCATGGTGAATTCCATATTCAAGATGTAAGGCTGTTGAGAGATCCAATCACCATGGTGTAAGGAATATACTAGGAAACCTTAGCCTGATGCTCCTTCAATATACATGAGGTATTGAGTCACAATGCTGGAATGATTCTAAAAGATGTGTCACTTTTTAGAATGTATCAAGAGGGATGCAATCATGAAAATGTCGATGGTAAGGTCTTTTCGAGGCTTATATGGTGTAGTTAAAGAAGGAATTCATGGTTGTGAAGGAAATGGTACAAGTATAGATTCACAATGTATCTTTTTCCTTGGTCAAAATACTTTATCTAAATTGAAGCCACATTGTTGGTGTGATGGTGAATCAGTACTCAAGATGTAAGGATGTTGAAAAACCCAATCACTATGGTAAGGATCATATTAGGAAGAAAGCCTCATCATAATAATGTGAATGAATGACTTTCTTTATCTATAGCATTCCTTGAAAGTAGAAATTACATTCTTTACCTATAGCATATCAGCCTCGGAAGGACCTCATCGTAGACTTTGGTCATGATTATATCTATGTTGTTGATAATTTTGAAAAATGACAATTTTTTTAGAATCATTAAAAATTATGATTCAAATATTCAAGTTTATTGAAGGAGGAATGAGTGAGGAGTCCTAGTATGTTCCTTACCATAGTGATTGAATGCTTCCAACAACCTTAACATCTCACATATTGATTTACATCACACCAACAATGTTTTAGGTTCATTTCAAAGGAGGTCTTAGGATAGTAGTGTAAAAGAATGAACTACATACCCATATAAATTGTGTATCTATACTCATCACATTCATCGTTCTTTCTTCATCTACATCATATTTTCCTTGGAAGGACCTCACCTTAAACAATATATTATGATTCCATCTCTCTCATCGAAAGGTTTTAAAAATGACACTTTTTTATTGTTAATTTGTTTTTCTGTGAATTTTTTTTCCTTGCATGTGTTGCCTACCATCGTGTATCAAACAAATATTTGAAAGTTGTTACTTGTTTTGAAAACTTTCCTAACGATAAAAAACGATCGGTTAAAATTTTACTCAACTTCTGACCGATACATTGATGGTTAGACAAGGTAATTGGCCATAGTTGAAGAGACTTGCTCAAGATTTAATGTGACAAAAATAGCATTATTCGGATGAGGTTTCAGATTGGATAATCACAAACCCCTTGTGATTTTCCATGTTTTGTCTTCACACCAACACATTGACCTTGTGCATATACCTTTTATTGCTTTTATGAATACCAAAAAATATTTTTCATATCATATTCATAATTTGTAGGCCAAGGTTATATAATAATTTGCACTAAGCAATAACAATATAAACTTGCTACTAATGTCTATTGGCAAATTTGGAAACTTAATTACGGCATTATATCATACCTTGTGTTCGACTTGAATATTACATACTTCCGATTAAAATCCCTTTGTAATGTTTTTCAAGGAAACTTGAGTTAAGGATTTTTTACTTGATTTACCTTCAAACTTGACTAATAGTCTATTTGTAAGCATTGAAGGCTTCTTTGTCTACCATGAAACTTTTGAGACTTCTTTGTTTCCATGTGACTTTTCATGTACCCAAACACATGCTTATTTACATAGTTTAGATCTACACATAGATCCTAACATACTCCTTAGAATTGAATACTTTTTCCTTTACCAAGGCACCTTTAAGCCTTCCAATCTGTTTCCACGTGATTTTGCATATCAGATTTGAGTCGATGACTTACACCTTACCATGCCATTACTCACCATTGAGTTAAATGGGCCTCCTCTAATTCAATTCCTATAGAAGGAGCTAGGTAATATGACTAGTACATCTATTAATAAAATGGAGCTACTTTACAAATAGTCTCGTGTGGATTTATCTTTGTTCAGCTTTTTTCGTTGGGAAGACTTCTTTATCACAATGAAATGGGAAGAGTTGTTATTCCAATGCCAAAAATTTCCCAGTACCCAACCAAATCACGAGTTGCACCAAAAATTTCATCAACTTTTCCATCTAAGAAGGTTGATTCCATAAATGACAATTCAATTGTTGATTCACTCCACAATCTTCTCCATCATAATCATGTTAGTTGGAACAATACCCTTCTTCTCAAGCTTCAAGTCATATCAGTATGATAATTCTTTAAAAGTAGACTTCCTTCAAGGTAAGAGGTCATGGAAATTAAGAAATATAGAAGATTTGTATCATAGATTTATTTGTTCAATGGGGCTATTTTGCAAATAATCACTCGTGAATTCATTTGCCTTGCACTTTTTCCTTACAAAAACTAGTTGCCATAAACAGTCTTTTTTGTCTTGGTGAAATACCATTATCACTATCCTAATGCTAAAGTATTCACGGTTCCCCATTCGACTTGTACCTAAAATTCCATCCTTCACTTTATGACACTTCAATTGTTGATTTACCCATGATCTTCTCTATTGATATAAAGTTTATTGGAAGAGTTCCCTTGTTTTGAGACTTTGAGAGTCATGAACATCTTAACTCCCCAAAGGATAGCTTGTCTTGTGTACGAAAATAAGTAAATTAAAGCATAAATTTATATCCCAAAGCTCATATTGAGATCAAAGGGATGTCCTATAAGAAAGCTATAAGATTATCGATGTTCTACAGTCATAAATGGTTGTACGTGAAAGAAATATGCATAGCAGAGTTAAGAAT
Source organism: Vigna radiata var. radiata (assembly GCF_000741045.1). Classification (NCBI taxonomy): domain Eukaryota; kingdom Viridiplantae; phylum Streptophyta; class Magnoliopsida; order Fabales; family Fabaceae; genus Vigna; species Vigna radiata. Next base: position 8,813,437 of record NC_028360.1, read on the forward strand.
GATGAGGTGGATGAGTAGACATCCACAAATATATCCTGGAGAAGGTTAGAGTAACACTTAATGAGGAGAAAACAACAATGAATTAACTAAGGAAGTTGTGTTTGTATGCGAAGAATGCCAAAAGAGATTTCAACAATAGAAATGGATCAAATGAAAGACAATACATAAAAGATGATGGGTTTGTCTGTTGAGGGAAGAGGTTCACTGGGAAGGCACAATAACAATGAGACTTGAGTCAAACTATATAAGAGAATGACACCACCTTCAACCCCAAACTTTAAGACAATGAGTTTATAGGTCTTCTATCTTATATGTTGCTCAACTTTCTCATTTTTACTCAATGTGGAACTTAGACTCACATTTGGATTCCCAACAATCTTCTCTTCAAGGGTGACTCTCTTCCATAGTGGAACATTGCTCTCTCGAGGTAGAAGCATTCCCAGCCATGAGTACCCCTCTTCGTATCGCCTTTCATTTTAGTTCGGACACGCTTACCTGAAATCCTTGTCAGGAAGACTTTTGATACGACCATACTGCACTCTGAGCTGGTCACCAAGACTAACCATCAACTTTAATACCACTAATGGGTTTGTCGAGAAAGGAGGTTCATTGGGGAGACAAAACTCCAATTAGACTTGAGCCAAACCACATAAAAGAATGACACCACCTTCAACCCAAAATCTTCTACCTTGTATGGTGATCAACTTTCTCATTTTTATCTAATTTGAAACTTAAACTCACATTTAGATTTCCAACAAAAAAAGTACCGAACTACGTTAATTAATCCTTGGTCTAAATGGTTTATTAAATATTTCTTTTATGGAATAATTAACAGAAGAATTTTCTAGTTTACTCTCAAACAAGTTTTCTATATGACAAACTAAACTAATTCCTCCTTGTATTAAAACTTCTCCAAAAGATTATATGTACTGTAATGTGTACGCAAAATGTATATTCATATTGTATTTTGTTACCAAATACCAGATAGCATGAATTTACAAATAATCTTATCATCACTATGTATAAATGTATTAACATGATGTTATAAAGAGATAATCCTATAATACTAGAGAGAATCTCATATCTCTCAATTGATTTCAGCAAATGAATCACAATATTATTAGATAGCATACATGAAACTAAAGTCTATGGATGTAGTATTTCCCAGTCCTGAAATCCGACATCTGCTCATCACTCTTTCCACCCAAAAGGGACAAGACAAAAGAAGAAACAACATAGATATTTTAGGTAACTAGCATAAGTGTACAATATAAAACTGAAGTAGAAGGGTATAACTCAAATAAAGCTTATTTAGTAGCATTGCAGTATTGCACATTGATTAAATCATAGTAACAAATCCTCTTACAGAAGGGAATTCATTATTGCAGACAACAAATCACATTCCATGCTTGAAGATACTGATTTATGTTTCTCCATTGGATTCCAACTGAGGGTCTGCGAGCCAAATTTTCCATAATTAGAACGAAACAGGAATAAGGTATGACAGGCAAAGTCCACACGCAGGTGGGTGTGTGTGTGTGTGTAAATATGAATAGTTGAAATCATTTAAGTAACAAAGGTGTCGCGTTATTGACAATATTGTTAATGATGAATCCTTTAATTTGATTGCATGCTTTGTTGCCTCAAAAACTCATTCTTAGTCTGTACTAAAACTTGGAGGATATAGTTGATCTCCCACATAATTTGAAGAATAAGAATATCTTGTTGCAATTAATATGTTAGTTCAATACTTGACCATATTGATCTCTATTTATATGGACAATTCAACATTAATTAGGGATACAAACTGTTAGCGTTAATAATACATAAAAGTAAGGGAGCTAGTGTTACTTTTCAATCACCAGGGATGAAATTGTAATTAGTCCTAATCATAAGGGAGGTCAATGTAAAAATTAAGTTATACAGACTGCAATAAGATAATACCAACTAATGCACTCAAGTTAGTTAATCCTCCCATAAAAATATAGTTACCTGATGAGCCATCTGCATCAGAAAGAACAAATTCGAAACTGCTGGAACAGTCACTTGTGTCACTTTTGTTATCATCCTCTAGTGCTTGTGATGAACCAGCAATTGTATTCATACTAGTGTTTCCAACTCCACGTTCCACCAAATTCTCGGCATTTCTGCTGCTCTGTAGTGCCAAAAGCACGAGATAGTACAAATTTTGTATTATAGAGAATACCAAAATTGCTTTTTTCTACCTCTATTTTTAATTTTAGTCAATTATACAAGGGTATCAACAAACCTATGTTTACATATACATATAGAGACACATGCATGTCCAATATTTAGATTTTAAGTGGCCTTTCAAACGACACTAAAGCTTGACAAACAATAACTAGTGACCTATTCTTCCATTGATGAGACATTGAGAAGCAAACTAGAACCAATAAACAATGGGAAGAGAAAATTATTAAGAGGATGAATAGATTATACCTCTCAATGCACATTGACACATCACCAAGTTCTCACACTTTGAAAACATTTCATATTTTATTTGAAACAAAAAACGTCTTATTTCCAAAGAATGTGTGCCACAAGAAAGTAATGAATTGACTTGAATACTGTACAGTAATACATTCTTTCGTTTGGGTACAACTTTCTTTGGAGAATAATTACTTCTTTTTTACCAAAAACTCTTTCAAGAAACTAGGAGATAAGTATATTATTTCTCCAAATTAAATTGAACCAGGCATACACTAAATCATCCCTCTTGTGTATGATATGATAGAGTATATTACTTCGACAGATTGAGTTAAAATTTTGCCATATAAAGTAGACATGATTAGTCAATTTGTATAAGACATAAACCAGTTTGGATTATTTTATTATGTAATACCTGTCCTACTGTTGACTTGTCAAACAGGCTTGGTTCATCAGGTTCAAACAACCAAAAAGATTTTAATAAATTCTCAATGAGCGGATCTGTTTCCTGCAAAAATATTTTATTAACATAAATAGTTAAGCTCTTGATAGTAAAAATATTGTATAGAAACTTTATATTTATAAAAACACAAGCAGTCATTGGCAACTCTATCACATTTCTCCCAGTGTAATGAGACTACTAGAAGTATAACTACATGAAATCGGGCGTAAATTTTAACTTTGCCAATTCAATTGAGATTACCTCAATAAATCCAGAATTTGCGCCTGCACTATTGACATTGGAAACCTGTGTCGTTTTCTCTACTGGTGTCATCACAACGTCTTGATGTGAAGATGAAAGTTGTTGCAATTGACCAAATGCCTCTTGACGGGAAAATGGGATCAGAAATTGTGGCAGTTTACCACTTACTTTTTGGTGTGCAGAAGGTGAAGAAAATACTGGCCATTCACCAGTTACCTACCCAAAAAATGCCTTTATTAAAATATCCAACAGAAGTTAAAGCAAACTAAAATATTTACCACTTACTTTTTGGAGTGCAGAAGGTGAGGAAAATACTGGCCATTCACCAGTTACCTGCCCAAAAAATGCCTTTATTAAAATATCCAACAATAGAAGTTAAAGCAAACTAAAATTTACCACTTACTTTTTGGTGTGCAGAAGGTGAGGAAAATACTGGCCATTCACCAGTTACCTGTCCAAGAAATGCCTTTATTAAAATATCCAACGATAGAAGTTAAAGCAAACTAAAATATATTAGCTGAAGTAATGTTCATTACACGTGATGGCATCAAGTTGCTTCCTATGTTGAGTGCTTCAACTGCAACAAAAAGAAAAATATATATGAAGAAGAGAGTAGCAGGTAAAGGGAGGGAGGAGGGAGAACGATGAGCTTGCATTGACCCTGAATATGTCACCCCAACTTTATTATGAAACATCCAAGTTATCAGTGAAATAATAGTTTTACTTGTCCTCTATTCATAATAATCAACTATCAAGAACATATTTAAGGATAGCATGAAGGTTTCTACCATGCTAATCTTTCAGATGTTTAAGCTTAAATGATATTGATGTCCTTTCTTTAGCTTGTTTAAATACTTCACTACAAGTGAATTAATAGAAAAAGTGAGTATCTTTCAAGTTCTAAGTTGTAAAATATTAGAGATGGGATTTTTTATATAAAAAAACAGATGGGAAGAAGAAATTTATTAATTATTTTTAACAGACATAATTGTCATCCACAGAAAGTATAGATTGTCAGTTAACTAACATCCAGTTTCAACACTTAATGCTAAAGTAGACAGATCCTACTCTTGTCATGCATAATTTTCTGATTCAGTCCTGTTAGAAATTCCACATTATGTACTATGAGCTAGTACTAAAGTCTTGAGACTCTGTCACTTGATAAACTAGGTTTTTGGATTTAGTTATCTTGTGCTTAATTCCAAGCAATTGGTGCTTTCACTGAAGACCCCCCCTAAAATGGGTGTCGTGTAAAGGGAGTACCACATTTGAGGCAAGACGATTTCAACGTTTTCTAGGTCATTCAATTCAAAATGCTCTAATGTGGCCTAATGAAGCAGAGAAAGAAACGTACCAGGATTAAAATTATTAGGAAATTGATACATTGGTTGAACATTTATCGAAGACCCTACTCCTTGAAAAGCATTACGTCCTTGCATTCCTCCTAACAACCCACGTTTTTCCTGCAACTAGTTCCATCCCAGGTGAGATTTGATCACATAATTTCATCCATAAACCAACTTGAGTTGGCTACAATAAGAAGAAGAGGGTAACTCACATGCATTTGTCTGAAGAATTCAAAATCATTGTTGACAGACCACCACTCCAGCAAAAATCCTTCTGGAACATCCACAGCTGAAAAAATCAATCCCACATTTTCCAGTCAGAAAAACTGCCGCACAACAATTAATAATCCCCAGACTAATACCTAAAAGAAGCAATAGAAAGGATATGAAAGAACAAAAATTTCTGAAGAGAAACTACCACCAAGAAATTCTTACTAAAAAATATTTACATTTTTAATCAAGAAAACAAAATAATCACAAATATACCCTCTGTTTCACATCGTAGTTTTTTACCAGCTACAAACAGTCGTGTGTGGTGGTAGCCATTGCAGGGTTTTCTTGGGTGTAGTGAAAGGGCTTAAATACATAAGCTTAAATACACTCTTCCAAACATTCCCTAAATAATGGGATCATTCCCTCAATAAGAATCCTTCAAGAAAAGCAGCACATATAAGAAACAGAACAGGCAAAGTTTTCTCACATGACTTTCAAATTGCTAATTAAGTCAAACTTCGTAACTGTTAAATAGAAAGGATATTTGGACAATCCAAAAATCAAAACAACTAAACTACAATTCCAAAAGTCAATCTTTCTCCACAAACTCAATGAGATGCTCAACTCTCCAATAATAAAATAATATTAAATTTTTCAAAAATTGGGTTTTTAATAATTGCAAGTGCTAAAGTTGTTGTTAAAATATATACCTTAAAAAAAGGGCATTCTTGCATTACATACAGTAAAAAAAGATCATATTTTGAAGAACACCCAAGTTAAAATTCCTAGTTTACAAAACCATTCCAATTTTAATTCTCATCTCGGAACCTTCTTTTTACTTTTGAGAAATGCTATTTTTACAACCAAAAGAGAAGTATGAGATAAATAAAGGGCTGCTGTGGAGATAAGAGAGATAGATATATAAGTTTTGTTGTTTAATTAATTAATTGTACACAGACTGCAATAAATATCGATATTAAATAGCCTATTACATTTAGAAAGAGAGGGATAATTTTTTTTTTTCATAACCAATGTTAACACGGATGGTTCATCATTGAAAACAATGACTAAATATGTTGAAAATACATATGAATCAAAATCTAGACCATTTGTAATGTAATTTTTAACATGAAAGTTTAGTGTCTATATTTTAAGAATATTGATTTTATATAAAATGATTATAAAAATGTAAATTTTTGTATTTTTTTTTTAAATGAAAAGAATAAAGTATGTAAAGATATTGTTAAATAAATAAATAAAATTTAAATGTATGAGATATTTTTCTTAACTTATAACACCTCAAATGAGGTTGTTTGTTCAAGAGGGACAATTACTCCTGAGAAACAAAACAATTAATGGAAATAAATGTAATTTTGGACTGTGATAATTTAATATATATATATATATATTTATATATATATATATATATATATATATATATATACTTTAAATAATACTTTTGTAACCGTAATCTAAATTCTAAAATGTTTGTCATATACCAACATATGATGACATATCAAACTGTATCCATTGAAGGATTTGACTAATCTTTTATTAAAATTTTCCTGCAACATGTAACTATCACAGCATCTAAAAACTTGATTCCTGTAAGGTCCACATTTTAGGATGATGAAACAGTAACTCTCAAATTAAAAATCAAGAATTGAGATTTTAATTACTTAATTAATATATTTCTCAGGTACGTTTACTTTTATAACAATTTCAACATTTGACTTTTCAATCAATGGTTATTAAATGATAGTGACCATGCGGGCAGATTACTTGTTTTCATAATGGATAAATATACTCAGACAACATTTTTTATAATATTTGAATATGATCATATCATACGTGTCATTGTGTGATTGATTCATAGTGGTGTTATTGTATCGTTTGGACGAATCACAAAAATGACACATATGATAATGTTTAAATATTGTTAAAAAATGTTGTCTATATATCATTATCTTTTCATAATTGGGCATTGTAAAACAGTTTCTAACAAGTTATTAACTTTTTTTTTTCTGTCAATTGAAAACTTGTGGTTCAGGAACATAAAATAATTTCTTCTTCCTATCTCCTTTTCTGCGCCCAGAATTAAAAAAAACAGAGAAAACGTGTTTTTCAAATTGATGGACAAGAATTGGATTAAAGAGATTTCATGAAAATAACTACTTACCATGAAAACCTTCAATCAATTTAGTAAAACCTTGGGTAATTTCTTCTACCAAAACCCAACACATGAACAGGAAAAAGGACAAAACTTTTTCAAAAAAATGGCAGATAACATGCAGAGAGAAAGAAATCCACCCAGAAGAGCAACCAAAGGAAGAAGCACCGAGAACAAACAAACCATAGCAGAAAAAAAAACGAATTAAGAAATGCTATACCATCAGTCGAAAAAGCAGCGGCATCCAGATGAAGGTTGGTCTCGTTGCTGAAAACCTCAGCAGTGTGGCGCATGTTTCGTTTGACAAGATAATCATAAACATAGCGTTCAAACCTTGAAAGAAAGAGAATGAAAAAGTGATCAGAAAAAACAACGACGACCCAGATGAGAAAATGAGAGAAAAGGACAGAAGAAAAATGAGGGTGGTGGAGATGGTACGTCTGGCGAGAGCTCCAGTGCGAGTCCATGGCTTGAAAGGTGGAGAATTGAGAGAGAGAAAGGGAGAAGAAAGAGAGAAGAGGAAGAAGATGAACAGTGAAGGAAGAGAGAGAGAGATTTAAATGAGCATTGGCATTGTGAAAGAAACGCTTTGTTGCATTAGATAGATGTTAGAGATGAGAGATAGTATGAATGAGGAGAAAGTTCCATGCAGCCAGCAAAGTTAACAAGTTAATTCAAACAACGGTTCTTCTGCTATTTGGAATAGACGGTTACTGCACTTTCTATAACTCCTCCATTCACTGTATTTTCTCATTTCCTCCTGTCATATAAGAACTTTTTTTTTTTTTTCTGTCAAACACATAGTAATAATAATAATAATAATAATGTTGTTATTATTATTAATAAATGAGGGTGCTGATATGGTAATACATTTGTTTTATATATGTATTATTTCTTAGCTGTATGTAACCGACTTTAGGGAGATAATTAAGTGTAATTAGTATTTAATGGATCTGTAACTTTGAGACTTCAATGAACTTTGTATTCTTTCTCAATCCTATTAATTGATATAACAGGAATTTATTGAATTCTTAAAATTGTAATTCAGGCTCATTAAATATATATGTAACAAATGTCACATACTTTTTGTAATTTTGAGAAATAATAGATGATGCATTGAAATGTGTTTTGCAAAACTAGTTTATACAGCAGGAGATAAATATGAATTATTAATTATTAAACTTTAATCATAAATTTTAAGTTGATAAATAACTTATCTCAATTTCGTCCAATCCTAAGGATTTAGCCATATCTACGTGTGTTTTGGGATATAAAAAGTCAAGACCAAAAACTTCCCATTTAAAAGGTTGATAAGTTAAAAAGTTCACAAAAATTATGTGAAGGCAAGTTTATGGATTTTCCTTTTAAACATGAAAATATATTATTAATTTTTTTATACAGGTTGATCTGTGACTATTTTTAACTAAATTAATTAATTAATTTTCAGTTTATAAAGGCATATATTAGTCTTTGACCTAAGTCAATTTGTTTCAAATTTTAACACGAATTATCTTGACATAATCTTTGACTTTAATCAAGCTTACACAATTGAATTTGGTCAAATTTTAGTTGAATTCAACCGAATTATGGTTATGGTTGAGTTTGACGAAATTTGATCAAAGTCAACTTGGCTCCCTCCATTTGGCCAAATTTACATAAGATGAATTCGATCGAATTCAGCCAAATTTCAATTTCAATCAAAATTTCCAGAATGCGATCGAAATAGTCGTGACTAAAATTCAATTGAATTTGGTTGTACGGTCCCTAGTTCAAAGTTGCCTGCACTTTTTAATGAACTAGGAAAATTTGAAGACTAAATTCATTGTGCCAGTCCATTTTGACCTTCGACAAGGGTTAACCCTTCTAGACCATCGACACGGGAGATCCGTCTCAAACTTCGACAAAGACTAACTTGTCTCAACAATAGTTTTGAGCCAAGTCATCTCAACCTTCGGCTCAGGCCGACCCATATGGGCCTTAGCTTGGATCAATCTTTCTCGACCTACAGCCTAGGCCAGCTTTACTTGACCTTCAACCTGGGTGACCCTTCTTGACCTTTTGCTCACACTGACTCATCTCGACCTTCAGTCTAGGCTAACTCTTATCGACCTTTGGCCTAGACCAGCTCATCACGACCTTCGACTTGAGCCTTGTCTATCTCGACCTTCAAACTAGGTCAGCCTGTTTAGACACCCGACCCTTCATCTTTGCCTTGTCCATCCTTGCAATCGATTTGGATTTGTCTGTCTCGACCTTCAACCTATGTAGTTTAACCGTTTTGAGCCATCTCAAATTTCATCTCAAATCGACCCATCTCAAAATAGACCAAGTCGGGCGGTCTTGAACTTCGACCCAAACCAACCTATCTCAACCTTCAACTCTAGTCGGTCTGTCTCGACCTTTGTCCTTAGTTGGCCCCATCTTGAACTTCAACCTGGGTCGGCTAGCCTTAGACATCGACCTAGACTTATCAGTCTCAACCTTCAGCCTGTACTTGTTCGTCTCAAATTTCAACCCAAACTAACATGTCTCGAACTTTGGTTTAGGCCAACTTGTCTTGAACTTCAATCCTACCTAACGTGTCTCAGACTTAAACTCCAATTAGTCCATGTCAATCTTTAATTTAGACCAGCTCGTTCCAACCTTCGACTCAAGACGACTTATCTTAATTTTTGACCTAAAGTCAAAATATTATTTTTAAGAATTAATTAAAGTATTTTATTGAAACTCACCTTAATCTTAATCTTAACTCTCTTGAAAAAAAAAATTGAGAAGTAAGATTTTGTTTACTCCCTTATTTAAAAGTCCCTTAAAAGGGGGCTTAATGAAAGTGGATTAACCTTGGACTATCAACCAAATTGACGCCTCTAACAAAAAGATATACATTTATTAAATATAATAAATAAAATATTTATGTAATTTTATTAAACTATATAAAAAATTAAAAAATTGTACCGTCCCTATTCAGCAATAATCATGCAATTAATAAATATTATTAATATACTACCATCAACTTCATTTAATGTTAATAATAAATAAATATTTAATACTAATTATGGATAACGAAATAGACTAATATGATTAATTTTGTCTTGGTCTATCATAAACCTAGAATATATTGAGTTATGATAAATAATTAAAAACATACTAAATTATATTAATGTTTTTAAAAAATTTAATTGATTAATGAACACATTTAACTAGATAAATTAAACTAGACAAATTTAATTGATTAATTGATTAATGAACACAATTAATTTATATAATCTTTTATCTAATATAAATGATATAACTTTCAGTCAATAATAAAATAATTTAAAAAATACTAATATTATTTCTCTTATTCAAAGCCTCGCTTTTGTTGTTTTTAATAATACTAAAAGTCCTTACCCTCATATTTACATACTTTAGTATTTAAATGCAGTCTCCTCTGTTACTTTTTTACATATCATGTTTAATTTTGTATCTTGGTAAGGTATGAAAGTCGTGAACGGTGTATCTATACATCTATAATGATGTATAAAATTGATATCAGCTTAATTTTTTTTTTTAATTTTACTCATATTATTCAAAATTGTAATTCCTTCAAGATTGTAATTCCTTTTGATTACTGTTGTTACTCTTTCTTATTATAGTAGCTTTTTTCTTTATCAACAAATAATACAGCTTCCAATTTCGTTTCAAACGAAAGTTTAGCACTAAACTTATAATTCATGTTATATATATATATATATATATATATATATATATATATATATATATATATATATATATATATATATA
>NC_028360.1:8824344-8858616 GCF_000741045.1 Vigna radiata var. radiata
CCACACACAACAACCCGTGACATCGTAATTTGTTACTCTTGCTCTGTTCGTTCATTTGGAGGATGTGTTATATATTTTCCCTTCTTATTATTATTAAATTTCATTTTTAAATTAAATCATGTAAATAAAACCTTCATAAATCAATTAACTTTTCATACATTATTTACACATCTACACCACATTTCATTATATTTTTAAAGAGCAAGATATTTCCCTCTATTGTCCTTTTTCCTTTACACAAAGTGTTTCTTTTTCCTTTCTTTTTTTTTTTTAGTTTTGAGAATATATATAGGGGTGCGTACACCTGTTTTTCAGTTGGTACGTTTTAACAATGTGTACCAGATTATAGTAGACAAAAATACCCTCATTTGTCATGGATTCTATGTTTTAAGGTTAAGGATATTTAAATAATTTTTATTTTCAAAACTAAAAAAAAAAAAAAAGAAACCCCAAACCCTTACTCACCTCCCTCATTCCTCTCAACTCTTTCATCTCTCTCACTCCAACATTTTCTCTGTCATCCCTACTGTTGCCCCAATTGAAAAAAAAATCAGAAACCCTTTGTCATCAGAGATATTTTCTCTCTCATCTCAACATTTTCTCTCTCATCACTCCAACATTTTTTCTCTTATCTCAATCCAATTAAAGATGGTGGTGGTAATTTGAGTTAGAGATATTTTTTAAAAAATGAAAAAGTTTACTCTTTTACAATCATTTTATATTTATTAATGTGTGTAAAATGAATATAAACTTTGTCACTTTATGTTACTCTTTCCAAATCTCAAAGGTAAAAAATGATTTTACTGTTTTTTATCTTGTACAATGGTTAAAGTTTATTCTAAACATCTGTAGAAGTTGATTCAGTGATAAAAAAAAGGATATAAGGAAATTAAAGAAATATGTATAGAAGAGCTCCCTACGAGTACAATTCTTTCAATTCTAGGTTATAATCTTACATCATGTATCCCAGAGAAAGGAAAAAGAAACACTTTGTGTAAAGGGAAAAGGACAATAGCGGAAAATATATTGTTCTTTAAAAATATAATGAAATATGGTGTGGATGTGTAAATAATGTATGAAAATTTAATTGATTTATGAAGATTTTATTTACATGATTTAATTTAATAATAAGAAGGGAAAATATATAACACATCCTCCAAATGAACGAACAGAGCAAGAGCAACAAATTACGATGTCATAGATTGTTGTGTGTGGCTGAGGGAGAGTATGAAGACAAGGGAGAAACAAATTGGATAAGTGAGGAACGCGGATTAGGGTTAGGCAAGGGTTTCTGACTTCTTTTTTTTTTTTCAATTAGAACAACAGATGAGAGAAATGAAGGAGGTGAATAAGAGTTTGGGGTTTCTTTTTTTAGTTTTGAGAATGAAAATTATTTAAATATCCTTAACCTTAAAACTTAGAATCCATGACAAATGAAATATTTTTGTCTACTATAATCCGGACATTGTTAAAACGTACCAACTGAAAAACAAACGTGTTAACAAACCCCTATATATATATATATATATATATATATATATATATATATATATATATATATATATATTTACAGTTTTATAATAAGTTTTCTAATATAACTCGCATTTCTAAAATACGTTGAATATAACTTACCAAAAATATTTAAAAAATAATCAATCGCCACCTTGACTTATTGACAAACATATTTTATTAAAATACGTTATCCACACTATCATCCATTTTTCCTAATTTAAATGAGTTCACAAACTACAACCAAAGTGTAATTAAATAAATATTAATTTATAACTTACTGACATTTATAACCATTAATAATTTTTGTCAAAGATATTAGTATACAATTGATTACTAATTCTATTCTTATCAATACATCCCATTTTCTTATTTTATTATTTATATTTTATAATTATTTTTTAAACTTAATCAACTATCTACATAAAATGATTGAGTTTGTTAATATACACTCCCCAGTAAATTCCATATCAATTCAACTTAATGTTCAAGTAGAATTCGAAAACAATTAACCTCCATTGATGTAAAAGATTTTACAAAATCGATCAAGATTATATAATTACATACAGATGGAAAAACTAATTGGCACTTCATGGCAGTACTTTATATAACAAATAATATATGTAAAATATAAATAAATGCCATTATTAAATAACATACCAACCAATGTCCAAATTATCTAAAGCATCAAATATCATACAAACAAATGTCTAAATTATCTAAAACATAATGATGACGCAAAGCCATTGACACTAATAAAATAAAACCGATTTTTTAAAAATAATTGTAAAATAAGACAAAAGTTACAAAAAGATAAACCCAGATGCACAATTAAGGAGCATACATGTTATGCGAGGAAATAATTATATACAAAGCATCACTAAATATGCAAGTATCTGTTTTAAACTCGAAAAAATCAGTATATTCAGTAATGATCATACACCAGTAATATACAAGCTAGCCGCAAATACAATGTCACGCTTTATTGCATTAGAAGCAATTTCCATTTTTTTGCAGAGAGCAGAATTACCCATTATTGCTGCAGCATTTTTGAATTCCCGACATGTCTCGTCCAATCTGACAATGGTCCTTACTATCAGGCCTTCAGGAACATCAGTAAGCTCACATATTTCAGCAAACGGAGTACCCTGCATTAAAAAAGACGGTTTATTCACTACCCGAGAAATTAATGATGAAACTATAAAACTAAACAGTGAGTTATTTTCAGTGGCAAGATACCTTTGCCCATTCATAAACCACTTCTACAAGACCAAATTTTAGATTTTCTTGGGCATACTCAGCAGGGTTTATTGGCAGATTAAATTGCGCTTGGAGCTCTCCAAGTCTTAAAGCTGTTTTGTACAATCTAACAAATACATCCAGGTTAGAATCCACATAAATAGAGGAATGCAGACAAAACGATATCATTTAGTATGTTATATAAATAATTACTGAGGGTCTTACTTGGCTTGTGTTACAGGAGTACTTAAAAAAAATGGACTATTGCAAGTTACCTGTGTTTAGCTTCAGCGAGCTTGGGTGTGAGAGACGGTTCAGACGTATTCCTCTGTTGGAACACAAAAGCGGACATTATCGCCACTGCTTCTTCTGGTTCCAGTTCATCCATTTGGTTCTCAAACAAGCACTCCGTACATATCAGTTCCTCCCCAGAATTCATCTCACAAGCAACACGACCTTTCATTTGAACAACAAGGTCTTCATCAATGCATTCAATTTTCTTCAGAACATCTATCTGAAGGAGCAAAACGAAAACAACCAAAGGCACCATTAGACTGAGTACTGAAACAATCAAAAGTATTTTTCAAGAATCAAGCATAACAAAAATTAATTAATATGTTATACCCGGCCCTGAAAGTCAGGCATCTGTTTAAGTGCTTCATCTGACATTTGAAACTGAAGAGCATAGACTTCTTCTTCATGTTTTTTAATCTCCTTCGCCAATTTGAGGTGTTCTTCCAATTTTATACACCCATGACACTGATTCTGGGACATCTTCTCCAATAATCTAGTCCACTTTTGGTATGTTGCCACAAGCTTCACGTCTCTTAACTTCAGATCTTGATGAAAAAGCAATATTAAACAAGGTTTTCAAATAAGAGCAGGACTTCCAGGTATTGGAATAAAAGAAAAAACTATTACACCCGTAGGAGATTGAGTATGGGTAACACCACAACACTAGAAACATCAATATTTCAGGTTAGAAGGTGTTGTCAAACTCGCTTGATTGAAAAATTGCTTCTATTACTCTATCATGTCTCCTCTTGCCTATACATCTGACATTCTTCTTTTCATTTTCAATTTGGCCAAAAGATGGCCCACTTGTTATTTATAAAATAGGATAAAGTATCAAAGTATAACTCATAATTCAACACAAATGGTAATACCTTTGACGGGATCCAAAGCTGGAGGATACTTATTTCCATCTGATTTCAAATCCACAAGCAACTGAACAGTCTTTGAATAAACAGAGCTGCTAACATCTTCAAGAAGTCCAACTGGGTCAATTTTAATTTTGGTACTGCATATGCACAGAAATTCTTTACTGTCAACTTCTCGAACTTCATAGCCCATTCCACTGGCAGAGCCACAATAGGGCATTGTGATGTTGATGATACCTTTTCCTTTGCGGGCAGAAACAGATGTACTATATTCATCTAAAAGCCCACGTCTTGATTTTGGCATTACAAAATAACCTTGGTCAAATGAACCACTTTTATTCTGTATAGCCCCACTGGAGGCACTTTGCATCAAGGATGGCATGTCAGGTTTAATCACAAAAACAATATATGTCTTATTACTGGGTGATGGAGTTTTCACAACCACTCCAAGCAAATGGTCCTGCGCCTGTAAATCAATTACGATGCAGGTTAACAATCTATTACTTTGTTCTGAAGATTCAAATTCTAAAAGATGGGTGTGTTATAACTCAAATAAACATCGTTAAATTTATGGCTGAAATTTTAAGGACCAAAAAGCCCAAAGCAATTAGAATTTTATAACAATAGTTCTGTAAAACTGTCAAGCTCTGACATTCAATTCCATTCCACAAATCAGAATTTGGTTTCCTTGTTTTCAGCCATTGCTGAGCCTACAGTCCTTCATTCAGAATATTTAAGCTTCTGCTCATGATGAATGCATTGCATGTCATCAAACTGGCACATTTGGGCATCAAAACTATTGGCCAATCTCAGTATTACGTATCAGACAACTTTCATGAATATTTATCACAACTTAATCATACAAGTGTTACAGGATTTTTTTTTTCAAGATAAAATTACATAAACCAGTCCCTTCTCCCTTTTAAGATATTATAGATCAGCCAAATTTCATACATATTTATCACGCATACAGGCGTTTCAGAAGTTTACTTTCTGGAGAAAAATTACATAAACCAGTGAGCTATCCTTTTAAGATAGGCGCTTGATCATATTCTCATGCAGCTAAAAATTCAATGTTATCACCTAATAGATTTAAAATGATAATTAAGAGTAGAATATGAAATTTTTTGCAGATTGATACTAAAAATGAATACATTATTACATACTATATATTATGTGATAGGTAATAAGTAATATGTCACATGTTATATTAAATTTAGAAGAACAATAGTAAAGAATTAAACTATTTCCTGCTACTCTAATCCTTCCAACGATACATTAACTCCCCTAAATCCCAATGACACATTGGTTTCTACCATTATTTTCAACACCCCTGACATAATTCCCAATGGCACAGCTACCAGACAAGGCCTAGATCACCCAAACTTCGATGCCTCAGTTAAAGGAAGTAGGTAGGAATCCCTATGTAGAGCAAACACTTCCCTCAGCTTCAGCTGGTGTAGGAAGAGCTTATTCTTCAGCCGATGTTAATCACAAACAATATCAGTAGTGAAGCCAAGCAATATGAGCAAATACTAGTTCAGTGGCAAAATCAGCCAGCTCATGAAGCAGCTTGGGAGGATGCCCCCTAATGTTCCGTGACTTTGACCTTGAGAGCAAGGTTGCATCCAGAGGTAGTACTTTTGGGGACAAAAAGAGGAAAATACTCAATGTGTACACTAGAAGGAGGGGAAGTTAGTCAGGCAATTAGTACATGAAGGGAAATGAATAGTACCTGGCAGCAGAAATATATATATAGGGGAACAATAACAATGGATGGTTATGCCTAGATACATTTATAATAACTGAATTATCAATTGTAAGAACCAATCATATTCCCTTGGCAGAGCTTCTCTGTATTGCTATCTCTCACTTCTCTAGCTAATTATGTTTTGCTGGGATATTTTGGTGGACTTGCTGATTAAAATTGTTTGAAGCTACTAGACCAGATGTCAGAGACATTACTGTTAGACTTTTTAAGGGATTAAATGATCCGCTGCACTACATGGCTAAATCCAGAGATTGAGAAGAGAGGTCTGAGGGTGCTCTGATGCCAAAGATTAGTTAATAAGCTCTGAAAAATGTTCGTGCCTTTACTTAGTGGCACTCAGCACTGTCAATATTCATATACATAAAAGAACAAATTAACATTTCTAACATTTTCAAGAACAACAATAATGACTAATCCTTCCAAATCACATTAATTTTAAATCCCCATTCGATTCATGTTATATATTAACTTCCACTACTATTTCCAACACCTGCAAAACATAAAATATGAATATAAAAACTCACTGATTCTGATTTTACAATTACAACTCTTCCCCTATTGAGAAACTGTTGAGCACTAGGAGACTGCAAAATTGCCTCTGATATTTGGCTGTTGTATGTCTCAGCTTCTGAATATAAATCATAGTATTCTTCAATGGTTGGTTCACCCTTTATACATCTGAATAACAGAAACATATAAGGCTATGAAATTAAACACAAATATGCAGCATCAGAAATATGTGTATGAAATAAATAGATTATCGTTTAATAAAACAGATAGTTTGTGAGTATCGTATTGCGTAGCTAATGTGACTCAGCTTTCACTTAGTTTTGTAGCTTTTGGTGCTTCCTTCCATGTTACATTACAGCAGATAGCAGAACATTCACCAAAATGTTCTTTATGAAGGCCCTGAACAATTTTACATTGGTAATGGCCAGATTTACCTATTCAATGCTGTTATTCCTCATTTTTCTACTCCTCTCTTCATCATTTACTTTATGATCCTATTTGTTCCAAATAGCGAATTATTAAGATACAAATATTGTCAATATCTCCATAATGATTAAGAGAAATACTTTTAAAATATTCCTAGACACTTCAACATGTTTTTATTCACTACCATAATCTTACTAGCAGTAAATTAGATCTTAAAGTTCTTAAATGTGTATTTACTAGTTATCTTTCTAATAAAAAAGGGGCACAAATGTTATCATCCTCAAAGTTGTCATGTTTTTATGACCATATCACCTTTCCTGAAAAATAATCCTTTTTTTTGCCAGCACTTCACTTAAAGGTGAGAAAGCACTTGAAACTGAGTTCTCCTTCCAACCATCATCCTATTTCTCTTAGCAGGATACCCAAGATCTAAGTAATGAAGTCACCAGAAATAGGATCAAACCAACCCACACTAAGGAAGAAAACAAATTCTCTGGAAAAAAATATCAAAGAAAACAGTCCACTTTTACTCCTGAGCAAAAAGAAATTGTCTTAGAGGTGAAGATCCCTAAACATAATACTTTGGAAGTGTTATTGAGAATTCACAAATTCCATCGAGAAAAGGAAAAGGATCGTGTTATATATCTCATTCCTCAACATGTTTGCAAAAACAACCTCTCTAATAAACTTTGAAACGTTAATGTTGCTATTGATGCATAAACAATTCCTACCTTAGACCAAGACATAAAAAATTAATATAAGACTTGTTGAAGAACCCGCGTCTACTAGAGATAAAGTCAAATTATAGTATATTAGTTTGTACAAACTTCAACTTATAAATCAATTTTGTAAGATTGAGTTAGGCAAAAAAACCAGTTATTAGATCCTTTGGCTAATTTTTTAGTAATTGCCTAGTTTTGCAGGCTCGCTTGGTTCAGCAAGATGTGGAGGGGGAGTGTTAGGAAGTTCCATATTAACTGCTTCAAGTCTTGGACTACAACTTATATATTGGCTGGACAACTCCACTCAATGCCAATAGGTCTTAGGCTGAAATGTAACAAGGTATCAGAGCCTATCCTAATCAAGTTTGTTAGGCCCCATGTCACTTGTTATCGAGTTCCCCCTAGTCCCACGCTCGAAATGACGTGTCCTCAATGTGAGAGGATGTGTTCAAGAGCCCACATATGCTATAGATAAGATCAAATTAAAGTACGAATAGATGCAAACCTCACCTTATAAATTGGTATTAGGAAGTTAAGCTAGACATAAACCACTTTCTTAATAAGACTCAAACAATGAGAGAGGATATTAGTGTACCAAAAAGAATCTCACCATGGGATATCCTTGACAAACCAAGAAACAAAAGGGTTGAAAGATGCATATGGATATTCACACTAAATTATAAGGTAGATGAGACAATAGAGAAATATAAAGTCAAATTATTTGCAAAGTTATACACTCAAACATAAAAGGCATTTGCTCTGATAGCAAATATGACAAAGGATTGTCTCTTGATAAGGTCGAAGATCAAAACACGTCTTCTTAAATCTTATAATGTTCCATTAAGAAGAGAATTTAAAGAATATGAAAATCATGAGTACAATTAAAGAATAATTTATGAAATTAAATAATTTATAATTTTACTTTTAATTTTACAGAATGTTAAATTTGTTGGACAAGCCAGCTTGTGTTTGTTGAGCGAGCGGATCTCGCTAAACAAAAGTTTGTGTCTATAATTTTTGTTTTCTGTTATTTTATGTGCTTTGGACTTTGGGCTTTATTTCAAGGTTTCTAGGTTTTCTTAAACGCATGTGCCTGTGGATAGAAGTACCAAAAGTTGATGTAAACACTTTTGAGTCATATTATATGCATTTGTATTCTTAAAAAGGATTTTCTTGATTAGATTAGAACTCTTACTCAAAAATTAACATCTCTGTGGTGAATCTTCCACAATGTCCTTCACCATTAACTTCTACGAAGATTCCTCATTGTATTTTTATATTAGTCCAAGAAATGTTATAGAAGCACTTGCTCATTTCGGATGGAGACAGTAATGATTGTTGAGATGCACACACTTGAAAACAATGGCACATGTTAGTTGGCTTCTCTTCCCTCAAGAAAATGACAATTAGGTGTTGGTGGGTCCACACCATTAACAATGGGCCAATAAAGTTTATCATTGTAAAGCTAGATTCGTACCTAAAGGCTACACCAAAATATATAGTTCAAATTATTCTGATACCTTTTCTCCTATTACCAAAATCATAACTATTTGTCTCTTTCCTTGCTATGGCCACTTTCCTACTCATTAGTTAGATATTAAAATTGTCCTTTATAAAGAACTCGACGAGCATATTTACATGAAACAAGCTCTTTCATTTTTTGCAAAGGGAGAGTAGGCTTAGTATGTGAATTGAGTTGATATTTGTATGGGCCAAAACAATCTCTTAAAGTTTGGTTTGAGACATTCAGTCACATTGTGCAAGACTTTGGGTAGAAACATAGTGAAGCACATATTTCAATTTTCTATTGTCATACTTCTCCTAGGAATTGTGTTTACCTAATTTTCCATGTGCAAGATATATCTATTACTAGAAATGATGCTACTAAAATTTCCAGCTAAAGAAACACTAGTTCACTCTCTCACAAAGTAAAGATCATAGCAGCTTAATGTACTTTCTTGGTATTAAGGTAGCTCAATCAAAGGAAGGCCTTTTGATAGCAAAAGAAATAGCCTTGGATATTTTGGATATTTTAGAAGAGATCGGCATGACTAAATATCAACCTACTCATAGTGATATACATCCAAATAAAAATTAATGTCAGGTCAAGGTGGACCTTTCTCATATGAATCCAAAAATTATAGTTGATTGGTCAGAAAACTCATTTATCTCATCATTATAAAGCCGAACCTCTCTTTTTCAATTGAAGTTGTTAGTTAGTTCGTGGAGGAGCCTCGCATTGCTCATTAGAATGTTGCGATGTGCATTATCCGATACATAAAAAAGGGAATTAGATCAGGATTGTTGTATATGGGCTTGGGCCCATCCCTATGTAATGCTATGTACGATATGTTCTTCATCTGTGCTAATAATACACTAACGGGATTCTGTCACATGAATGAATATCATTTCTCTCTAAAGATACTATCTAAAAGATAAATCTTCAGATATTTCTAACATATGTATTGTTTGTCATGAACCAGCCTTACCGAAAGCTTAAGCAGATGAAAGATAATCACTGATTTTATATATAACACTCTTTTAACCTTCCAATTATGAATGTTCTTTTATCTGAATAATAAAGGTGACCACTCTCACCAACGAGTTCATTTAGAAACAGTCACGCGGATAAAAAGTAAGAGAGCAATATAATGACAAAATGATTGTATATGAAGAGATGGAACTTGTTAGAGATATTATATTTAGCTTATATTTATCTCTTATCTTTAGTTAGTTTGTTTATATTTCTTATTTGTATTTTGGGCTTAGCCCATATTTCTTCTATTATAAATAAAGGACCCTATGTGTATATTCAACACAGGGAGATTTCCCCTCGTCTCTTTCACTATTTCATATGGTATCTAGAGCTTAGGTTCTGATCCAGCCTCTTCCACGGTCGCAGCCTCCACAGCAGCCACCGCTGCTGTCACCGGAGACTCGCCGGAGTTCCAGAATCGACTGGCGACCACTCCATCCGAATTGCCTCCTCACCCTCTTTCTGGATCTATGGTCGTTGTCTCAATCGGAGCACGTTGAATTTTTAGGGTTTCCCCCTCTCCATGGCCTCTTCCTCGTCTACAACCACCTCTGCTAGTGCCTCATCTTCTTCTGTTGGTGCCTCATCAATATACACCAATTATGTGAATGCACACTTGTCCATTGACAAGTTAGATGGCACGAATTATGAAACATGGGCATCGACATCAAACTTTGGTTGAAGAGTCAAGGGTATGTGGATCACCTTACTAATAATGTGACTAGTGCTACCATAGAGGACACTTCCCGCTGGATGAAAATTGATGCCCAGCTATGCATCGTCATAAAGTCCACCATTCACTCTTCTCTGAAACAAATGTTTCGATCATATGAAACATGTTCAGAAGTATGGGCACAAGCAAAGTTATTGTACACGAATGACACCCAGCGTCTTTATGGTGTTTGTCAGGATCTATTCACTGTTATTGGTCCGCACAATCCTGGTCCCATGGCAGAATATTTGGGTAAAGTTCATGCCCTCCTTCATGATTTTAATGAGCTATTACCTCCTGCTTCCACTCCTGCTGAAGAACTGAAACAACGATCAAAATTCTTCATGTTGTTGTCGTTATACGGACTCTCTGATGATTCCTCCCATGTCCGCGATCAGATTTTGGGTTCTCCAGTCATACCCAACTTTACTTCTGCTTGTTCTGCTCTTTTGCGTATTCCGAGCAAACCAGTCATTGAGACATCTCCTCATAGTGATGATTCCTCTGTTATGGCTGCCCAACGTGATGATAAAAGTCGGTCTCGCAAGCCAGGTAAAGGACGACCAAAATGTGACCATTGTGGCAAGCCAGGCCACAGAATTGATAGATGTTATGCGCTTCATGGACGTCCTCCTCGATCTGTAGCAATGGCTAATTATGATCCACCTCCTCGGCCTGCAGACCATCCTACTTCATCAAATACTGTAGATAACCCTGCAGTCTTCAACGAATTTCTCAGATGGTATGAGGATCGTCAGCAATCTAGTTCCACTACATCTGCAATTGTTGCACGCACAGGTACACCTTTTGTTGGTCAGACTCACTCCCTCGGATCTTGGGTCCTTGACTCAGGCGCCACTGATCATATAACTAGTAACAAGTCCTTGTTTTCTTCTTTGTCATGTCCGGATAATTTACCCTCGGTAACAATGGCCGATGGGTCTAGAGTCTCATCTCATGGTATTGGTACTGTTCATATTTTTCCATCTATATCGATTGATCATGTACTCTATGTCCCTGGCTCTCCTTTCAATTTATTGTCTGTCAGTCGTCTAACTCATTCCCTTAATTGTGTTATTTCATTTACTAAAGATTCTGTTTGTTTGCAGGACCGGAGTTTGAAACACATGATTGGCACAGGATGTGAGTCTCATGGTCTATATCTTCTTCGCCCTTCTCCACATGTTGGCGTCATCATGGAGTCACCATCCCTTCTTCATGCTCAGTTAGGTCATCCCAGCCTTGCCAAACTGCAGCAGCTTGTTCCGAGTTTGTCGAAGTTATCCAACTTGTCATGTGAGTCTTGTCAGTTAGGAAAGCATACTCGTAGTTCCTTTCCTCATAGTGTTTCACAACGAGCGTCGTCTCCTTTTTCATTAGTTCATTCTGATATTTGGGGACCTAGTCGTGTTAAGTCCACTTTAGAATTTCAGTATTTTGTTACTTTTATTGATGATTACTCCAGATGTACTTGGTTGTTTTTAATGAAGAATCGTTCTGAGTTCTTTTCTACTTTCCAATTATTTTTTAATGAAATAAAAACACAGTTTGGGATTTCTATTCGAACTTTACACAGTAATAATGGTCGTGAATACCTTTCTCAACAGTTTCAACATTTTATGGCGTCTCATGGCATTCTTCACCAGACCTCTTGTGCTTATACTCCTCAACAAAATGGGGTGGCTGAGTGCAAAAATAGACACCTCATTGAAACAACTCGTACACTTCTAATTCATGGCCAAGTACCCTCGCGTTTTTGGGGTGATGCAGTTCTCACTGCATGTTATCTCATTAACCGCATGCCGTCTTCTGTCCTAGATAACAAAATCCCTCACTCTGTCTTATTTCCTCAAGACCCTTTACATCCATTCCCTCTTAAAGTTTTCGGGTCTACATGTTTTGTTCATGATTTTAGTCCTGGTCTTGATAAGTTATCTCCTAGATCTCACAAATGTGTATTCTTAGGATTTCCACGATCACAAAAGGGCTATAAGTGTTTTTCTCCTTCTCTTAATCGTCATTTTATCTCTGTTGATGTCACTTTTGATGAATCTTCGTTTTATTTTTCACAACTATCTTCTAGTTTTGTACCTCCACCTACCACTGTTGATATTCCTATTGTCTGTGATCCTTTAGACTCTCATTCCACACAGGATCATCCTTCAACTCCACCCCTCCAGGTTTATAGTTGCCGCAATCGTCTCCCTCATGACTCACCTCCTGTGCCGCCTCCTGTGTCTCCTCCGGCTCCAGCAAATGAGTCTGACCTGCCTATTGCCCTCCGTAAAGGTATACGCTCTACTCGTAACCCTTCCCCTCATTATACTGTTCTTAGAAACCACAGGTTATCTCCATCTTTTTACACATGTCTCTCATCCATTTCTTCTGTGTCAATTCCCAAGTCTGTGGGTGATGCCTTAAGTCATCCTGGTTGGTGTCAAGCCATGCTGGATGAATTAAGTGCTTTACAGAAAAGTGGAACTTGGGAGCTTGTCCAATTACCATCTGGAAAGTCTGTTGTTGGTTGCAGGTGGGTGTATGCTATCAAAGTTGGCCCTGATGGTACAATTGATCGTTTGAAGGCTCGACTGGTTGCCAAAGGCTACACATAGATTTTTGGTTTGGATTATGGTAATAATTTTTCTCCAGTGGCGAAAATGACTTCGGTTCGCCTTGGTCGCCCTTCGACAATGGCCTCTTTATCAACTTGATGTCAAAAATGCTTTCCTTAATGGTGATTTGCATGAAGAAATTTATATGGAGCAACCGCCCGGCTTTGTTGCTCAGGGAGAGTCATATGGATTGGTATGTTGTCTTTGCAAATCCCTATATGGCCTAAAACAGTCTCCCCGAGCCTGGTTTGGTAAATTCAGTGGTGTTGTTCAACAATTTGGTATGACTCGCAGTGAAGCGGATCATTCAGTGTTCTATCGCCACTCAAGTGCTGGATGTATCTACTTAATAGTGTATGTCGATGATATTGTTCTCACAGGAAGCGACTACCTTGGCATGTCTCAGATGAAACAACACATTTGTCACCATTTTCAAACCAAAGATCTTGGCAAACTCTGATACTTTTTGGGTATTGAAGTAGCACAATCCAATGATGGTATTATCATATCTCAGAGGAAGAATGCGTTAGACATCTTGGAGGAAACAGGGTTAATGGACTGTAAGTCTGTTGAGACACCTATGGATCCTAAGATCAAGCTCCCACCAAATCAGGGGGAGCCTTTCTCAGATCTTGAACGTTAAAGAAGATTAGTTGGTAAATTAAACTATCTTACTGTTACACGTCCTGACATTTCCTTCGCAGTTAGTGTGGTGAGTCAATTCCTTAACTCCCCATGTGAAGACCATTGGGATGCAGTTGTTCGCATACTGAAGTATATTAAAAGATCACCCGGAAAAGGTTTGCTATATGGTCCTACAACGATACAAAAATCGTTTGTTATTCAGATGCTGATTGGGCTGGTTTCCCTTCTGATAGGAGGTCTACTTCTGGATATTGTGTCTCTATTGGTGGCAACCTGATATCTTGGAAAAGTAAGAAGCAAAGTGTTGTGGCTAGGTCCAGCACAAAAGCAGAATATAGAGCTATGGCATCAGCTACTTGTGAGCTTGTATGGCTTAAACAATTACTTAGTGAATTGAAATTTGGAGATATCACTCACATGACACTTATATGTGATAATCAAGCTGCTCTTCGTATTAGCGCTAACCCTGTCTTCCATGAGAGAACCAAGCACATTGAAGTTGATTGCCATTTTATTAGAGAAAAAATCATATCCGGAGATATCAAGACCGAGTTCGTTAACTCAAGCAACCAGTTGGCAGACATATTCACTAAGTCCTTGCGAGGACCTAGAATTGACTATCTTTGTAACAAGCTTGGAACATATGATTTGTATGCTCCAGCTTGAGGGGGAGTGTTAGAGATATTATATTTAGCTTATATTTATCTCTTATCTTTAGTTAGTTTGTTTATATTTCTTATTTGTATTTTGGGCTTAGCCCATATTTCTTCTATTATAAATAAAGGACCCTATNTGTATATTCAACACAAGGGAGATTTCCCCTCATCTCTTTCACTATTTCATAGAACTAAAGCCCGAAACAATATTGAAAAGAAACATTGGATAATTCACATACTCAATAGCCTTTCTGGGCTGGTCAAGTTTTCGCTTCAAAAGCTGTTGCATTTCTGGAAGCTTTTTCTGAGCATGGAATTCCGCAAAACTTCTTTTAAGCATGTCCTCTACCTGCAACCCAAAATCACCCAATTAGATAATAATAAGAGTTAAACTTTCCAACATAAAATGAAACTACTTGTAACATTTGTGATAGATGAGGCTGAAATTGCACATTCATTCCAAGTAATTTTGACTGTCAGTTCTCCATTTTGCTCCATAATCAGTGCTTATAACCAACTGCCTCATAATAATTCATCTAAACTTAATTTTCAGATTAAAATACTATATTGGACTTCCAGCTTTTAATGTACCTAAGCCTCTTCATGTGACCAAGAGATTGAAGCTGATATTTAGGACAGAATAACGATAGGAACTAGAATCATGCATATGTATGTATAACAGCCCCCCAACCCCTTCTCTCTCTCTCTCTCCCTCTCTTGGATACTAGCCAGAAGCAGAAAATTACAAGATAAAACGTTATGTCACAGATTCTTAAAGGAACCTATAACCTCCTACTCTAAACAAAACTGAACCCATCCTCTCTAACCTTATTTTATGCTCTGCCCTCTAACCTTGTAATTAGAAATATCGATTCCCAATTACAGTACATATAGTTGTAATGGATGAGTACATATCACAGAAAAATATATGAGATTTCTAGAAATTATTATTAACAAGCGTCTCCAACCAAATTTTGAAAAATACATGATTAAAGATGCTTTCAGAAGTTGGGAGAAAAAACAACTTATCATCTTAAATATGAATTAAGGAGTATTAATCGATCATTAAATAAGAGAAACTATTCGGGAAAGTTTGTCCAATCAGATCTAATTGGATATTTAGAATTAGGAGGATCTATCTCAAATTGTTAAGGAATTTGAATTGTCCCCAAGTTGCACATCCAATCAATTCTAATTATAGTATCTTCACCACCATTATTATAACATTTTAAATAAAAAGACTGGGATTGTCATGTGCACCTTTAATTCCTCAACCCGAAGAAGATGTAGAATCATAATGTAGGTTAGCCGAAATTGAGATTCAAGTCTAGTTGCACTTCCAACAATAACACGCTTTAAATCACTCTCTTCTGGGAGTTCATCACGACATATCAGAATAACAGTACCAATCTTGTCAAGTCCTCTTCTGCCAGCACGACCAGCCATTTGAGTATATTCTCCTGATAGTAGCTGCCTAAATTCCTTGCCATCAAACTTCCTTAGAGAATCAAAAACTACCTGTGGAAGAATATAAAAGCAGTTTATATTAAACTGAAGGCTACAGGAAATATTCTTCAAATAATGAAAAGGAGATACAAAAATTGTCAATCATTATTATTTATCAAAACAAAAAAATTCCAAACTAATGATGGGTATATAACTATAACAAAAAGACAACTAAGTGTGCAAGGTTCACACCAAGTGTATGGAGAAGTTAGATGCTGAGAAGAACCTGTATCATGTTATTAGAGAGAAAATGGAGAAATTCCCCTGACTATAGAGCTTCCAGGGTTTGCACCTCCCGTTGCCTAAAGGCCCTACTAACTCTATGCAGTTAACAGGATAATCCCCCCTATCATCCTTCTTCCCCCTATCCACAGGCAATATACCTTATTTCTTATCATCCAGTCTTCAAACTACAACAAACTCATCGAATCTAATAATTAACTAACTGATCCCCTCGGCAACGTATACCAATCAAATGCACACAACCTTCACCTCAAAATTCTAGAGTTGTTTCCAAGATTTGAATCCATAAATTCCAAGCAGCATCCTTACAATTGCCACTTATTTTGCCCTTAAAGATGTAAAACTATAATAATCAACCTAAAAGTGCTAAATAAATGAAAGACCTCGATTATCCAAAAAACAAAACGAGAGAGAGCCCAAGAGTACATTTAGGTACCAAAAGCACAGACCATGAAGTAACCGATGTTAGAATTAGCATATAAACCATTTATTTTCCCCACCTCAGAGGGGTTTCTCATTTCAAACAAAACTTTCAAAGAAGCATTTGTTTATATTTGTCCTTTCAAACAGAATAATTTCAAATTCAAAGACTTTGAAAAATACTACAGATACAAAACTATCTGAGAACTTCCACTTAAGAATTACAAAAGATTGTCTTGAAAACATAATTCAATCTCACAAAGATCGACTGGATTTACTCTCACTTATATACTATAATTTGATCATGCCTTTAGCCAATATGAAATCACCAACACACACCCTCACCAAGGAAAGAACATTTGAAGCATCGGACTAGATATTTGTGGGTAGTTTGTTAGCGGTTCAATAATGGGTGGAACACCATACCCAAGTTATGTACCAATTTGAAAAAGTATATATGAGGAAAAAAGCTTGAGAAATCTTATGTCTCCCTACTAATTCAGATTAAAATATTTGGCTTACAACAAAAGCTAAAAGAAAGAAAAATAAATCTCCCCCAGGATTTCCAGCAAAAAGCTTAAAGAGAAAGAAATTTCCCCTAGGATTGTACATTACAAATACATACAACACAAAACAGCTTTTGCTCAGAATATAAACTATTATACCAGATAGCAAGCATAGGCAGTTTTTGCCACTCAAAGGTACTGGGCAGTTGGTGCCTTGGATAAAATTCAAATATTGTTAAGGCCTTTCTCTGCCCTTTCATATGGAACAAGATTGACTGTGTCCTGGTGTTTCAAGAATAGTATGATTAAGGAAAGCTCTTAGTCTGAAAATTCTCTCAGGGATTTCAAGTCAACAAATCGAGCATCAAGTAGCTCTTTTTTTCTATAATCAACTTGTTTCCTTTGAGAATAATATTTTAATACAAATTATTCACCAATTAAATCCTATCTATGTCAATGAAAAGTAAAGATTTACAAGTTCCCAATACTGTACTTGTCAATAAAAATAAATATTATACATTTTTTTATTACTAAACAAATTTCTTACTCTTTAACACGAGTACTCTTTCCTAAGAATAGCTAATTTATTATTGCATTTTTTCTAAAAGAATGACTCTAATCCTGCTCGAGTCATTTCTTATTTCTCCTTTTTTTAAATGTCAAATTAAAATCTAATATCTTCTATTCCAATCTAAAATATTTTTCTTTTTTTATAATTTTTCAGGTTCCAGCAAAGTTTAAAATAGCCTCTGAACAGAGCACAAACTTATTATTCAACAAGAACGTGTGTTTGATAAAAAAAGATACTAAAGTAACATGAGACTCAAGTAACTAAACATAAACCACAGCAAACTTTTTTATTTAACACATTCATAGTCACTTGTAAAATTCCTAAGATAATAACTGATAATTAATTAGATTTCATTGAAAATTTCAGAAAAAAATTGAAATTTTTATTCAATTTTAGCAGCAACGCTGAAAAGAGACTCACTGTTCTAGCAGGTGCATTGACTCCCATTGCAAATGTCTCAGTTGAAAACAAGACCTGCAGAAAAAAAAAAAAAAAAAAGTCAAGCGGTCAGACATAAATCTTAAAATAATATAATCACAACCACGGGGAGAAAATTGTGGACATATGACTCTCAAATATAAAGTATTTTGCTGCATCTTTGAATATTAGCTGGGTTTGTTATGATATCTCATAATTATGTGAATACCAATAAAACAAAAAGCCATCTCACCTTGATAACCCCTCGGCAAAAGAGCATTTCAACAACTTCCTTTACAATTGGAAGAAGGCCAGCGTGATGTACACCAATACCTCTGCGAAGAAGATTCTGTACTCGAACAACCTGTATATCCCCATTATTAGAAGCACAGTCACAAAAATACTAAGCCATACACCAACTGACCTGTGGTAAATATCTGTCAGATCCCTTCAGTCGCGAAAATGCTTTGTCACAGAAAAGTCGGATCTCACTTTTCTCTGAGCTACTAGTTAAGTCAGTTCCAGTCAAACTATCAGCTGATTTATCACAGCGATTCTTAGAAAAACAAAATATAACCACCTGCATTCCAAAAACAAGTTCCAAATAAACATATAAATCTAAATAGTAACAATAAATTCAAAATAATAATGCTTTGGATCCCTGCCTTTTATGAAAGAAATAAACTTATTGAAACGAATTGTCATTTCACAAGGGAAAAACTGGAGTTTATATACATCACCACTAGATTTGTCTACTTTAGCTGTCCGACATATTCACCAAATCACTCAAAGGACGAAGATTGATTATATTTGCAAAAACATATGCACACACTTCCTATACACTCCAGCTTGAGGGAAAATGATATAATCACAAATATAAAGAGCTGATCTTTACATATATAATCACTGTTATACTTACAGAAATAAGGAGAAGATCCTATATAATTAGGAATATGTAGATTATGCATGTATGTATTGTTAAGAAATTTTTTATCTATTCCTGCATCACATCTTTGTTATTAAAGGATATCAAATTTCCTTTATTATCTTCATTTATTGATTGTGTTGATTTCTCTTTTTTAATATAAATAAAAAACCTTTGTTGTATCATAAACACACGGTTTAAACTCAATGTTTCTGTCTTCCTAAAGTTTAACAAAAGTAAATATGGTATGCTTATAAAATTAAGCTGAAAATTGCTTATTTTCTAAAATATACAGATTAGACACACACAAAAACAGAAATCTGTTTATTTTATTAATTATAAAGTCAACATGCAATTTCGGTGAAAGTGCACTTAATGGCTTAAATCCACTAAAATTGCACATTTGATGAATGTGCAATTTTGGTCACTGTAGACATTTAATCACGGTCCTCGATTTTCCAGAATTAAACAATTTTGATCTACTGCTAATACATTTTCCACTCTCTAAGAAATGTCTATGCGTCTATCAATGATAACAATGATAGTTACTTATTTAGACAGAATGTTAATAGCAGTGTTTAATTATAAGCTTTAACATTAATATCAGAAAAAATGTTAGCACTTTTTGTTAGTAATGGGATGATATATTATGTTGGACTAAAATTACTTAATTTTCTTAAACATAGATGATCAAATGTGCTATTAAAATTTTATAGAAACTAAAATTGCAAAATGCAGAACTATGGGGACCAGAACTGGATTTAAACCCAATTTAAATAAGGAACCAGATAGGGAAATATAAGGAAATATGGACTGCCATGAAATGGAGAAACAAATCCTAAGATATATTCTAAAATATTAAGAAAGAATTAACATTATTGAAATTGAAATGTTTTTCCTATATTTTAACTATTATCAGCAAATAATAGCACCCAATAATAAAATAGAGAAAAAATCACAAAAATGGAGATTGGTAAAACATTTATAATTCATAAGCAATCAAATCCTCAACTTGTTATCACTAACAACTCCTGGAAATGATTAAACAATTGGTTTTCCTCAATTGTAAATAATTTTACCGATAATTCCCTTTGTATTTTTTGCTGAAAACATATTAATATAGAGCACAATCAACATACAGGCAATAATGACTTTTTGAAGAGCTTGTTGATAAGCATCAACCACATTGAAGCATCTGCTCTCCTCAATTCCCAATTGCTCTGGCCATTGCTATTATTTTGATAGCCTCTACCAGTTCCAGAGAAATTAGCTCCATGCTGCTTCATGCGGGATGTATTTTCACGTTTTGAACCTCTGGCATTTTCATGACCTGCTGAAATACCCACCTTTGGTCCAGAAGCACCACCAGCAGTCAAATTCCTTTTTCTTGAAACTTCTTTAGCAGCTTTCAATCCCTGAGGCAGAAATGTTTCACTTTCACAAATTTTGAAAAGTTCTCCAGAATGATACAGGCAGTGCTCCAATGGGACGGGTCTTTTTGTTGTTCTGGTGGGAAAATGGATCATTATAGGAGCAAAAACAATAAGACAATTGAGAATCACGAAAGAGCTCATAACTCCTATTTGATGCACTCAATGTACATTCTACTCTTATAGTGTTAATTTTTAAATACAAAAATACTACTCACAACTCCATTTGAAATTGAAGGAATTCATAAATTGAAGAGTATGTGTTAGGTTCCTTTATGTAGGGAACCGTAACAGAGGTTTCTCCTTTCTCACAACACTCAAACAATAGAAAAGAGATGAATGTATATGTATTTCATTAATTTTGTAAAGTATGGAAAAATAGAATTACAGGTAAGTGTCCCAAGGAAGCCTCCCTTCCTCCACTGGAAAATGTCTAGTCTATTCCAAAAGTAAAATATCTGATACCCTCTCTCCCTATTCTGTTTGTTATTTATACTCCCTCTCTCTCTTCTAACAACTAACCACCTTTTCCCGCTACTTATTTCATCCCTTTTTATTCCTTCTCACGTAAACCATTAATTGCCTAACATTACCCTCCTCCCCAACATCAACCTTGTCCTCAAGGTTGAAGTTAGGAAACTGCTATTTGAAATAGTGCTCCTCCTCCCAAGTAGCACCTTCAACACCACTCTCCTGCCACTGTATGAGGACTTAGGGTATCTCCTCTCCTTGACTTTGTTGGTTCCTGCATTGTAACACCTTCACCAGGGGTATATTGAGGGTTGTCATCTTGCAGCTCAGTTGGGAGGGTGCCTTCAACTGGATGTGTTCCAATAGCTAACTTCAACTGGGACACATGGAAAACAGGATGTATTTTTGACGTTTCTGGTAACTGCAACTGGAAGGCTACTGAACCTATTTGCTTCTCCACGAGGAACGGACAATAATATCTTGCGGAAAGCTTCGAATGGAGTCTTGTAGGCATAGATGTTTGCCTATGAGGTTTGATTTTCAAAAAACCCAATCTCCTTCCTTGATTTTTGCCTCCACCCTCTTCTTATAAGCATAGTGTATCATCTGGGCTTGGGCCCTGGCCAGATGATATCTCAGTTGCTGTAGAGCCTCATCTCGAGTCTGCAAGTCTTGGGCAACTGCTTTAACCACTACTTCTACCACTGCTTCTACCATAAACTGTTTCAAAGGGTGTGCACTTAGATGTCCCCTGATAACTAGTATTGTACCAGTATTCCACCCACATTAACACCAAACTCCAACACTTAGGCTATTCTGAGCTAAAGCAGTGCAAGTACGTTCCTAGCACCCTATTTAATACTTCTGTCTGTCCATCTGTCTCTAGATGGTAGGCAATACTCATCCTAAGTTGTGTTCCCTGCAATTTAAAAATCTCCTGCCAAAAGATGCTCAAAAATGTCGAATCCCTGTCACTTACAATGGTCATAGGTATACCATGTAATCTAATCACCTCCTTCACAAACACTAAGGCTATAGACGTTGTTGTATACGGATGCTTAATGGGAATGAAATGTCCATATTTGCTGAGTCTGTCCACCACCACTAGTATAGTGTCAAATCCTTGCGATTTAGGTAACTTTACCACGAAATCCATACTTATGTCCTCCCATACTACTTTAGGAATGGGTAAAGGTTGAAAGAGACCCTTGGGTGAGGATGCCAAGTTCTTATGCCGTTGCCATACAGGCATGCAGCCATATATTCTATGGCTGTCTTCTTCATTCCTATCCAATACAAAGACTGTGCCACCCTTCTATAGGTCCTATAGACTCCTAAATGCCCTCTTGTGACCGTGTTATGGAACTCTGCTAATAGTTTTGGTATCCAGGAAGATTGTGCTGACAAAACCAACCACCCCTTGTAATGTAATCTCCCATGTTCTAGGGTATAAGCAGGATGGGAATTCGGATTTGCCCGTATGTCTTCCATAACTTTCTTTAGAGTTTCATCCTTCTCAACTTCTTCCATAATTTCCTGAAAATTTGACCAATAGGGTTTGGATATCAGGTGTAGTGCTTTATCTTCTTCCTTCCCCTCGCCCCCTTTTCTAGAAAGCCCTTGTTCGGTATTTAATTTCAAACTCATACCCAAGCAATTTAGCTAGCCAATTTTGCTGGCTTTGAGTAGTAATGCAATGCTCCAATAAGTATTTTAGGCTTCTTTGGTCAGTGTAAACAATAAATTTCTGACCCACTGAGTATGGCCTCCAATGTTGGATACCAAGCACTAGTGCCATCAATTCCTTCTCATAGATGGACTTAGCAAGAGAGGATTCGGATAAGGCCTTACTAAAAAAGGCTATGGGTCTCTTGTACTGCGACAGAACAAGTCCCACCCCCGTGCTCGAAGCATCACACTCCACAAAAAATTTGATTGAGATCAGGTAAAGCCAAAACCGGGGCTGTAGTAACAGCTTTTTTAAGTTGTTGCATGGCTTCAGTTCCTGCTGCAAACCACTTAAACATCCCCTTTTTAAGCAGATCAGTAAGGGGTTTAGCCATCCTCCCATAGTTCTTGATAAATCTTCTATAATAACCGGTCAGTCCCAAGAATCCCCTCAAATCTTTAATATTTTTTTGCTCCGACCAATCTAGCATTGTTGCAATCTTTTCTATATCCATTTCCACCCCTACTGCAGATATTTTGTTTCCTAGATAACGCACCTGTCTTCTATCAAATTCACATTTTTTTCTTGTTGGCAAAGAGTATGGGTTCAGCCAACACTTCTAAGACGTGCACTAGGTGTTGTGAATGCTCCTCCCATGTCTTACTATAGACCAAGATATCATCAAAGAACACCAATACAAATTGTCTAAGAAAAGGTCTTAAAATTGAGTTCACCAGTCTTGGAAAGTGGTTGGTGCATTTGTGAGCCCAAAAGGCATAACTAGAAATAAATAGTGGCCTTGGTGGGTCCTAAAGGCAGTCTTATGAACATCTTCACTCCTCATCCTAATCTGATGATATCCCGCCTTCAGATCCACTTTTGAGAAATAAGATGCCCCTTGAACTTCATCCATCAACTCCTCAATAATTGGTATGGGGTATCTATCCGCCACTGTTACTCTATTCAATGCCCTATAATCTACACAAAACCTTCAACTTCCATCCTTCTTCACCAAAATTACAGGGCTAGAGTAGGGGCTATTACTGGGTCTAATAATGCCCAAATGTAACATCTCTTCCACCTACCTTTCTATTTTTGTCTTCATCCCATGAGGGTAGCACTATGGTCTTACTTTTATAGGTTCAGTACCTTCCTTCGGAGGAATTTTGTGATCTACTCTCCTTTCCAATGGCAGCCCTTGAGGATCTTGAAATATCCCTTCAAAGTCACTCAATATTCGCATCAGCCCCACCTCTTCATCATGAGTTAAACCGCTCTCCTTTACCTCCCCTTCCATCAATTCGGTTTGACTCAAACTCCACACTAGAGTCATTATTTCAATCCTATTTTCCTTGAGAAGAGCTTCTGGGGTCACTACA
The DNA here is from genome assembly GCF_000741045.1 of Vigna radiata var. radiata. Lineage (NCBI taxonomy): Eukaryota > Viridiplantae > Streptophyta > Magnoliopsida > Fabales > Fabaceae > Vigna > Vigna radiata. The sequence continues at coordinate 8,848,380 of NC_028360.1, forward strand.
CATCATGTCAACGTAGGATCCCCCTTTATCTCCACCTCCTTCCCTTCCTGTTCCACCTTCATAATGAGCTTTCCCTAGTCCACTTTAATCTCTCCCAGGGAAGCCAACCAAGTTACTCCCAATATCACATCCGCACCTTCCAACTCAAAGAGATAAAACTTATCTTTGACTTCCAGACCTTCCAACATCACTGGAACTTCCAAACAACACCCTTGGGTCATCTTCTTTTGCCCATCTCCTAAGCACACCTTATAAGGAGGTGTATTTGTGCTTTACAGCCCCAATTCCTCCACCAATCTGGTGGCTATAAAGTTGTAACTCGCTCCGCTATCAATTAATACCAAAACCTTCTTTCCTTACACCCAACCTTGTAACTTCATGGTATTAGATTGCGTCAATCCTCCAGCAAAGAAAACCAATAGCTCCATAGTTGTTTGCTCCATTTCGATCTTCTCTTCAGCCCCTTCTTCTTCATCTTCTTCCGCCAAAATTATCACCCTCATACTCCTTTCGGCACACCTATGGTCTGAGCTGTAAGGGCCTCCACAATGGAAGCAACGCCCTTCTTCGCACCTCTTAATATATTCGGGATAAGGCAAAGAAGTCCTTTCCTCTTCCTTGAGCATTCCTTCCTCCGTTACTTCCTGCTCTGGAGATTAAATTGTTGGAAACGCCTTCTTTCTTCATTCCCGACCCATCACCGGTGTTCATCGACCCCTCCGACGACCCGCAATAGGTCTTCGTCCTCGTGATAGTACTTGAACTCGAGGAATATCTTCCTTAAGTTGCCCCTCCTTTTCCTCCCATTCAACTATTACCTTGAGATACAAATCCCGCCTGCTCGACATCGCACGCTCACTCCATTGTTGTCAACAGATCACGTGGGTCATGTGGCCTCACCAGATTTCTCAATCCTTCTTGCAGCCCAGCGAAAAAGCATCCCAATAGGTTTTCCTCATTTACTCCTGTTGCTTGCGCCACGAGGAATTCAAACTCCTGTATATATTCGTCAACATTTCCCCTTTGTCGCACAGTGGCCAATTTTTCATAAACGGAGCCCATGTTTAATCCCCCAAACCTCCGCATTAGAGCAGCAGTGAACATGCTCCAAGTTGGGTGTCTGGTCTTCTTCCGCCAGAAGCGAAACCAATAACTAACGCCTCCCTCCATATAGATGTATACCAGCTTCATCTTCTCTCTTTGTCACGTTCTAGAGATCAAAAAATTTCTCAGCCTTCGCTATCCAGCCCATGGGATCCATTCCTTCGAAAGTTGGTAGTTCAACGCGCTTCATCCAGCTTCGTTGCACGTCTCTTTCGTCTTCTTATGCTTCGTCCTCCGAACTATATGATGGTCGTCGTTCACGTTCAACATTGACGGAATCGCAACTTCCTTCGGAGCTCCGATCATGGTTCTTGGAGCATCGTCCTGAGGCTCATTGAAACGCGAGAGTCATCCCTCGCACCTCCGCCTTCAATTCCTCCATTGTCGACTCCATCGCCACCATTCGTCCCTCCATGCTTCTTCGCTACCACTCCTTCCCTCTGAAACAAATCCAGCAGGTCGGACCAAATCTATTAGGTTCCTTTATGCAGGGAACCGTAACAGAGGTTTCTCCTTTCTCACAACACTCAAATAGTAGAAAAGAGATGAATGTATACGTATTTCATTAATTCTGTAAAGTATGGAAAAACATAATTAAGTGTCCCAAGAAAGCCTCCTTTCCTCTACTGGAAAATGTCCAGTCTATTCCAAAAGTAAAATATTTGATACCCTCTCTCCCTATTCTGTTTGTTATTTATACTCCCTCTCTCTCTTCTAACAACTAACCACCTTTTCCCACTACTTATTTCATCCCTTTTTTATTCCTTCTCACTTAAACCTTTAATTGCCTAATAGTATGTGACATCCTAATAGCATCCGCTTTTTTATTACAATCTTTAATTTTGAAAAGGAACAGATATATTTTCTGTATTCTTGCATATTTTAAAGAATATGTTTAAATCTACTCTTTCACTAAGAGCATTTTAAACTACTAAATGACCCTCTGACGACCATTGTAAGAAAGAATCATCACTTACCCTGTAACCCTTATTTCCTTTTGTTTTGTCCTGCCAATCCAATCGGCAAATTCAATAGTATTAGGAACCTGCAAAATACTTATTTTTAGGATAATGACAAATAGCTTTGCTGAGATAACATGAGGACCAACTTATACCATGGCAGAAAAGAGGACTATATACCGTGGCAGAAAGGAGGACTATATTGATGTGTCTTGGAAGCATGATAATTACTTCTTCCCAAACAACTCCTCTATCTACATCATTGACATAGTGCACCTCATCAAATATAACCTACCATATTAATGCAGGAAAAAACGAAACTATAAGTTGTTACAAATTCACAAGGACAGGCCTTTTATAGTTGAAGAGCAACCAGAATGCTACTTACCCATTCGATGTCCCGAATTATATCAGCACCCCGGTAGAGCATTGATCTTAAAATTTCTGTGGTCATGATGAGACAAGAAGCCTCTGGCCTCAAGCTTACATCCCCAGTAAGAAGCCCAACATCAAACTTTCCACAGAAATCTCTATATTTCTGATTGCTGATTGTTTTTATTGGAGCAGTATACACTGCTCTAGTGCAATGCTGCATTGTTAAATTTCAAATGGGAAACTTCAACTAAAGCATTTGTCTTGTGAAGATTGGTAAAATTTTAATACGGAAAAACTTAACAATATTGTAAGACTAAGTCAAAATATCATCAGGATAGCAGAAAAAGAGCACTGTTATACAAATGGTATTGAACAATATGGTTCATGACTTATACAGTTAAGCTGCCGGGAAGAAAAAGAAAAGAAACAAAGAAACTTCATGAATAGTAAAGATTCAGAGCATACTTTTGATGCTAAAGCAAATGCATATTCGGCAACTATAGTTTTTCCAGCTGATGTGTGAGCAGCAACAAAAACAGACTCCCCCTTCTCAAGATAATAAATAGCCTACAATTGTTATGAAAGAATAAAAAATGAAATTATAAGACAAATATAAGCCATATATTCATACTAGAATTAAAAGCAATAATATAATAGTTAAATAAAAGCGATAAAATTTAGACTATGAGAAAGAATATCTTCTCTCAGTTGGAAGCTAAAATGAACATATAGATTTATTTTATAAAATGATCATAGATTATTTTATAAAATGATCATAGATTTCTTTAACAATAAATTATTTCTTATAACAAATTTTGAAAATTTGACTGATGCAGCTCCTCCTGATGCATTTGACTCGATTGGGCAAATGTGCAAAGGTCAAGACAAATGAACATGTACCTCCTTCTGAAATGCATCCAGTTCAAATGGAAACTCTAGTGCCATGTCAGGAACAAGTTCGTGAAAGCAATCTACAATTCGGTCACTGGACTCATGCATAGCCCAAGCCTGCCAAGAGAACAGGATTCCTATTTTAAGGATTGTCATGTAACAAACAACAAAAGCCTTTCACACTAGGTGAGGAAACATTGTGCCAGAAACCGTAACAGAATTGTGACGCATAACAAGAAACACAATCATTTTAACCGCAATATGTGATAATTTAGCCCATAACCACTTACCTCCTTCTTCATCTGTTCAATTTCATCACTAAATCCATCCAAATGCAATTCTGGTCCTTCTGAATCAACTGACAAAATATCATCAAGTGACATTTCACTATCATGTGGTTTACTTGACACCTCAGTTGTACCAACTTCAGCTTCCAATATAACAGACTCCACTTCTGACAAATGACATTAAAAAACAACAAAAATCATGAACAAAATAACTGAACAATTATTTGATCTAACAAAGGCCTGTATTGTCCGGAATGATTTCATTTGTTTGGTTATATTTATAATACAGTGCAAGAATTTTAAGACAACAAATCTCAGTAAAAAGAACTGCAGTTAGTGTAGGCTAGTTACCATCTTGCTCTTGTTCTCCATCAGCATCTTCTTCCCAAGCCTTCTTAAACAAGTCATCAAACTGTACGGACAATCCACTCTGTCCCGGCATGATTTAAGCAAATCATTTAAGAAAATACAGTAGATAATATAAAAGATTTCTTCTAAATATGATAATAAAAAGCATGTCCTTATATTGACAGTCTCTCAAGAACTGGCACCATCCAGCATAAGGAGTGGGATGTCGAAAGTGCCTCTTAAAATAATATAAACTGAAAAGGCTCTTGAAAATTTGGATGCAAAATGGGGAAAAATGACTAACCAATTTTTCAACCGATGAACTCTGGAAAGGATTGGCTTCCTTGCAGACATTCCATGAGCATGGATGGGACTTCAAAAAGGATACAAAAATTAAGTAAAACGTGTGGGTTATATTGAATTTCAAGCTTTGAATAAGTTAGCACAGAAAACAAGCAATTATTTTCCACAAAAAGTCAAATAAATAAATAAATAACCTTGAGCTCGCCAAAGTCCAATCCTTGCTTTAAGCTTGGAGGAATTGTCTGAGCAGGACCACCATTCAAAATTTCACGCACCCATTCACCATTTGAAGCACCTTCTGGAAGAATTCTTTCTACACTTCTAGAATCATCCAAACCTCCTGGACGGAAAGGACGGTTGTTAATGCTTCCCCTTACAAAGTCCTTTCCAGAAGTGCGTGGTAATGGCCCAGATTCGGTCTCTCCCAACTTCAGATCAGATACATCCACCTAATACAACATTATACACAGTACCGATGAAGTTGGCAAAATCAAAAAATCAAATAATATTGACTCTAAACTAAATTTGTTCTAATTTTTAACCAAACTTTCCATCACGGATTTGGAATTTGCAATTTCAAGTAAGCACCTCCCACCTCCTCAAATTTTGGTTCCCAGATTCCTTTAACTGATCCATTGTTTGAACGTCGAAATGGTGGTTCCCAAACTGGAATGATCATAGTTCGTGGCAGTGATGGCTCCAGAGGAACTTCAGCCCTATCAAACCAGTCAAACTCCCACTGCCTCCCAGCTTTTTCTGCCGAAAATTCATCAGGATCCAATCTTGGCTGGAGATACGTCTCTTCTATGTACTTCTTTATAGATTCAGGTGTCTCGCTAGGAAAGGCAGGTGGCTGAAATAATGTAGGAAAAGGTTACCAATGGGAAAATAAATCAGTTTTGGGCTTCAAAGATTACCATGTTTAGGAACTGCATAATTTAGGAAAAGCAGTCATTTTTCAAAAGTTCACTCAAGAAGCTGTACAGAAAAAAAATAATTATTTTTCCAAAAATAAATTAAACCAAGAACATGCAAATTTAAGGTATCAAAGCAAGGCACCGTAAGTAAAACTAAAACCCAGGCATCTAACTTGCTTATTGTGATGTCAGTTTGGTAAGGTACAACGTTAATAAAAAGACAAGTTGTTAGTCTTTAGTACTCTTTACGTATGCTTGAAAATAGGAATTTGGAGGGAAAGGGAAGGGAGGATAGCGGAGGAAAAAATTTCATTTTTATGAATGCTCTCCAGTTTTATAGTTTCTTAAACTAAAATAGATAAAACTATAAATTAGCATAGATTTAATGTGTTCACATTTACTTCAAATACGCACTTTTTTCAGCATTTTCTGTCTACGATGTTTTGCTTCTACCTTGACATGAGTCCCTGTTAGTAGGCACAATACCAAACACCATAATGCCCAAATCATCTGTCTATATGAAAAACATGTCTCAATTGAAAAACAAAACAACTTGCTCTCCCTTTCTTTTCATTCCATGACACACTTCGAAACATATTCTCAGGGTTTTGTAAACCAGACACTTTAGTGCCCTTTTTTCAAAGTTACAAACAATTGATTTCAATAAAAATGATTTTGAATAATTGAAGTTTAATCAGAGCAGTGAGATTAGAACGTGTATCCAATTACTCTCAGTCACAAATTAAACGTTGAAACCAGTTCGGTGTGGGGAATCAATTCCTGGTGTAAAGCCTACCATACGAATCCATATCTGTTACTTTCACTCGGTACACTACGCTATGGAAAAGGAAAATCTGTTACAGATACAAAATTGACAATATATAGTAGAACATGTCACTGAATAAGCTGATTAAGAAAATACCACTAATAATTACAGATAAAGAAATCAACAGAAGATAGTCATAAAGATTAGATAGCAATTCAAGCATTAGCGACACGTAGCATGCGGCAGCAGAAAAACCTAGAGAGTGAGAAAATGGAGTAAACGGAGAGAACGTAAAGGTCAACGACATAGTGACTGACCGGAATGTAATCGGGAATGGAACGGAGCGGGTTGTGGCGCTCCGGCGTGGTGAGCGGCTCCAGTCTGAGGTGACCACTGTGGCCGGAAAACCCGACCCGGAAAGCGAGCTCGTTGGCTGCATAGATCGGATCCATGGGGGCGCCACTGTGTGTGCACGCTCTCGCTCGCTCTCTTTTATAGCACGCCTTTTGCTATGCTCACTCACTGGCTCTTCATTCTCCTTGGGTGAGTTTTGATTTGAGAAAGAAATAAGGCTTTGATTTTCGCGGGTTTTGGATGGGGTATGTATCAAAAGATTGAATAGCCATAGGCATTAAGTGAAAGTGCGATGCAAGCAAATAATTTTTGTTTTTTTATTGATATATTTTTCACAATTTTTTTTAATAACTTTTTAATAATAGAATACTTGTTATATTTTATTGATTTATTTTAATTTATATTTAAAAAACATTAAAAACAGATTAATAACAAATTATTATATATACATTGTGAAAGAGTTATTAAAAGAATTTTTCTCTTTAAAAATATAAGGAGAAAATCCATTGAAAAAATGATAAAAATGCAGAATAAACTTAGAGAATATTTATATATATTAGACTTAAACAAGAATAATTTTTTAATACGTAATAAATTAAAATTATAATTTGAGATTTTGTTTTTATTTCATTCTATTAAAGAAATTATATAGTTAAGGTTTATAATCTAAGGTTTAAAATGTTGTATGAGTATTAGATTTTATAGTAATTAGAGTATAGTAAGACATCTCAAAATGATGACAAAAAAATGTATTAACAAAGAAAAATATTGTATAAGATGTAGCATTTCATACACTTTTTATATAATCATCTTCAACCATAATCATTTGACATGAAGTTCATTAAAGAGAAATAATTAGAGGTTTTAAACATGTCTCGTTAAATGCATAATGGTGATGTTTTTTAAGAAGGATTTAATTATATGAATGTGATATAAGTCTAATTGTGGTTATAAATGGTTCCACTTAATAAAAAGTGCATCAATTTGAAAATAAAGAAGATTGTTATGAATCAAAGAGTTTGAATCAATGTCACATTATATACAAATGATAAGATAAACAATATACAAAAAATAATAATAATAAGACTTAAAAACATATTGTCGTGTCTTGTAAGATTGAGTAAAAATAGTGTCAACGAGTTTAACTTGTATCTCCTTAATATAAAGTTTCTCATATGAATTTTCTAAGTAAATCAATAAATATGAGAAATCAATTATATTATCTCATGTGTTTGTTTTGATAGGTTCCTTTACTCTGATTTTGTCCTTGATTGATGTCGTGTTTTAACTCATAAAATAGGCTAATGACCATAATTTTGAGATTTAGGTATTTTAGAACATTTTTATTGAAGCATATTATCATGATATAATTTAAGTCTCCGTGTCTTTAAAAGTAAAATTACATCCAAGAGTTTGAAAAAGTTAAAATGTGGATAAAATATGTATGAGAAATGTAAAGAGTCTTGTATTATAAAAGGATATCTTAAAGATATTTACATGTACCCAATAAAACAATTCAACATGTGGAATTTTTACATGTGAAATTTAAAAAAAAACGTTAATATTTTATTAGATAATGTTAGATATATTATTTTTATCTTTTATCTTTAATTAGTTTATTAATATTTTTTATTTGTATTTTGAGTTTAGCCCATATTTCTTTTATTATAAATAGAGAACCTTATACATAATTTTTACTATATTCAATATGGTATTAGATCTCAAATCCTAAAGTTCTTTTGAGAAAAAAAATATTCATCCACCGTTCTCAGTGGCGCCATCATCTAAATACGGTTGTTGTCTACTTTCGATTGACGATCACATGGTTTTCATCATCTCGGTCGGGCGACCACCGTGTCATCAAACAACTCCTTCGTCAGAGCTCCTACGTACTCTCAGCGCCTTTTGAAGTTGTGGATTTGCTCCCTTTTTCGTCATGCATGGTGGCGTGTCTAGTAACAATTCATAGCGTCGAGGTTGCTCATTTTTCTCTTTCATGTTCATTGTGCGTTGTCACACGTCCCGTCTCCTCTCAGGCAGCTTCAGAGTATCGAGTTTTCTCTTTTTCCTTTTTCATGTTCCTTGATTGGAGAATCTTGAATTTTGATGGTTTCTCTCTCTTATTCATCCAATGCTTCTTCCATTATCATCTCTTCTAGCCTCCTTTTTTTCACCATTGCAATTGACTCTCCATATATGTTGTTTCTCCCATGGAAAAGATGACTTTTGTTAGTTTATTTATAGTTGTGACTTTCCAACAATGACCTCTTTATCTACTAGATGTCAACAATGCATTCTTCAACAATGATTTGCAAGATTTACATGGAACAACCTCCCAAATTTGTTGCTCGGGGGAGTCTTTTGGGTTGGTATTTCGTCTTCTGTGTCGTCTTGCAAATCATTAGTAATTTGGTGTCACTCGGGTGAAGAAACAAATATTTTTACTAAGTTTATATGGATTATATTAATAATAAACTTGGTACATAAGTATTTGTATGCACTTGTTTGAGGGGGAGTGTTAGATATATTATCTTTATATTTTTATCTTTAGTTTGTTTGTTATTATTTCTTATTTGTATTTTTGGCTTAACCCATATTTCTTCTATTATAAATAGAGGACTATGTGTGTATATTTAATCCAAAGGAGATTAATCTCATACATAATTTTCACTTTATTCGATAGATAAAAATATTTGTTTAAACTTTCATATTTTGTGATGAACAATTTTGGTAATTGTTTAGATAGTAAAGTCTGATCATATTTATTTTTGTAACTATTGAACACATTTTGTATTTGTAAAATTTTTGACCCATTCTACTAAATCAAAGAGAATCTAACATTGCTTTCCTTGTTTGATGTCTGGTTTAATTTCACCAAGGGACATGGTGGTCCTTACAAAATCATTTGTTTTAAGTTAGTCTTAGTTGTTTCTGTAATAGGTTAAAATATGTCATATCTGTATACTATCATTTGCTTATATCTCAAATTCTTGGATTCGAACACCGTTTCTATCTATTTATAAATTCGTCTTACGCAATCCCTCCTGTGAGTAAATTTCCAACAACAACATAATGTGAGAGATTTCGACCTTAGTTTATAAATATTGTTCAAAAAAATTAATGACTAAACATGATTCAATATTTCACTAATAGATTTTTAGGAAAAATCACAACCTTTATCGGTAAGCTTAAGTCCATTCTTAATAAGTTTATGTCACACTCGTAAGAGAAATGTTAAAATATCTCTAATTAAACTCACATGAAATAGGATTGCTAAAAGTATAGTTGTCACAATAGGTTATAATTCGTGGGTCAATCCGTGCCACCACAAGTTTGAATCGAGTTGGGTTTCAAAAAAATGTATTTTTTATGGGGGTCAATTTTCAACCCAACTCATTTAAATCCGACTCATCCAGATTGAACCTGTGGTGAGCCAGGTTGGCTCACAAACCCAGCTAATTTTATTTTATTAATTTATTATCTTATGAAACCCTAAAAAATACTCTCCTCACTTACCAAGAAAGATTATTTTGTACTTTTTTTAATTATTTTTAATTGTCTCGAGTTTAACATCATTTTGGGAATGAAATTTATTTAGATTTGAGTTAGAAAAAAAATGTAATTTTATTTTATTTTAAATAAATTGTAATTAAGTGAGTCAGGGAGCCAACCCGTTTAACCCACCAACTCGTGTGGGTCAAATCGGGTTTGAACTTTTTTAGCTCGCTAATAAATGAGTCGAGTTAAGTTGACTCACTAAATGACCAACCTATGATAAGTTAAGCCGAACGGGGTCAAATGACACATTTTGACAGCACTAACTAAAAGTAATTAGTTTTTTTATATTTACTTAATATGTGTTTATATATATATATATATATATATATATATATATATATATATATATATATATATATATATATATATATATAT
>NC_028360.1:8859744-8871546 GCF_000741045.1 Vigna radiata var. radiata
ATATATATATATATATATATATATATATATATATATAATATTGCATTAGAGTTGAGTAAGAATTAAGTTTTAAGGAAACCGTGTTGAGTACTCATTATGGTAATGTTATATTTATGCTTTTTTTTTAGCACATGCATAAAAATACTCACGTAAATATCTTATAAATGTAATAGAATATCATAATTAGTTCTTTAAATATGTTTGAAGATATTCCAAAATATTTTGGTAAATAGTACATAAAAAGTAAGGGGATATCTATAAAGTAATGAATTGGTATTTACGATTATCGGATAATAAATATTTTAATTTTCGTTTATAAATGGAATAGGTACAGGAATGATACTACTCGTATTCAAAAAAAGTTAAATTAAAATTTAATTTATATTTTATTATATTAAATTTTAATTACAATAAATTTTAATTTATATTTAATTTGAATTATATTATTTTATATATTTTTTTTGTAATTTCATTTTAAACTTTTTTAAAATATTTGTGTATATTTAAAGATTTTTAAAACACATTTTTTAAACGAGTATCTAATTTTAAGATTTTCAAGAAGAGTAATGAGAAATGATATTCATATTAGTAAGCTCTATACAATTGTTCCATATCAATTCATATTGTTAAGTTTATTGATAGTTGTATAAATTATTCTGATAACATGTTTTGAACATTGATGATATGTTTAAACTCTTATTTGAGTTTATATTTTTCTTCATATATATATATATATATATATATATATATATATATTTAATCGTTCCAGTAGTTTCTGTTTATTATTCAAAGTTATATATGAGTTCCTAATTCTTTTTTGGTATCAATTAAATTTTTATTTTTAAAAAATTGAAGCAACTGTTCATCTTTTGTTAATATAATATCAACACCACTAAATATGGTGTCGGCTGTTGGTTTATGATTTTAATTTTTTAATGATTTTAATTTTTTAATGATTTTTATGTTTATTTTACATACTTTTGTAAAAAATACAAATTTGTTATATGTTAAATTACAATGTGACAATTTGGCATAATAATAAAAGTATCATATATCATTATCATGTCAGGTGTTATTATGTTAGTTTTAATTTAGTTTCTTATTTTTATCTTGTCTTAATTTAATTTAATTTTTTTAAATTAAATAATTTCATCTCTTTCCTAATTAAAAAGAAATTTAATTTATATATAAATGTTTTTAACAATATTGAGTTTATTTATATTTATATTTAGTTAATTATATAAGTTTTAAGTATGTTAGTTAAATATATTTATAAGAGTTAAAAAAAAATTGACGTGACAGGATAGCGTGAATGTTTGAAATGACTCAGGTCACTGAACAAGCTAATAACATGAAAATTCAATGTTTTTAGATAAAAGTTAGAAATTTTTTTGTCAAATCCGTAATTAAAGGTTGTTTTTTTCTCATACTTATTCTTCTACGTTCTTCCACTTTTTTCACATTTTATTTCAATTCTTACTTTTACCGATCTTATAATTTTAAAAATTAATGTTTAATGAACATAATTAACATTTATATATAAATTAAATTTTATTTTAATTCAAAAAAAATAAAATTGCTTAATTAAGAAAAAATTAACATTGAATTGAAGTAAAATAAAAATATAAAAATTGAATTAAGACAAAAGGAATGACGCATGACAATGACAGATGCCAATACCGTTTCATACTATTATTGTTACGTAACATAATGTTAAATGGATACATGACATTTTTTTTAAATATAAAAAATAAATATAAAAAATAATTAAAAATATTAAAAAAATTGTGTTAGTACTAAGAGGGACCTAATTGTGTTAGTTCACTTTGTATTTTTATATTTTTACATGAACAAATGATAGATGCACCAAATTAGAAAAGAGGTTAATATAAAAAATGTTTTATATAGCGGTTTAGTGTTATGTTTTTCTTTTTAATAAAATCAATTTATAATTAAGATTTTTAATAAAATAAGTAAGAAATTTTATTTTAAATTATGTAATTTATGTTGATTATAGATTTTAAGAATTGAAAAAAAAGAGATATTACAATTTTATTAGTAAAAACATAATATGACTGGTGCAAAATACTCAAAATAATCAAAACTTTAATTCTTTATTTGACAAAGATAAAAAATAAAAACAATACTTAATGTTATATTTAAAGTTCAGTTTTCTAAAATTTGTGTTTTTAAGTACCTCTTCACAAATTTAGTATGTATTACCAATTTAATTATGTCCATTTGGCATTTTTTTTTATCTAAATTAGGGTGATATATATCTTGCACTATATTAAAATAAGGGTAATATATTTTGTAATAAATTAAAAAATTCAAAACTTTCATATTGTACTTGTTGTGAAGTGCGTAATATAGATTTTTCACTGAAGCATAAATTTGAAAAATGCTTCTTCGTGGGTTAAAAAAATAATGCTTAAACACTCTTATTATCATCATTTCTTTCACAATTTTATGACATTGAAACAAACTAATAATTTTTTAATTGGTATAAATTTAGAAGAACAAAGATGAAAATTTAAATAATATTGAGAGTGAAGGACGAAAATATGGGGTGCAAAAAGTTGAAGGCACATATTCTTAATGGCCCAAAAGCCTTAGAAGAATTCAAGCGAGTTTAATTCCGCTTTCGCGTCCGATTCTCCAGAAGCATCCAAAAGAACCAGAGCCTCACGTTTCTTCTTCTATATAAACATCTTTACCCTCACATTCATCTTTTTCAAAACACACCTGTCTTCGTGTCGTCACCCACAAATTTTATATTCATTGTTCTCCTACTTTCAATAAAGCAAGTCCTCGTGGTTCATCTGTTGCCGTGGTAAGCCCAATTTTCATCGTTTTTTCAATGTATGGCGAACAATTCATTAATTTCGTCTTCAATATTTTTCAATTATCGTTTTTTGTGAATTTCCATTGCGGCAATCGAATCTGTTCTCCTCACAGCTTTGAATTCGTTGTTTTTAATTTGTCAAGATGCTTGAATCTGTTTATTTATTTTAAATTGATTCGAGAGTTTGTGGAGATTACTGCGTTTAGTTCTAATAGTTTGTTTTTTTAGTTTCGGAGGGATTTGGTAATAAGTTGTTGTGGAGTTATGTGGGTGATCAGTGATGTTTCGTTTGATTGGAAGTTAAAAGTAACATGAGTTGAGTATAAATATGAGATTTAGATGGCAATTTAATTCTTCGAATTTGTAGGAAGCTTTGTTGCGAGGACACGTTGGTATTTATTAGTTTTGCATGGTTTTTATGAATGTGGCTGTTGTTGTGGAAATTGATAATTTTGTTTTGTGGGGTCAAATATTATTTTGACAAATTACACAATACCTTGTCAATGCTTAGATGCTGATATTTATGCGAATTGACCATGGTCCGATGCGACAACTGATTTATTATTTTTTTGTCTGTTTGGTTTACTCATTGTTGCAGATGTCGTACTCACGGAGGTCAAGGTTAGATTCTCGTTCAATTTTAATGTAGTTATTATGTTTCGTGTGGCTTGTGTTTTTGCTTATTGGTTTTCTGATCTATCCTTCTTAGGTATTCTACTTCGCCTTCTCCTTTACCATATAAGCGATATGGTAGGTCTGTGTCCAGGTCCCTCTCAAGGTCCATGTCCAGAAGCCGTTCAAGGTAGGGTTTCCCCTGTAAATTTTTTAGAAAGATTTTTCATTGAATATCATATTATAGAATCATTTGAGTGATGTTTAATGTAAGGTGTTCAATATATAGCAGTTTAAAATTTTAAACTGAGGCTCCACACAACACCTCACCGCGTCGCCTCTTTAAACATGAATATTAGTCAATAGTAGGTGTGTCCATGGAGTGACTATATGAAGGCTTTGTTTTATGAATGTGATAATGGAGCAACACAAAGCTTGAGGATGATTTATAGAGTGAAGGGTTGTATTGTAAACTTCCTGTCTATAATAATGTAAACTCGCTGTATATAAAAACGTAGAAATCAACGGGATAATCAAGTAAGATGTTACTGTAGTTTTTTCTTCGTTCTGGTGTTTCTTCTTCCAAAAATCTATGGATGTTCATATTTGTCTTTCGTTTATATTGACGAGAATTTTTGGGATAAACAGTAAATTATTGAATAATGTGATTTGATCCATATTGGTGACTTGGAACCGATTTAGGGATTAGAGGATTACATTGGTTCATTCTCGTATTATGGTTGAAAGACTTTTGTGATTTCTCGCAATATGATCATTCACTTGCTGCACCATATTGATTTCATAACGAATTGTGTGCTTCTAAATGTAATTGTCTGTTGGTATAATCTTTTCATATTTGTTTTCTGATTATGCATTCATGTATAATTCGTTCTTATATCTTGATTTAGGAGTGTATCAAGGGATGCAGAAAATCCAGGAAACAATCTGTATGTGACAGGATTGTCTCCCAGGATCACCAAGAGGGAACTGGAGAAGCATTTTGCTGCCGAGGGGAAAGTAAGCTCTTATATATGCCTGCTGTTAATTTAATGATATTGAAGAGCCTATCATTCCGTGGAGATGTAAATACTGTCTGTCTACTGTTTCTTACTCGTAAGTTATTATTTTTAGGTGATAGATGTACATCTGGTGGTTGATCCTTGGACAAGGGAATCCCGTGGGTTTGGTTTTGTGACAATGGAGACTGTTGAGGAGGCCGATAGATGTGTAAAGTATTTGAATCGCTCTGTACTTGAAGGGCGTGTTATTACAGTTGAGAAGGTATAGTCTTTGAGCAATGCTGCCCTATTTTGTGGTTTGGATTCTTATTTGCTTTGAAATTGTTCAACTCCAATGCATAGAAATTATATGGGTGATTGGTTCTTTAGTTCCTCTGAGTTTTGAAAGTTTTGTGCTTTCCATTTGAAGTTTCTGTGGCAGCAGGTTAGCTGTGTGAAGCAGCTCTTCATCAAACTCTCAAATCACAACTAAACAAACAAATCAAATACACCACCAAGTATCAGATCATTAGGGTTGTATGCCCTGCATTTCTCTCTCTCTTTTTGAGTTTATATCCTATTATCTCATGTATTGTGAATTTGTGCTTCAAATGATTCTCCTCTCACAATTGCAGTTTGTCTACTTTTTGGGCCAACATGCAATGTTTTTTCTTTTACATTGATGATATTATTGTTTATCTATCTGTGACTGGCAATGCCCTATACTAATGCCATGTTTATTGTATTTATTGCAGGCAAGAAGGCGACGTGGTCGAACCCCAACGCCAGGGAAGTATCTAGGGTTGAGAACTGTTCGTGGTATGTTTTCATAGTTATTATCTCTTCAAATTTATTTATTTATTCGGTTATCTTCCTAATACCTATCATTAAATTACAGGGCGACGCCGCTCTCCAAGTTACTCTCCTCGTCGTTCCCCTAGCTATTCTCCTTACAGAAGAAGCTACAGTCGGTCTCCCTATTCTTCAGACCGAAGTAGGAGTCGTTCTTACTCTCCTGACTATGGGCGGAGGCGATCCTATTCTCCATATTACTCACAAAGAAGGAGGTCTTACTCTCCATACTACAGCCGGTACAGGTCTTATGTGCGATATGATCATTATCGACACAGGTCATATTCTCGCTCTCGTTCTCCTTATAGCAGGTCTCCTGTTAGCATGCGTGACAGATCATACTCTCCCTATGACTGGCCGGATGGTCGCCCCTACAGAAGGAACCGTTACAGGTCCGTTTCACGAAGTGCCTCACCCAATGATCGCTATCATGGAAGGCATCGTTACAGGTCTGTTTCTCTCAGTGCCTCACCTAGGCCAAGGAGAAGGTCAAGGAGGAGCTACTCACGGAGTGCCACTCCTGTTTCGAAGAGGAGAGATTCTCCAAGTGTGTCTCCCAGGCCAAGGAGGAGTCCTTCAAGAAGCTCCAAGAGAAGTGCCAAATATTCGAAACAGCGGTCAAGGTCATCCAGTGTGGTTGCAAGTTCAAGATCAGTATCCAGGTCTAATACTCCAAGATCTTCCTCTCCTTCAACATGAAATTTGTTGCTCACAATCGGCTTAACACCTTAGGCTTATAGTAGTAGATAATGTATTAGTGTGGTGACATATGTATGCAGTAGTTCTAGGTGAAGTTTTCGTTCGGTTCAGTTAATGACTTTGTCTAAAAACAATATGATCCTATTCCTAGTAGTACGGGACTGAAATGTTATGTTATTGTCAGTATAGATAATCTAATTTCATACCATGGTTTGGTTTCATTTTTATTTTTCCATTTGCTCCTTTTGCTTTATGTTGGCCTTCAGTCTGGTGCTTAGATGGTGATCTTCGTAAGTGTTTACATCGTCACAAATAGATGATTGCTCGATTAATCAGGATGTTATTATAGGGTACTCAATCATTGTTTTAGATCTTATACACACTCTGTTCTGTATCAGCAGTTAATTAAGTGCTTTAACCTACTTTATAGACAACAGAAGAGGAGTAGAAAGGTGGAATTTAGCCTTTTTACTTTCAGAGTTTCTATAACTTCAAAATATTACTAGTGGTTGTAACAAATCATTTTTCGGAAATAGTCCTTTGAAGGCACTCCTGAAATTATTGTCCGTGTGTTAAACTAGGACCACTAAGTGTTTAAGTATTTTCTCAAACTTTAACCTAATTTATCGACAGCAAGAGAAGTAGAAATTTTGGCTTTATTTTCATAAACTCAACTGTGTTTATTTAAATCATATTTTGAAATTATTAGCTTTAATGTTCACTTACTTTTATGATACAAAAATGTAGTGAAAGTAATTACAAAATTCAATATAATTATTAAAATGAAAAATATTTATCAAAGAAAAAAAAATACAATTGTAATAAAACATGTACATGTTATAAAATAATTTATTTCCTATTAATTGTTTTAATTTTATAATAACAATATTTTCAATTTTTTTATCATGACTACTCAATAAGAGCAGTTTATTGTAGATTATAAAAACTAAAATATTGGTTAATTAAGAGAAGGATACCCTTAACAAATTTATATATTTATTATTGAAGATAATAATATTATTTAGATTTAATAACCCTTTCGAATATTTAAAGTGGTATTAATTTTTATAATTTTGATTCAATTTAGTTATTTGTTCGTGATTTGACTTTCTATAATGACACGTGGATTTCTTATTTTTTTTGGTTCGAAATTCTCTTGGTTCGAGTTGGGGCTTGTGTTTTTAGGTGTATGAGGTTAGGGCTTTGTGATTCTTTATACTTATATGGTTGACCGTGATGATGGTTAACGAGTTAGGTTTCATGGCTTAAAAATCTATGATGGTTGAATGAAAATAGTGTTTCGTCATGGTTGAATGAAAATAGTGTTTCGTCATGGTTGATTCGATTTGCGGTGATGGAGATGTTGGATTTCATTCGCAATTTGTGGTTTTTGACTTTTTAATTTGTAGGTTCAAGCTAACAATGAAACTTCATGTGAAGAAGACACAAAATGGGTTGTTAGGGTTTTATCGTGGCTTTTGGACTTTGTTAGTGGAGTAAAAGTGATGATTGATGGAGGTTTCTACAGTGGTTTATGATTGCCTTATTGGTAGTATTGCGTTTGGTTTCAGTGGCTGGCCATATAAGTTCTCGTGGTTTAGTGGATGATTTAGGGTTTTTCACATGTTGCCCGTGAGATTGCAAATCTTTGATTTGTGACTTGCTTGAAGATGTTGTTGGCATCTCGGGTGAGGATGTGGTATGAGAAAAAAAGATGATGGTACATTACGATGAGGTAGTGACACGAAGTGAGAGTTTGATGACTAGTGTTGTAATGACGATGTAGTCGATGATGTTAGAAAGAAGATGAGATGATGTTACAGTCACGTCATCTAGTAATGCTCGTGTGGACAATGTACGGTTAGCAATTTAAAGGTAAAAAAATGACTAAATTAAACCAAAAACTATAAAAATTAAGACCATTTTAAATATATGAAAAAGTGACCACTTTAAATAAAATTAACAAAGTATTAAACCTATTATTTGACAAGAAATTGAAAAAAGAAAGTTATTGAAACTCTATAAAGGTGTATTAAAATTGTTGGGAATGCAAGTGTGAGTCCAAGTCCCACATTGGATAGAAATGAGAAAGTAGAGCACTATATAAAGATGAAAGATCCATTAACCCATTGCCTTAAGGTTTTGGGTAGAGAGTGGTGTCAATTCCTTATATGGTTGGGCTCATATCTCATTGGTGTTTGTATCTCCCTGGTGAACCTCCTCCTTGATAGACTCAACATTGATATCAGAGCCGATGGTTAATCTTGATGGCCGGCTCAAACACGATGAACCTCCTTCTTAATAGAGCCAACAAAAATTACTTTAGGAATATGCAGATCAAACCTTTTTATTCCACTTCTCAATTTTTACCCAGTGTATTCAAAATATAATTAAACATGTTTCTATATATATTTGATAGAATATTTATATCATAATTTACTTAATGAAATGTGTGAAGCCTTCCTTTCTTCGTTAGGCTAAATTAAAAGGGTAGGTCTATTTAGATTTTTTACACGATAAAGAAATGTATAGTTTCTTCGTTCGAGAAATGTAAAAAATATCTTTATATCTTAGATATAGTTTTGTTGAGACATCATTTAAAAAATTCCCAAAAAAGTCGGGAATTTTGATATTGTATTCGAACAGTTTAGAAATATATTTATAGTATGTTTGGATAAAATGATTTAAAAGTGTGAATTATTTATTTAAAAATTCAAAATGTTTATTTCAAATAATTATTTAAACAAAATAATTTATAAAAAAAAGTTAAGATTTAAGATTTTAAAAAAATAGATAAGATTAAAGAATTTCAAATATTTTAAAAGATATAAAATATTTGAAATTTCACTCCACTCCTTTGTTACACTCCGCACTCTACTCTATCTCCTCCCTCTACTCTATCTCCTCCCTCTACACTACTTTTACACAATCTTCACACGTCTTTGCCCTTCATTTTCTCTCTTGTTGTTCTTGGTTTGCTCTTTTACTTGAAGAGTCTGTGACTTGCAATTATGGCCACAGTGTCATTCTCCATCAATCTTAATGCTGCAGAAATAGATCAACAATACCTCTTTTAGAACATACAGATACTTTTCCTTAGAAAAAGGGCAAAAGTGTAATTTGATTTCCAACATTAAAATCTTTAGCTCAGTTCCATTAAAAACTTAGGTTGCTTGTAGAGATGTGCTGGAGCACTTGATGAGACTCATTCCAGTGACGGTTTCTTCTGAAGATAGGCCTCAATATCAAAATACAAAGGGTGATGTATCCACAAATATGTTAGCACTTTGTGATTCATATTTATATAGGAAAACATTTCTTTAATAACACAAATTTGACAACTTGAAAACGACACATGTCGTTTTGTGTCATTTGTTGTTTTAACTGATTTTTTTTAAAACTTTAATTTTGATTTGGAGGGTGTTTTTGGAAAGAAAAAAGCTGAAACATGTTGGCGCCTTTCACAAAGCGAATTTCAATCTTACGAAACTCTCTCACCAGTGTTTCGTTCTTCATTTCGAAACTCTCGCTTCTTCACCGAAATGTTCTTAGTTCACCACTGTGAAAATCGTGTTTGGGTCCACCGTTATCTCTGGACAAAGTCGTGTGTGTCGCCGTTTGTCGTCGTTTTTTGTTCCATCGCCAAAGTGAAAAATCGAAAGGTTTCGTTTTTTCACCGTCGTCATTGTTCCTTCGTCAGTTGGGTGCAGTGGTGACTTTGTCAACAACGATTTTCATCTTTTATCCAAAGGTATTGTTTATTCACACACTGTATCGCGCTTCGCTCATGTGGTCTTTGGTTTGTCAATGGTTTCTTCCTTTGTTTGTACTCTGTGTCGTGCAATGGATGTGGTTACCCATTTTCCCCTTCCAAACTCTTTCTATGAATATTTCACTTTCCATGTGTTTAAAGTTGCTTTTAGGTTGAAGATGTTCACATGCATAGGCTAGCTCATAGACTTTCTCTTGAAATAATGTTTCATTAACGACAAAAAATGTAGATGTTTACATGCAGGCTAAATTTTCCATTGTTTAATCCCATTTGTTCCCTTTAAGTGGTAGGAGTTTTCAAAGACAAAGTTTTAATAGACTAGCAAAAAATTATATTGTTATTGTCTCATGATTTTCGTTCAATATATTAATTGGTATGTGAGTGGTATTGTCGGGACATTAGTGATTGAGTTAATCTATATATAAGTTATACAAATTAATTATGGTATATGTTCTGATTCGGTCAAGGATAGAATGAATCTGTATGTGTGTTAGAATGAAGTTAAAGTGGTAAATTATGATTCGATGATGATTTAGCTTTGAAGGGAAAATTTATACTCTATTAGAATGATAATTGAATGTTGTTCTGTGTGAAATAACTCTTTATAATTTGTGAATGTTGGATGAATTATGATATTAGTTGTTGATTGTGGAACCATGGTATTTTTTGTGTGTTTACCTGGTCTGAATTAGTATGGAGATGTTGAGTATGAGTTGTATAGACGAAGAATGAGATATATACATGTAAATAACATTACCAATTGGTTGAATCTGTGATCAGTAGTAATTGAAATTTGTTTTATAAAATGCATGATGAATTATAATATTTGTGGTTTGGTTAAAAGTATTGAAGAAAAATATGGGCTGTTTGATTAAAATTTTGCACCAAAAGCGTTGTTGTTTGACTGTTAAATTTTGCACCAAAGTCCTTTGTATGACACTAAGTAAACTATTAATTATTGGCATGAAAATGCTTGTTGTACTGTATTGTCTTTAGGCTAATTTGTGCATTAAAACTATTTGTTGTTTGCTGAAATCAGTATAAAACTGCTTATTGTTTTGTTGTTATAGCATTATGAAATCTTACAGTATTAGATTGATTTGATTGTTGTTACTGCATCAAAAAATCTCCACTGTTTTAACATAAAAATGCTGCAAAAAAAAAAAAATAGTGTTGTTTTATACTAAACTCTGCAGAAAACCTTGCTATTATGTTAGAAAATATGCATAAAAATGTGTCACTGTTTGTCCAGGTTTGGAACATTATATAGAGATAGTATTGGATATACATTTTTAAGATCTTGCATATGTTTTAGAACTCACGCAGGAAATATAGGGTCACAGTGTTTTCTTTTGTAATTTAGTGATAATAATTTGGTGTAGAAATATATTTTACATTATCAATTATTTACAATATATTTGTTATGAAGCTATAAGAAGGATGCAATATCATTATCTTTTCCCTCGGTTTATATATACTTCTCTAGTCAAATCAATGGGGGTAAGCAATGCCTTGTTGGTGATATTGGTTAATTATCAAGAAACGGCCAAGCAATATATGTATCCAAGTGACTCTTTCTGAGTATCGGATGACCATAGCAATTTTTATCATATTGATTCTTTGAGTATTGGTTGTTCCATTGCCATGACTAATCTAGTTCATTTTCACGTACAGAGTAAACTAGTGTATTAACATTTGGCAATATTAGTTTGTTACCCATGAAATACTAAGATAACTATATACTAATTGAAAATTTGAAATGTTAATGTATTTTTTAGAAATTATATTTAACTAATTTAAACCCCTTTAAATTATTAATAAGATTCATATTTATCTGATTTATTATTATATTAGGTTAAGTATTAAAGGTTTAATCTGATCATTAATGGATAAATAGATTTTTAATCTAATTAACTTTTCTTCTACTAGATGCTTTTATATTAATAAAATTTGTGGTGAACTGGTGGTGGGACCTCCAAGATTAATATATGTTAGATTATAAATTTGTTGCGCTAGATCCAGGG
>NC_028360.1:8874676-8928663 GCF_000741045.1 Vigna radiata var. radiata
GTGCATGTGTGAGGAAGAGGGACTTTGTGACTTATGTGCCCGTGTAATCGATTACAGAGTGACTGTAATCGCTTACCAGTGCCTCTGTACCAAAAGTCCAACGCTGCTCTCTGCCTATGGTAGAGAGGGCTCCCNAGTGTGTGGTGGGTACTGACTTGATTAAAATTTAAGTTATGATTTTGAGATTACTGGTTGTTATGATTTAAAATTAACTCACGTAGCCAATCCTTAAGGAAATTATCTCATTTAACATCCCTAAATCCTGAAGTAAGCAAGTTGGTTTCCCTTCAGGAGATAAACTCGACTCATTTTTTCTTAATTTCTTCTCATTTCAGTGTCTAAACAAAAACTATATTATATTTTTTTTCATAACAAATAACCAACATAAATCCAAACACACACACAACCTAACCAAAAATCAAAACCCCCAAAACCAAAATGACGACCAACAAATACCATAACCCATAACCTAAATAACAATACGCAACAAGGATAATGTTCATACCTTGTTCGAAGAGTCAATGTCAAGGGAAGAAGTCATGGCATAAAAAAGGTAACAACTTCCACGAAATACACAACCAATGACCACCCAACCGTAATGTCAAACTCAAATGTCAAACCCAACCACGAACGAAATCCCTCACCACTTCGACACCTTCAACAAAGTTAACACAGTTAATATAATACCTTCAAACGAGAACGAAAAGCTCCAATGGATGGACATAACGCTTCAAAGAAAGAACAAAACCTAAAATGGAGAGACACACGGAGCTTCCAAACCTTTGCCTGTGAGAACGAAAAGCTAAAATGCAGAGAGAGAGCGCTTCAAACCGAAAAACTGAAATTCGGAGAAAGAGCGCTTCAAACTAAAAACCAAAACCTAAAATGCAAAGAAACACAATGCTCTCAGGTAGAAAGATTGCTCAAAAACGACCTAGGGCAGTTTCGGAATAACAAAAATTACCCTTTTTGAAATCTGTTTTCAAATTAAAAAAAAATGAAATAAAAGGACCAATCCAACACTGACACCTGATGTTGTTAAAACGTTGTCAAAAATCTGTTGTCAACGTATCGCTACCCATTTATATAAGGTTTATTTACGTGATGTCCGGGTGAAAAGGAATTGCAAGAGATTCTTGGGTATTACGAGATGCTTTACATTGTCAAAATAAACTTGAAATTCTAACTAGTAATATCTATCAAAAAGAATATTTAATTTAATTCATTAATTCAAGTCTATGGTTTTCTTCTTTTTTTCCAACCATTGTAGGTAAGTACTTTCTTGTGGATGCAAGGTATGGTTCATGGGTGGGTGGGGAACACCCGTCAAACTTACAAGGATATTAAAGAAACAGTGGAGTATATTAAGAACTCCTTCATTTTTCGATATAAAGACACAAATAAATAAGGATTATTAATATTTGTTTTGTGTCGCACAATTTCTTTAGAAATGAGGGACAGACTGATAAACTTCTAGAACTTCAAGACTTGGAGCTTTTAGCTACTATTGATGAAGTTATAACTTATTCAAGGGAAAGAGTTGAAAATAATACCATGGAAGAAGTTGCAACTATTCATGTGTCACTGAAGAGCGTACAAAAATTCGTGATAAAAGATGAAGTTAGAATAGACTATATTTCTACATCTTGTATCATGGTGAGTAATGGACATTCCATCCAATCTTCTACTTGTTTGCATTAGTTTTTGTAGATTATTATGATTAATCAAGTTTGTTCTGTTTTATAGGACACTAAATAAACTTGAAGCAATAGGATACACACGAAACAAGAAAATAATTACTTAAACACATTATTTAGCTTTTTTAATAGTAAAAGGATATGGTTTGACACCATCGATTTAAATTATGATTGAAAAATCAATTACAACACGTTTATATTATATCTTATGATTATAATTTTTATAACTAAGTAATTTTATTAATGATGAATGACATAATCAGGAAATAATATTACATTTTTTTTTGTGTGAAATCAATTAATATTGACTTTTTATATTATTAAATATTATTTAATATAAAAAATTGTTAAATATTATTTGATCAATACTCGCATTTGTAAAATTTAATTTAAAAATTTCATATTTTAGAGTAAATATTTTTAAAATAAAATTTTACTTCAAAAGAGAAATACCAAAATAATTAAATTATTAAATATTATTCGAATATTCAAATTTGACCAATTTTTTCTTTTTGTATAATTTAATATATATTTTTTAAATAAAATTTTACCTTAAAAAAGATTATATATTTTATAAAAAAAAATTAAAATCTACAATATGTCTACATCCAAACACATTATTTAAGAAATGAAAAATTTAACAATAAATAATTGGATTAATATATATTTCAATTTTTTAGAATTTCTAAAAGTTCTTATCCTAATGACACTCAAGGTTACACATGGAACTCTCCAACCCTTTTATCAAATAATTCCTTTGAAATCTATATCTTCATTATTCCTAAATTTATCAAATAATACGAATACGAATAGAATAGTGTCTCCGCAAAAAAAAAATTCCTTCATTACTTTTTCTATTATCTATTAGATATTCGTTTAAGAAATAGACAAGTATTTTAAGATCCACAAAGATGAAAAATAGTTATGACCGTAAACAAAATATCACATTTTATTTTTCAAGAGAAAATAGTGTATTTTTAAACATAAAGGAGATAACTATACTTGGATAATTTCTCAAAAGATATGAATATTATTTATCCATACGAAAATATACAGCATTTATTCTTTCTAATCTTATTCAACTGGACCAGAATATACACCAAACTAATTCATTGCAAAGATGAAAAAGTAATCCTCAAATTTAGAAGGCAATATAAAATTTCACAGAGAATGAAACTAAAGATTTATTTACATATAGAAGGCACTATCTATCAGAAGCAGATGGTTGAGAGAACATTTAATATAAGAACAAAGCTGAAATCTTATGTGACAAGCTAAACAGAAAGCAAAAGAGTCTCCTTTACTTTCTCTTTTCAGAATATTATTTTTTTCATATTTTTTATTACTTATAAATTTATCATTCTCCATGTGCTATACATAAACTTGCATGCAAGGGACATGCAGCAGAAATTATGGCACGCGGCACTCTTCTATGTTCCAAATTTCCTTGGCATATTGAGCAATTGTTCTGTCACTGCTGAACTTTCCACTTCCAGCCGTGCTTAAGATTGACATTTTTAGCCATTTTTTCCTATCACTGCATGCAAATCATATGAACAAAATTATTTACATTGGACAGATAACATGTTTCAGAAGTGCTAACACTTTCTACTATTGATTAAAATTTATGAGAAAACATAATAGAGATTCTCTCCTACCGATACACTTCATCGACTTTTGCCTGAGCATCCATGTAGCTTGGGAAGTCATGACCAACAAGAAAGTAATCACCACGACCATAACCAGAATTTCCTTCCAAAGATTCAAGCAATGGACTGTAGTCATAGCTTCCAAACACCCCACTCCTGATAAACTTCTTTGCCTCTTCAAATCGAGGATCAGGTTTGAACTACAAATCACAAAAAATGGTAATGTTAATAGAACTACTTTGGTGGAAATTTCAAGTTTCTTACATGTGTTTTAAAGTTGGATTAGCTTATTTTTGAGAAAATAGTTGTTTGATTTTGCATCCCTCTTGAAAATAATTGGTAGCTCAACATGCATAAACAAATGCTCACCAGTCCATTCTCTCTTTCTTTCCTCAGTCGAGGAACATCTTCTGCCGTGGCACCAAAGAGGAAAAAATTCTCCTCACCAATCTCCTCCCTGATTTCCACATTAGCTCCATCTAAAGTACCTATTATAAGGCACCCATTCAAAGCAAATTTCATGTTGCTTGTGCCACTTGCTTCCATTCCTGCAGTGCTTATATGCTGTGAAAGTTCACTTCCTGGAATTAGCACTTCTGCCACAGACACATTGTAATTTGGAACAAACACAACCTGACAAAAGTTCAAATTGCAGTTAGTTTTTTCTTCTCCCTAAGAAGAGTCTGATATATATTAAGAATCAAGCAAAAGCATAATGTTTGTATTTGTGTAGTTGTCATGTATGCATGTGTGGTTGATAAGTCAAGTAATGGAGCAGATATAAGATTTATAAATCTAGGTCCAGTTCTAGAGATCTAACTGTTTCCCCATTCCTCTTTTACAACATTAGTAACATTGAGTGGTCATAGTAATGGAAATATGCGAA
Source organism: Vigna radiata var. radiata (assembly GCF_000741045.1). Taxonomy (NCBI): domain Eukaryota; kingdom Viridiplantae; phylum Streptophyta; class Magnoliopsida; order Fabales; family Fabaceae; genus Vigna; species Vigna radiata. Next base: position 8,878,909 of record NC_028360.1, read on the forward strand.
GTATTCACTTAGTATCCTATTTTTTTTCTACTTTAAAAAACAAAGGAACTTATGTAGGAAGTTGCACAAAATCAAGTTACCTTCAAAAAGCTGTTGACCTCAGGATCACTGTTGACAACAGCACCAACATCATTCACCAGCCTGACAATCCTTATAGCATTTGTGTATGTTGCAAATGCCTTTCCTCCAATCATTACAGTACGCGGAGTAGATTTCTTCCGTTCTTCAGGGCTCATTTCCTATCATCGTTCAGTTATAATGACTACCTTCAGCATAGATAACTTATTTTGATAATACTAGGATTTTTTACAAAATAAGTGACAGTATATTTTCTTCTCCCAGATGGAAGAAGATGAATACTATACTCAACAGTGTTAATGAATTTTCACTAGACATGGATGCTCCAAAATTTACCGTGCACAAAAAATAAAATATTAAAATAGAAGCTTGGATATGAGGATAAGATCACATGATGTAACTGTGATTCGTTATCAACTTCAGTTAAAAGAGGCAAAGAATACCCTATCAAACAGTAGGCTGTTTCTCATACCTTTAGCTTCTTGTATCTATAAATCACACCAAGTATGTTAAGTAGCTGTCTCTTGTATTCATGGATACGCTTGACTTGAATGTCAAACAAACTATCCGGGTCTATGCTCTCTCCTGTCACCTGCAAAACATACCGTGCTAAACGCTTCTTACTAGCCATCTTTGCAGACAGCCATTCTTCTTGCAGATCTTCATTGTCTGCAAACTATGGGAAAAACATCAGGAATTAGTATAACATCGTAATGGGAATCAATTTGCTGCATAGAAGAAGAATCTGGGCAGTTACCTGTCGAAGACCTGTTAACAAGTCAAGATTGGTTACCCACTTATCAGTTTTTAACCACTTGGTGATTATCCTACTGAGCTCGGGATTGCAAAATTGAATCCATCTCCGAGGTGTAATCCCATTGGTTTTGTTTTGGAACTTTGTTGGCCAGATTGAAACATAATTTGCAAATAATTCCGACTTTAATATATCACTGTGTAACTGAGCAACACCATTCACCTACAAGGAGATAAGACACGCAGAAGTACATGAAATTCAATTAAAATAATTTCACAATCATATGTACAAGGGTTACAAGGAAAAAGAAAATTAATAGAAAATGGAGAGAAAGGCATATATAAACATAAAACATCGAGGAAATTGTCACATAGACTCATAAAAGGCTGTTTGGTATTCCTTACCTTTGATGACATATTTTTATTCATAATTTTGGACACCTTCACTGGCCATCTTTAATTCATACTTCTTAAATTATAATTCTTGCCTTGCAATTGTTTTTCTGTTAGATGAATGGATGGAAATTATGATAGAGGATAGATTGCATTTTAGCACCTTTTTTTTTTTTTTTTTCTATCGATAACAATATTTTAATAGAGCATATTGTGATATTGATTAAACAAAGACTCTTCTCTTTGATGAATCATGATAGCATGCAAGATGAATATACTCAGGTTAATGAAAACTGCACTATATTTTCACTATTTTCTTCTTCTTTTAATACCTTATTTCTCAATGTAATATCTTTCTACTGTACTATTTTCTCCTAATACATAGCTTTCTTGCCTTCCCGGGTAGGGCTAGTTAGGAGATAATGTTGGTTTATGAGGATATTTTGGGATTGGTCAAGACTGTTTCTGCATATATTGTAGTATTCATTGATCAATTGCATTACCCAAGAGAGCAAAAATTCACTCTTCATAGGTAATATGTCTGCTACTTGCTATAGTAACACTACAAGTCTCTGATTTACAAGCATTCCAAATATTCAGTTTAAACTTTATTATAATACCACTATTATAACATTAGGCGAGTTTGGAAAAACAATATATTCATGCATTACAGTATTAACATTGCAGCTGTTCTTGACGTGACAGCCAATAAATCTTCAAGAAAACAATACAACATGCAGGAAATATGCTTGCTCTAGTAGCACTGTTACTGGAATTCGATATTAGTTGTCCAAAAACATTTGGTTCAGTGTTTTCTTTCCTAAACCAATATTAGAAAATTTTGGAGCTATATGATGATAAAAAGCAAGAACATGGTAAGATAGATGAAACTCTTCTTTAATTGAGTTCCAAAAAGTGCACCACTTACGGCATGAGAAGAAACCACACACAAATTTGCCATCCGAACAACTGGCTTTTGGGGATTATCGTCTAAGATGCGCAGGGTGGCTAGCTCACTCTCAAGATCCAAACGGGTTGTACTTATCACTGCAGTGAACTGCAAGCGTTTTATGGTTTCCACATTAAAATATATCAGTGCACCTTTCATGAAGTCAATGAAGGAGAAACATGGAAAGGGAACAACTTACTCTCTTGTCTATTTCTTGTATGATTTCCATATGGCGTGGAAGAAGTTTCCACATCACAGGTTGAGACCATTTCTCCAGTGCTTCAGGGAGGACAGTATGATTGGTGTAAGCAACAGTCCTAGTTAAGATATAGCAGTGAGATATACAGTAATACACTGCAATTGTGAGGGGTGGTGAAATAAAGAGGATGGATAATAAACATTCCAAACAACATTTTTGTGCAATTTATTGACCTTGATGTCACATCCCATGCCTCCTCCCATCCAAGTTCTTCGTTATCCATCAGTAATCGCATCAACTCTGGTATTACAAGTGTTGGGTGAGTATCATTCAACTGAACAGCAACCTTTGTAGGGAATTCTGACCAGTTCCAAGGCCCTTGTCTCCTCTCCTTAAATCGGGATATTATATCCTGTAATTGTTCAAAGATAGGAGTGGACAATGGTAAGGAAAGGATGTCAAACAAAATTTCCAGTTATTTGGCAAGAATGAATTATGTAAAGATGACCCTAATTGATTGTCATGTGAAAATATCCGTGCCATTAAATTTATAAAACATTATTGTTACATAAAGAAAGTGTTGTCTGCGAAGTTGTTCCTTAAGACAAGTCCCAAGAGAAACTAGAACATTTTGTTTGTTACATAATTTACTGAGAGAGGATAGTGAAAATAACTGCTAATTTCTCTTAAAACTTAAAAATGATGACAATTTATACTTTGAATTGTGATAACATCTAATCAACAATACACCGTCACTGACCTACTATCACTGCTGAAAGTTTCAATCCCAGCTTCTTATTATGAACGAGTGCAAGGAATAATACGATATTGTAAAGAACACTTCGCATGAAAAGGAAAGTTATCAAGTGGATTCGACTTACTTGGAGTGATGCACTGCAGAGAAAGAACTGCTGCTTCAATCGTAGAAGTTTTCCACCTTCTGTGGTATCCCCAGGGTACAAAACTGCACATATCTACAAAATACGAATTTTAGGTTAGAATTGCTTCACATAACTTTTTGCTTGCTTCTTTTTACAGAGGTGAAGGACAAGGGGAGGGGATCGTGGGGACTGGGAATATAACTAAAATTCAAAAGGATTGTTATAGGATAATATATAGGCAAGAAATGCATTGTTCATTTGATTCATATCACTATAACAGGATCTTTGCATGTAGAAGCACAACCATTGATCAACTATAACTAATACAGTCACACACAAGTCACCCGTCAATTTTCCGCCTACTTTGTATAGGAAGCAACCTACTTACTCTTTAACAGTAATGAAAATTCACAGATGCCAACCTGTTGAGCTCGTGAATGAAGTACTGAAGCAGCATCATGCTGCCCGTCATTAAATAAAAATAAATTGAAATCCTCAGCACTTGCTTTTGCCTCCCACAGGCGAAGACTGATGGTGTTCTTGGTTTGGTAACCTGGAATTGGCACATCATAAGCCAGTGCTTGCACAACCTCTCCTCCAACCCATTTTCGGCTGGTATAAACACCAAACTGTAAGTACTTTCATATCACTGTATCTGAATATAGCTTGTTTTTACATTTGAATCAACATTTAAAGGATAAAAGGGATTATGCTTTAAAATTGTAATCATCATAGATAGTCATCAAACAACAGCTAAAACTGCTTTTATAAAGTGAATCCGTATATTTACACTAACCTTCCATTAGGGTTCACCTCGACATGACCAAAGAATCTGATGGGATACAAAATGTCATGCCTCACAACTTCCCAGGGGCTAAACTTCTGTTTGGTTTTCATTTGACTTTGCAGATCAGTATCTCATAAAATATGCAATATAGTTCCACAGATTTCAAATAAAGGAGATAAATCAAACCTCAAGCCAGTCCTCTGCAACTTCCTCCTGACCTTCCTTGGTGATTCTCTGCTTAAATAGCCCGTATCTATATCTCAAACCATAACCCCAAGCAGGCAAATTAAGTGTTGCCATTGAATCCAGAAAGCAAGAAGCGAGCCTGCCAAGACCACCATTTCCTAGTGCTGCATCCTTCTCCTGCAAAGTTTCAGGTTGAATGGTGCAACAAACAACTTTTATATACCATATAATTAAAATCAATTAGATATGAAAGACTTTGGGAAGATGCTTTCATTCTGAAAATGAATGTTGAATTTATGAAAGCCATTCCGTGGTGATTAAAGATCTAGGAAGTAGAAATCAGGTAAACATTTGGGATGAATCTCCTCACAAGTTATACATCAATAACATAATTTGTCAATGATAACATAGCATGCATAAGATTGCTCAGTAGTGCTCATTAGACTATAATCATGTCTACATTTCTTTTTCCTTCTGAACTTTTTACCATGGAAAGCTTGCTTCGAATTTGCAAGATTTTGCACTATTTGAAATATTTCATGGAATAAAAAGCACGCACAAACCATCCATCCTTTCTCATTAATCATTGGTATTAGAAATGTAAACCATTCATGACCACCATGATACGATGTGTTTTAGCTCAAGACAAAATAGGCCTGTGTTTTTCAAGAGGTATTCCTTGGAACTTGGTTTGCCTTAAATGCTTTTTGCAATGGAAAAGGGTAATATCACAACCAAGGCCATAGAGAAAAATGTATTTCATACGGAGATTATAATCTTTATTACCTGCTCTGTTATTTCTTCAAGTTCAAGTCCAAATTTTCGCAAAGCATTAGCATAGGCATCTTGGATGTTCAGATTTCCAATGGCATTGGTCAAAGCTCGACCTTGAAGGAACTCCATCGATAAGTAGTAAGTTTGCTTGGGATCAACTTTGTGAAAATGAGCGTATGTTTCATTCCATTGCTGAAATAGTATCATCAATGTACAATAGCAGCATTAGTCCTATCCAGGCAAACAATTCAACCTAGGATTTAAATTGGTAGTAGGGAGAGAACAAACTATTTACAAAATTCTAAAAATAGAGTTAATTATTTGGCGTAACTTAGTTAACCTTTATTTGTGTAATTTGATTCCTTGATAGTTTCGTACGAAATTATTCATAACTTGCCTCTTGCTTACAAATACCGACTAGAACTTATATATCTGTCCAAATTTCAGTTCAATTCAAACTACTGAATTGAACTGTCCCATGGAGAAGTATAAAAAAGGTAAGAATGGATCCCCTCCCATGCACAACCTTATAATGTTAAAATTTGAGATGACAAGATCCATGCTCATGAAAAGTTTCACTACATCACAAATGCACATACGTGTACACAATTCCATATACACTGAAATACACCGCTTGTTGACATGACCAATTACTGGTCCTAAATCTCTTAGAAAAATCTCATTTTATCAGATGTCGATTGCTATTGAGAAATTGAGATACCAACATCTTTAATCATCACTATAACTATAACATGAAAGTGAAACACATCCATGTTTGTAACTCCTTATGAACAAAACACTCTTGACTAACAAATAAACGGTAGACATCCCAATTCCAAGAAGTATACGATCATACCCGAATGAGACGATCACGAACACTCTCAGCAGTGGCGTAGTAAGCTTGTTCCAGCTCAAACTTGAAAGGGGAAAAATGAGGACTGAACTGAGCATGGTAACTAATATTGTATGCAATCTCATCAGGCTTTTCAGCCAATGGATGTGCCACTGCTGGAATCTTGGCAGAAACTGCAGAAACACCAACCTTACCACTACCACCATTAGCCTCTACTTTAGCAGCCATTTCTAATTCCTTATCTGTCACCAAAAACAGTTCTTTTTTTCACAACCCACTTATCAAATTGTCACAAAAATATCAACTTTCATTTACCACCAATAAAATTGATCATAAAAAGGAAGCCCCAGAAGTGAAAGAACAATTACCTCTTCCAACTTCAATCAATGTTGCCTCTCTCTCTCTATATCTATGAATCAAGCTTAAGAATTGAAGAAACGTGAAAGTGGAAAAACAAGAGATTAATAAGCAAAAACAAAATCAGGACGTGGAAGCAAATGGGAAGATATTTCAAGGAGTGTTGTTGCTAAGCCACAAAAGGGAATCGAGAGATATGATGCTAAATGATACCATAAGTGAGAGTGAGACCCTTTAAATGGAAAGAGAAGGAGATAGAGAAAGGCTTTGGAGTGATTGAATGAGTGAATAAAAGGAAGAAAATATCATGCAAGTTTAGATTTTTCTTTTGTCTCCAATTGAAGTTGACAAAAAAAGTGAGCAGTGAGAGTGAAGGAAACAATGAGTCACATGGAGTGATGGTGGGTTAGATACTTAGATTTATTTTTGCTTTGGGATAACAAAATGGAGCATTATGGGATGATTGAGATGAGATAGTTTCGGAACGGTAAGAAGGAAGACACGTGTGAGCTTTGATTGGAAGCGGTCTTAAGGGGAAAAGGTTGATGTTCTACAAGAGCGGTTGGAACTCACGGAAAAGGAAGAAACGTAGGTGCAAGTTATACGTCTTTCATCACGTGGCTTCCAATTCTTACCAGGAAATCAGGAATATCTAAAACATAGTCATATTATTATAGGTTTGATTTTTAAAAAGGATTTATATTTTAATGTCCGTTTTCTTAGAGTAATACAATTTTTTTTACTGATTTTGCCATAATTGTATAATTCTATTTGGATTCTAATAATAGAACTTTTGATGTCAACCTTTAAACATGAAAATATAACTGATATGCCAGTTTAATTAGTTACATGTAAAACAAGTGTATAAAATTTTTAACTAAAACATTTTTTTTAATATAAAAATACTATTATATTTTAATATTTTTTGTTAAATTGTTCTTTTAAACTTCAAATCGTTGAATCCTTCCCTCACCCTTAATATGATATATATATATATATATATATATATATATATATATATATATATATATATATATATATATATATATATGGGTTTGTTAACACACGTACATCTATTTTTTAGTTGATATATAACGTGTACCGAATTATAGTAAACAAAAATACTCTCATATATTATGGATTTTAAGTTTTAAAATCAAGGATATTTAAATAATTTTCATTTTCAAAACTAAAAAAAACCCCAAACCCTTACTCACCTCTCTCATTTCTCTCAATCATTTGTCTTTCATCTGTCTCACTCTAACCTTTTCTCTTTGTTATGTCTACCCCAGTTAAAAAAAAATCAGAAATACTGACTGTTAAGCAATTTCTTACAAAAAAAAATGATTTTATAATTAGTTTTCATTTTATAATTTTTGTCTTATCTAATTTTATCTAATTTTTAGAAGCATAATGACATATAAAGGAATTGGTAATTTGCCTGGAAAAAATCAGAAACACTCGCTATTAAACAATTTCTTATAAAAATGATTTTATAATGAGTTTCCATTTTATAATTTTTGTCTTATCTAATTTTATCTAATTTGTACAAACATAATAACATTAGAAGGAATTGGTAATTGGTCTGAAGGTTTTTTAAGAAATGACGATTCAAAATTTGCATATGACGAAATTAGAGATGTTAGTGAAGATGATGAAATCAAAGAGATCTTGAATGATGAACCTTTGTCTGAAGGCGAATATGTCAATGTCTCAACTCTTTAGAAAGATAAATTATTTATTGACGAGTATTTCTAATATTTTTTAGTTGGATCTACCATAGGATGATAGAGAAAAGGTTGGAGTGAGAGATTAAAAAAAAAAGGATTGAAACAAATGAGAAAAGTGAGTAAGGGTTTGGTTTTTTTTTTTTTTTTTTTACTTTTGAGAATGAAAATTATTTAAATATCCTTTACTTTAAAACTTTAAATTCATAGTATATGAGAATATTTTTGTCTACTATAATCTGTACACATTGTTAAGATGTACCAACTGAAAAACAGACGTACGCGCATTATAAAACCCATATATATATATATATATATATATATATATATATATATATATATATATATATATATATATATATATATATAAATTTATTTTAAATCACAAATAAAATTCTTTAATCGTTTCGCTTTTTAATAAGGTTCAGAACAGTTAAATAAAGTGTTTTAGATAATGCTTTAGGAATATAAATTTATAAAGAATAAAAAAGATATTAGAGACCAAAATAAAATCCTATAATTTATCAGAAGTCAAAAACGTATTTTATTCTTCATTTCCTTGATTTTGGTAATAATTATTTATTTCTTTAACTTTTCAGCTACTTGTGTAAGTGAGTCTATAGTTCCATTTGTCCCTCTAAAATGGAATAAAGACTTTTGCTTTTTGCACACATTATTATTAACTACATTCCACAAACTAAATTATTCCTTTTTAATTGGTAACTTTTGTTACCACAGCTATTTTTATTGCTGTTAGCACCTTCCTTTTGAAAATAAAATAACAATTAACAAATATTTATTGTGAAATGTATTATATTTATTAATCTTAGCACTCCCAAGTAATTTTCAGAAGCGATTCTAACTATATATATTTTTTTTCTTCTTCCACCTCAGCTTTCTTTTTCTTTCAAGGACATTTTTTTCTTCGTTCATAATCATCTGTTAGAAACATAAAGGTATTTGTTTACTTCATTTTTCTTTACATACAATACAATGTTGGTTTTTGAATTTTTCAGCGAAAATATGATAGAATCCAATTATAAATTCTATTGGATTTTGAAGTTTGATTAAAAAATTTATAGATTTCAAAATTTAGTTAGGAGTATTATCGGATTTTGAAATCTGATTATGAATACTTTCAAATTTTGAAATCTAGTTAAAGATAATACCAAATTTTTAAATTTAGTTAAATTTTCTCAAATTTTGAAATTCATTTAAGTATTTTTCTAAATTTCAAAATCTAATACTGTTTTTATTTTATTTTATTTTTAAAATTTATTTTGTTTGTTTTGTTTGTTGTTTTGATTTTATTTTTGAAAAAATTGCATGTTTTTTTTTATGAATTTATTGATATCCTTTTTAGTTATTATTATTAAATAAGTGAGATTTTTTTTTTTTATGTTATGTTGTAGATGGTTAGAGTCTTTGAATCTAAGATTAAAGATTTTCCTTCATGAAATCACAAGTAAAATTTAGTTTTATGTTAGACTCTCTTCTTTTATAAATGAAATGTACTATGGAGATTATACAAGTAACTTTATAACTGATCAAATTTTCGCACACATGATAAGTTAGTTTAGTGGATTTTAGGGATTGATTTTGATCTTGATTTTGTTGTTGTCATTATAAGATCTGATAAATTTAATGGTCAATCTCGGAGAAAGATGTACTTATCTTTAGGATGTGAAAGGGGTGAAAAGTATAAAAAATACAAATATGATGTTCAACCTAGTATATCCAACATAAGAAAATGTGTATACTTTTAAATTTAAAAGCGAACCAATTTCTAATGGAGAGGAGTGCTATTGAATTAATTAAATAAATTGTAATTATTATTTAACAATTAACAAATATTTTATTGTGAAATGTATTATATATATTAATCTTAGTACTCCTAAGTATCCCATATAATTTTCAGAAGCAATTCTAACTATATTTTTTTGCTTTTTTCACCTTAGCTTTCTTTTTCTTTCAACGACATTTTTATGCATCTCTTCATTCATAATCATGTGTTTAAAACATAAAGATATATATTCACTTCATTTTTCTTTACATACAAGGTTGGCTTTTGAATTTTTCAGCAAAAATGGGCCAGATTTTGAAATATGGTAGAATCGAATTATAAATTCTATTGGATTCCGAAGTTCGATTAAAGATTCTATCAGATTTTAAAATCTAGTTAGAAATGCTACTGGATTTTGAAATCCGATTATGAATACTATCGGATTTTGATAGTACCAAATTTTGAAATTCGTTTAAGTATTTTTCTAGATTTCAAAATCCAATATTGTTTTTATTTTATCTTATTTTTAAAATTTATTTTGTTTGTTTTGGTTGTTGTTTTTATTTTATTTTTGAAAAAAATTGCATGTTTTTTTTATGAATTTGTTGATCTTCTTTTTGGTTATCATTATTAAATAAGTGAGATATTTTTTGTTGATGTCATGTTGTAGATGATTAGAGTCTTCGTATCTAAGGTGAAAGATTTTTCTTCATGGAATCATAAGTAAAATTTAGTTTTATGTTAGACTCTCTTCTTTTATAAGTGAAATATATTATGGAAATTATACAAGTAATTTTACAACTGATCAAATTTTCCCACACATGATAAGTTAGTTTAGTGGATTTTAGGGATTGATTTTGATCTTGATTTTGTTGTTGTCATTATAAAATCTTAAGTAAACAAGATATGGAAAAACAACATAAGCAAACAATGTATTTAAGTATTGGGTATGGAAAAACAACATAAGCAAACAAGATGCTACTTGTTTCAATAAGCTTTTTCTACATAATAATATTTCATTTAATGTTGTTTGTTAAACCTTAAAACTTAGGTTGCTTAAACATCTTTTCTCTTGATGATTTTTGTCTTAACACATGAAAAATGTTTGATCTTGGAAGATAGAAGATTTGGAGTTTCAGTGCTCTTAGCCAAACTTTTAAGAAAAAATTATTACCCCATGATGTAAATTCATCTTGTAAATTTTAGAATGCAAGGTGTTTGTGTTTAAATGGATTATGAAAGTCTAATGAAAATCTCCATAAGATATTAAAATAACCAAGTTATCTAAATGTGAATGTTTATTTCAAAAGACTCTAAAAGGAAGAATAGGGAATGAATTCAAGTATAGGAAATGGAAAAACAACATAAGCAAACCAAATCATAAAAAGTAAAGAGCATAACCTAAAAAATAAACCAAAGAATGAAATAAAAGATGGAAAGACAAAGGAAAAGGGGAATGGAAGAGGAAGCAAAGTGGTCACACCACTTGAGGAACAAAGCCACCCAAGATAAGTGGTGGTGCTGCTACTTGAACCTAGGTTCAAGATAAGACAATGAAGCTTCAAGAACACTATCTAGAGCACTCCCTATTCAAAGGTTGAACATAATAACTTTATTTCATTAAATTATCAACCCTTACAATTGATGGAGAGACTTTCTTAAATAAGAAATAGGACCCTTCTAACAAATACCAAAGAGGGGAAATGGTAACCTAGCAAGAGATGAGGTTATATCCAACAAATACAAAAAATAATCTTCTAGAAAATAGTAATGGTGAGGTAGAGGGAGAATATTCCCCACTCATTACAAAATCATCTAGAAGCAAACATAAGAAAAAATGTATGTATTGTTTGGGTCACATCAACAAGGTTGATTTCATCAACTACATTTGTATTCTTATTAAGTGAACGTCAAAATAATTTCACTTGGGCTTTAGAAAGACTAAGATAATTATTTATGACAACTGATGGTGGTCCACAAGTCACTATCAACGACAAAAACCTAACTTTGACCATTGGCATTATATTTTCTGAATTTTATTATCTCTTATGTTGTTTTCACATTTAAAAAAATGTGTAATACAAGTGCAACATGTTAGTCAATTTTGTTGAGGAATGGGATGTTGTTATAGAAGCATGAGAAAATATCATGGATTGTGAACATACGTCAACCTTTAGTGATTGTGTTAATCGTTTTCATCATGTTTGTAATTCATGGCCTTTATTCTTTGAATATGTTAATTACTCTTCGATCGTTCCTTATAAGAAATATTTTGTGAAGGCGTGGACAAACAAAGTAATACATTTAGAAAACACGATATCAAAAGGGTATTTTTGCATACGTTTTTATTTAATTGGTTTTGTTAAATGTTCTACGATATTATTGATTTTATTTGTATCAGAGTTGAGTATGCTCACTGAAGTCTCAAAAAGGTATTGGGAAGCAGTGTGGGAGACTTGTGCTTTTGTTGGGATGTAATTCACAACGTGATGGTCTTGTAACATAATGAAATAAAAACATCATTTGAAAAAAGTCTTAATTTGATAAGTGACACTTTTATGCATAAAAGGTATAAAAGATTGGTGGGATTTTTCAAAACGTGTTTTGAATCTCTTGCTAAGGAGTTTGGTCGAGTTAAACAAATTGCATTTGATGGTTAACATTGTGGTTGTATTTTGAGGCGAACATATGATTTATCAAGTACTTGTGAATTAGCTAGATATGAACTTGGGGTGATTCCTCAAATTGAAATTTATATCATGTGGACTAAATTGAGCTTTTCAGATATTTCATCAAATAAATCACATGTTGAGTTATACATTCAAAAGGAATTTAATTTGGTGATGAATAGTTTCAAAAAAGTAGTCATTACAAGAAAGGTGACAATCAAACACAAGTTACTTGAAATTGTTTGTCCTGTTATGACATCAATAGTTTCTCCATCGCATAAAGTTAAAACAAAGGGCATATAAAAGACTAAAGTTCATCAATATCAAAGTTCTACAATGCGTGAACCTTTATATTTCAAGCATGTAGATGCCTTCCATTCCATATATGATACTTCTTTGGGGTGATAGATATGCAAGATTAATGAGAAGCTATGATTGACTAGAAGAACTAGGGAAATCTTTGCTAGTCAACTCACAATCAGGGGTATGCGTTGTTATACTTTACACTTTACTTATTATGTCTTACATTTTTCTTCCATAACAATTTGTTTTATTAATTACAGGCTAAAATATGGAGAAGTCGATGACTATACAAGACATGAGCTATGTTATTTCTACTAGATATAATGTCATCTTACACTATATGTCATCGGTTCAAAATATTACGATCTTCCCACCACGTACTAGACCACCTTCTAATATAAGACAATATCGACTAATAAGTATGGGACATGTTCCTGATTATCATTTTGTGCAAGTAAAGTGATCAGTATTGTGTACCAATATAAAATCATTTCCATTTACTAATTTTATCTTTACAAGTTCACTTACAAGAAGGTTGTCCTTCATCGATGGTAACTATCATATTGTCTAGCCGTTGTTATCCCAAGGCTCGAGCATGGTTATCCTTTCATGTCAGTATGGTGCAAACATTTGTAGAGTTGATGGACATGAGTACTATTTATGTAGACTTGTAGCAGTACTGATATTTGTATCACATAAACAAATTATATAAATACAAACACACTGTTAACCATATGTAGATGACAGTTTGTCGCGTACACTGCAACCTCACCTACTATTGAGGGCATGTTCTTTGGACGCCTCATGAGCTATCCATAATGCCTTATTAGTCCAGTCGCAGGCTACAGTGTCCTCACTCACATCACGACAATCAATCATACTCTGTAATATGGTCACAACGTGTTTGATAGTGCCCTACAATGATGAAACAACAAATTAATTAACATTGTTTCATAACATAAATACATAAACATTGTTTGGTTACATACCAATCAACCAGATCCTGACTCTGATCTCCTACCCACTAGAATGTCATCTGGGAGATGCCGACAAAATCAGGGTATGAGACTTGATTGGTCGTCATTAGTAGCACAAATAACACATGGATGATATATCCTTCTGAACAATTATAGGTATTTCTAAACACATGCGGATAGAAATGAGGTTGTTGTGACATTGACCAATGGTTGCCATGTCAGTCTCTGGAACAACATTTGATGATTGCAAGATAGGTTGCTCATATCCAAATTGCCTTAAGACACGTTCGGGCAGATGATGGTGAACAATCTCGTCCATCTTGATGAAGCCAAAGAACATACAAATTGCTAGATGCGAACAAGTAATTCAATGTGATCCATATGGAACCCTAATCACCCCATCATATGTCAAGGCATCTAATTATGCCTCGACTTCATGTAGGTTAGAAATCTGCCTTCCTATTACAAAACATGTCTTTCTATTACAAAACATGTGGCTCGAGGTTCAGTCTCATCATAACTAGCCAACATCTATTTCCTTCTCATCTTAGAAAAGTGCTAATATATCAAACTCTACAAAAAAGTGTAAATGTTTTTCAATAATGAAACAAATGCACAAGATACATGTGTACCTATAAAAGAGTCAGATATCCAACTAAATGTTTTGTCTCAGCAAAGCTAGCATCTCTAAGTTGTTTGTACAAGTGGGCAGATGCAGCAAGTCCCCAAGATATCTGTCACATGACTACATATCTCTAAAAAGCATGAAGTATGATACACAAATGTATGTGATGCTCTTATTCGCAAAAGTTGTGCATCCAACAAGATGCAACAAATAGACCCATGTGAGATACTCTCACTCTTGGTTCTCATAATAGTTGTTATATACGTTTTTCAACCAATTCAATATTATGTAGAGACCACAACATTACCTAAGCTTAAATATAACTCTCGTATAATCTATACGAGAAATTTCAAAGTCGTTTCAAAATTTAAGAATTCATTCAATCAAAATAGTTTCACTATAACAAATGTAATAACACGGACACATCATCTAATATAATATAAGTATAATCTATTTCAAACAATGTCAAAAACAATTTCGAAGAATGTAAAAAAACCTCAAATATATGCATTAGAACATTAAATCCTAATTACTATCGATTTCAAACAATTTCATTCAAATATAATAACCAAATTTATATTAACTCTATATCAGTCCCAAATTTATCCTTAAAAAAAAAATAAATAAAAAAATCAAAGAACTAATTTCTGCAAGGCACTCGCAGCATTGCCATCCATAATAGAATGTATTACCGGATCTTGAATTCGGATTGTTAAATCCAGTATTCAATTGAAATCGGTGTTTATTGATTATCTTTTTAATTCTGTCCAGCCAAACCCTATCAATACCTACCACGCTTTATCCTTTAATTCCCATTCTTTCATTTTTAGTGCAGTAGATATACTTTTCTTTTCCTCCATTATTTCTCTCTCTTTGACTTCATCTAGAACATTTTAGAAGAGGAAAATATATCTAAGGTATTTAATGAAGGATGAAATTGAAATATTAGAATTTATGGGGTGCAAGAAGAAAGAAAAGTGCAGGAATAAATGGCCATACATATTTTATGTGTTCTAAACTCATTCCAAAAAAAAAAATGTCTTAAAAAACAATTGTAAAAAAATTTATTCTAAAACATATCATATTTCATATGTTACAAAAAGTTTATTTTAAAATTTTGTTGTGAAAAGTCAAAAAGTTTTATCCGAAAGATTTTCAAAATAAGAAATCCAAAAGTCGCTTTTACTTTTACAAATGACAAAAATAATTTTTTTAAAATTTAGGGGATGCATGAAAGAAAAACCTAAATTAGTCTAACGTAGTGAATTATTGAGTCCCATGTTAGTGTTTTATCTAACCTTTGATTTGATATACTATATCTGAATGACTTAAATCACTTGGGTGTGGGATCCAAGAATCATTTGTATCAATCAATATTGGAGAATCTGGTAGTCAATATATTAATGAAACATCAATAATAGAGATTCATGCAATAAACTATTTAGCAGTTAGTGTTCAAGGACAAGAAACCTTAGTCCATAGATCATAGATAATTCAATCAAACCCTATCCAAGTTTGTTTGAACATTCGGCACTAAAAATACTATACAATATTTTCTCTTCAAGCAAAAAAAAAAAAAACATTACATATTTCCAGATGTATGCCCCAAAAACACCATTTCAAAACAGAACATTATGAGATAAAATGAAGGAATAAATATGTAGTAGGTTGGTGAAGAATACTATATGTCACGTATTTCGCAAACTCAACCTCAAACTCTCAATGCACTCACGGGATAAAATTTGTATCATCCTAAAATGTTGTAATATAGTGCCACAAAAACAGTCACCTTGCTCTAAAACAGATCCAGTGACATCTTAAGTTTGTTTTGTTTCCATCTAGGAAGCTTAGAGAAAGCAGATTTTGGCATTCCAAACTTCTCACGAAACTCTTCATTGGATAAATACACCTATTCATCACAAAATGTAGATTTCAGTCAGTTTTCAAGTATAGAACCAAAGTTCTGCATAAACTTTTATCTTGGTCTTTCGTATTAATCCTCCAAAAGCAAGAAAAAGGTAAAAGATGGTAAAAAAACTGATTGAATTATTTTAGAAAGTACCTCTCTTTTTGTCAAATCAATGCCAGTTACTGGATTAGCAGAAACTACTCTCAGGCGTTCGTAGGGGTATGTAGGCAAACTCTCACCATCCAAATTTCTATCCTTTTGAGTGAAACTTGCAGACTCGTTAGATGAGCTTAGTTCTGTGGCTGGAGACTCAGGCTGTGGCGTGGGTTTTTCTAAGAAAATATAACCAAAGAAAACAGTAAAAGATGAAAAAGAATCACTTTAGCCAATACTCTCAATCGATTTTGATACCACTAATTATTCTTTACAAAACACCTGAGAATAATTATTTGTTGGAGATCTCACGTCAAAGAGAGATAAAACAATTTCACGGTATATAACTCGGTTCAAATCCTACCTTAAAAGTTTATTTTGTAGGTTTGAATTAAGTTTAAAGTCTAATTCTTAATATGGTATGAAAGTCATAAATTAAAGTTTATACAATAGAAATTTGTTGTTTATTAGGTCTATTGTTTAACACACTGAGAGTCAAGTGTTAGAGTTTATCCTAACGAATTTATTGGTTGTTGAGTCTATTGTTCTATCTGCTATCGGACTGCTATTAAATCAACCATTAATATGTCGTTCCATGCTCGAGATACATGTCTCAACATAAACCTTAAAGTCCACTTCTTAATATTACTATTTATCAAGTTGTATAGACTAAAATAACTATTTTAAAATTCTTACAAAGAAGAATTATCTTTATCAATAGTTATAGATGTATATACCAACTTTGGAGTAGATAGCTCCAAAGAGAACTAACTCATTCACAAACAGACTAACTGTTCAACTAAAAAATTTCACGTCAGAAATTAATGAGAAGGATTGTTATTACCAGCACTGTCATTGGTAGGAGAGCCTTCAAAGAGCTTCTTGACAACAGGAATAGAGCTAGAAAGAAGCCTATCACCTGCACGGCTAGGTAAAGGGGAACTACTTCTTCCACGCCCATTGGAGAAAGCAGAAAAGCTTCTGTGACCATTAGGAGTAGAGTCCCTGGAGGTTGCTTTTAATGGGGTTCTAGTATGTCCCTAGATAATGTGGAAAACATTAGGAAGACAAAAGCAATGATCCAAAGCTGAAAACCTTCTCAAATTGATGTTATGAAATGCAGTCACTTACTTCTACACTTGTTGCTTTTCCTTTCAGAATAGCAAGCTTTCTCTCAAATGAGTTGCCAACAATCTGCAACAATTCATTCAGAATACTTGATAAGATTGGTGACAATATAATCCAGATGTAAAACCCCAAAAATGTGTCTCCTTCAAACACCAGATAAAAAAACTAAGTGTTTGCATAAGCAAAGAGAACTTCTGGATTCAAACTCATGACCAAGGTCCAATGGTAAAAAATTAAATTGTATATGAAAAATATTTTCAACAAAGCATAAATAAACAAACAAATTTCCACATCTCATGCCAAATTTCTATCTTCCTCCTTTACTACACATCAAATTCTTTTAATAGATACACAATTAAATTTACAATTTTATCAACTTGTATATATATTCATACACACAAACAGACATATTCGGCAATTGATCTTTATTTTTGGGAAAGTGGGGCCAAGGGATCGCACCAAGTCTTCACTATACCAATGAGCACTTCTTAAAATGAGTCATTATAGAATGATGATCAATAGTTATGATTTTGAAGGGAAAACACTTACATTTTCTCTTGAATGATCCCATGAAAAGAAACAAGTGAAAAATGGTGGCTCATAACCTTCTGTTACAATATAAATAGGGATGTCCAGGGATAGGCCTTCAGCAAGGACATCCATTTCCAGAAATTTCTGCTCATAACAGTTTCCAACGTAAGATCAACACATTGCAGCAAAGAGTAAGCCTTTATTACATTAAAAGTGCAGACTTTGATCTCATGATTCATTGTATGGACAAATAAGAATTAGTTCCTAGAACGAGATTGTCAAATAGTTAGTGAATAATGAATAATCGAGAAACAACTACCAAACTTCGCTCTTTATGAATTAGATGCATAAACAATTACTTCCTTGTATAGTATATAGAGGTCTTTTTCATTAAGAACTTGGATTCATTGGGAAAAAGTTATATAGTGGCTATGCCAGAGGTCCACTTGTGCAGGAAAAGAATGTGGAAGAACGAAGTACGAAGTAATAATAACATAGATGTTAATGGTGGGAATTCAAAATGTGAGTGGCTATGTAAAGACCGTATATAAGTAAAATAAAAAATTGATTTAATTGCATGCTTGACAATTAGTGTAAAAGCATAGCAAGTAGGTACCTGGCCAAGATTAAGAGCTTCTTGTTTTGATTTGACAGCCGAATGCAAGCCAACCCAAACATAAATCTCTCTTTGACAATCAAGCAACAAAACATCTTCAGTAATTAAATCATCCTGTGTATAATTGTATATCTCTTTCACCTGATATATTACATGAAGGCTACAATTAATCACGTTAAAATAATTATACATATGTGTATGTGAGCAAAAGAAAAATTTGACAAGAAAAGGCCATATTATAAAGTTCATAGAACTAATGGAAAAAAAAAGGCTTTAATTCTAGTTGATTTTATAGGCATTTCAGTCTCAGTGCTGGTAATCTAAATGCTTATTAGAAGTGCTAGTTATGGTGNCTCTTATCTCAGTCTTCATCAGAAATAATATTCTGTTATTGAGTTAATAGAATAATGTATTAGTGATTCAAATAACAGGTGGCACAAACAGTTTCAAATTGTAGAAGTAGCATACCCTGAAGTCTCNTCCTGAGTTGAAATTCCAAGAAATCAGCGTGAGAAACAGAACCATCAATTAGACATGCTTTCCCTGTCATTTCACCCAGGATAGTTCTAAACCAAGTGAGATCTAGATTACTCTTCTTAAGAAGGTGTTTTTCTTACCTTTTGTTATTTTTAATGCAAATAAATGAGGATCATCTATGAATCCTTGAATTTCTTTGCCTTTTGGATACTCTGCCTTTCCACCAAGNGCTTCCCAGAAAACATCAGGTTCATTCCCTTCCCTCACAGAAACAGGTAGCCATTTTGTCTGCAGGTTTGCATCAAGAAATAATGAGTTAACACCATAACAAGAACTATATTGTCTTGTAGTTTAATATAAATTCAAATGAAAAACTTGTTGCTAAATGTTTCCTTTTAGTGACTTTCACTTAGAAAAATATTCTAGCACCAAATATCAATTGCAATGACGTACATTAAGTAGCTCCACCAGTCTATCAAGAAGATTATGGTCTCTTGCAGAAGACAGAGTCCCAATCCAAGTATAGATAGATCCTTCATTTTGCAGAATGTAGCAATAGGATGAATTCAGGGAGGTTGAAACCTATAACAATTTTAGTACATAGTCAATACATACTGACCAATAGCTTTGCTCAAAGCCTTTGTGTACGCTTTGGTAATTAGAGAAAAGATATAATAAAGATAAAAAAAGGACTCCACTATGGATAAAAAGTCAAATTAATAGAAACTTACTTGATCAACTTGGATGGCCTGCATATTATCTAGACTTGTACCTTGTACTCGAAACAAAGCAACCAGGTTTTCATTGTAAGTGTCATCCACCATACCTTTTTCTTCTATAAAGTTTCTATACCCTGAACTGTTTCCCCCCTTACAAGAACAAAAATGAAGAATTTGGAGCATGTGACTTTTTTAATACTAAACTCAACTTGAAAATTCAATTTGGAGCACGTACCTTGAATATAACTAGACTGTGAAGTATTGAGAAAAACTGAGCTGGTTCTTTACCCTCATGGATTTGAGCCTGAACAGACATGTGATATAAATTGAATATATTAGGCAGAGTTATATGCAGGAAAGTTATGTCTTTCACTTCATACGAATGTGCTCAATTTTGCAGAATGTAGCAAAAAGTAGCTAGCACCTATTGTGAAGATAAAAATTGTATACATACTTCCCAAAACTATATTTTCATCATTGCACATATTTGATCAACCTAGTATAAGAGTTGGCATAGGAAGAACAGCACTAACCATAACTGGATTAGTTCTGATTGAATCAGCCATGGTACTCATGTGGGAAATGACAGCTGTTTTATCCTCCTGCAGGAAAAATCATAGAACTAAAGGTCAGTCTTGATGAGATTAAAAATGACAACAACCAAGCCTATTTCAAAAAATGAGATTAAAAGTTTATCGTTGTTACATAAGTTGAAGAACTGAGTACTACATGGAAGACATATCGGGTATTTTAGACACGTTGAAAAAACCACCTAATGGAAGACAAAAAACCTCGACTAGTGTCTACCGTTGAATATAGTGAAAAATAGGTTTGAGATTAATCTTCCTTGTATAGAAAATACACATAGGATAATGTATTTATAATAAAAGAAATATGAACTAAGCTCAAAATATAAATAAAGAATAATAACAAAGTAACTAAAGATAAAGATAAGATATCTAATAATCTAATATATCTAACACTCTCCCTCAAGCTAGTGCATGCAAATCGTATGTATCAAGTTTGTTGCAAATATAATCAAATTTTGGTACCCTTAAAGACTTAGTGAAAATATTTGCTAACTAATCACTTGAGTTAACAAATTCAGTCTTGATGTCTCAAAATACAATCTTCTTTCGAATGAAATCACAGTAAATTTCAATGTGTTTGGTCCTCTCATGAAAGACAGGATTAGAACTAATATGAAAAACAACCTGATTGTCATATGTAAGTGTCATTTGAGTGACATCTCCAAATTATAACTCTCTAAGCAATTGTTTAATCCAAACAAACTCACAAGTGGCTCAGATCATAACTTTATATTTTGTTTCTACACTAGATCTTGCCACAACACTTTGTTTCTAGTTTTCCAAGAGATCAAGTTACCATCAATAGAGACACAATGTTTGGATGTAGACCTTCTATCCGAAGAAGATCCTGCTCAATCAACATTTGAATAAAAACAACTCTTGTATGGTTATTGGAACCATATAACAACCTTTTTCCAAGAGCTCCTCCAATGTACTTTAATATACAGATGACTACATTCCAATGATCTTCACATGGGGAATTAAGAAACTGGATTACCACACTAATTGTAAAGGAAATGTCAACACGAGTAACTATAAGATGATTCAATTTTCCAACTAGTCTTTTATACTGCTCGAGATCTAACATAGTCTCCCCCTAATTTGGAAGAAGTTTAGTATTAGGATCCATGGGCGTGTCAACAGATTTTGAATTCATCAACCTAGTTTCCTCTAAAATATTCAATGCATTCTTCCTCTAAGATATAACAATATGATCGTTCGATTGTACCACCTTAATACCTAAGAAATATCTGAGTTTGCCAAGATCTTTAGTCTAAAAATGGTGGCAAAAATGTTGTTTCATATGGGATATGTCATGGTTGTCAATACCTGTAAGAATGATGTCATCAAGATATACTATCAAGTAGACACATCCAATACTCGACTGACGATAAAAGACTGAATGATCTGCCTCACACCGAGTCATACCAAATTGTTGAACAACGTTGCTAAATTTTCCAAACTAGGCCCTAGGAGACTATTTTAGCCCATATAAGGATTTGCAAAGACCACCTACCAACCTAGAAGACTCCCCCTAAGCAACAAATCGTTGTTCTATATAAATCTCTTCTTGCAAATTTCCATTGAAGAAAGCATTTTTAACATCCAATTGATAAAGAGGTCATTGTATAGGAGTAGTCGTGGCTATAAATAAACGAACAGTAGTAATCTTTGCCATTGGAAAAAAGGTGTCACCATAATCCAACCCAAACATTTGTGTGTAACCTTTTGGCCATAGGACGAGCTTTGAGGCGATCAATAGTACCATCAAGACCAACTTTGATAGAAAAAACCCACTTGCGATCAACAACAGATTTCTTGGATGATAATGGGAAAAGCTCCTATGTTCCACTAGTTTGAAGAGCACTTAGTTCATCTAGCATGACCTAATGCCAACCAGGATGGGCTAAGGCATCACTGACAGATTTTGGAATGGTCATAGAAGACATACACGAAAAGTAAGTATTAAAAGGTGAAGATAATCTATGATAACTTAAAGCTATATAATGTGGAGAGGGATTTCGAGTAGAATGGATAACTTTTCGAAGGCCAATTGGAAGATTAAACTCAGTGTGATTGCCGGTTTGAATTGGAACTATAGAGAGGCTGAGGGCGGCTCTGGTGGTGGCAACGGTTGCAATGGTAGAGACAACGAAAATTTTTCTAAAACCAGATTTAGGCTCTAGATACATGTTGAAGATGGTGAAAAGTGGTGAAAAGTAGGTTTGAGATTAATCTCCCTTATATAGAAAATACACTTAGGATACCGTGTTTTAATAAAGGAAATATGGGCTAAGGTCAAATACAAATAAAGAATAATAATAAAGTAACTAAAGATAAAAATAGAATATCAAGATAAGATATCGAATAATCTAATATATCTAATTCCTACCATTACACTTTTGGAGCCAATCCAAGCATAAAATAGTGTCTCATCTCTTCCATTTCCTGGAAATGTATACTGTACAATATAGCAATCGCCACTGTAAAGCTTGTTCAATTCAGTTACTGAAAGAAGGGACAATTCATCACCATCCACCCGCCAAACCTGATATTGCAGTATTCAGTAAGGACAACACAGGAAAAAGAAAATATGATCAATGGAAACGGAGAAATATATAGGTTTTGAGCAAGAAGATACTTTTATTGTGCCACTGCAATCTATAGATGGTTCGTTGTCTTCTTCAGGAAGTTCTTTCACCTCATAACCCTGGTGCTTGAATATGGCTGAGGCAGAAAAAACAAACGTAAAGAAAAGAATAATAGAGTACACACTAACTGTAAACTTCTTAAACACGAGTAACGCGTATAAGATACTAAACCTGCCACTTTTTCTTTGCCTTCCTCATAAAGCCTAAGCTCCACTGTTTTAGGCCAATTAGTAAAGTATGACCGAAAGATGGTACTTTCCAATCCTTCTGACAAAAATGTCAAATGAGTCTTGCTTGATCTGCCTTCATTTCTGACAAAATCCTATTAAAATGGACATAATAGTGAGCATAGGAAATGCCCTCAATACAACACTTATGGAAAAGCACAATTGACAACATGAATTAGTGTAACTCGGTGTAAGTCAACTGTTCTACCATTACAGTTACAGAGAATTAGTTGGCGTTTATCTTATCATTAAAAATTATAAATAATTTTGACTCCAAGGAAAATAGTATAAAAGTAATTTTGAATGAAGAAAACTACCCAAGAACATATATTTCTTTAGTAAGATAAGTTTCAGAACAAAGGTGAACATCAAGTGAGTGCCAGGGATGAACTGCAGTCAAGAAGGGAGTGGATTGTGAGTGGGATTGAGTTTATAAGTGAAAGTTTGACATCAATAAACCATGCCTATCTCTTTTTTTACCATAAGATAATGATAAAACATACAGACTGGAAAACTGGCATATTTACAGTTTCCATGAAACAAAATAAACTCAATAGAGTCTTACTTCTATAGCTCTGGTGGCTGTTCTTCTTTCAGTCAATAAAGTCTGCCTTCCCATCCAGACAAAAATCTCACTATCACAGTCCAGCATATAACACTTGTCTGTCTCAAGCATTTCTTTGCTGAATACATTGGTTCCACTCTCACAAAGTTTTCCCTGTAAATTTATCCTGTTGAGATGTGAAAAAGCAACCCCTCTTTAGCAAAGAGTGAAAAATTTCTTGAAGTTAACAAACTAATAAAGTAATTTAGGTTAGTCAGTAAACTGTGATCCCCTTAATTGAACAAGTTAATTAAACTTGTCGTATGTTTTACGTAGAAATAATCTTGACAAGTATGATTCGGCAACACATGCCTTGATGCATGCATACAAACATTATGCAAATAGGTTTATAAACCTCACCAAAATAGCTTTAGAGGAGGAGCCTCAGATTCCTGAACAGGAGGCTGTTCTCGAGGAATGGGAGCGTAACCACCAAATAAACTCCAGAATTCACCCACATCGGAATCACCAACAAATTTTCCATCCTCTACAGCAAATAGTAAAATTATGATTGCAACATCTTT
The DNA here is from genome assembly GCF_000741045.1 of Vigna radiata var. radiata. Lineage (NCBI taxonomy): Eukaryota > Viridiplantae > Streptophyta > Magnoliopsida > Fabales > Fabaceae > Vigna > Vigna radiata. Next base: position 8,903,332 of record NC_028360.1, read on the forward strand.
CCCTCAGAAAACGGGAATAAGCATTAAAAAAGTTGTGTAACCTATTGTTGCCACTTCACACTTTCCACCATGTTTATTCTCCTTGATATACTGAACAACCTCCAAAGCTTTAGCTCTTTCTTGAATGGTAGAGTTGCACCCACTAAAGAGGAAGATTTTTAAGGCCGTGTCAAGGATGAATACATCTTCATGATTCAACGATGTCCTCATAAAAGGCACCTAGTGAATATATATATATATAGATATAAGTGCGTTTGAGACAAGCTATAGTAATATAATAACTCAAAACAATTGAAAGTCTGTAAGCAAGAAAAGAAAATGGAACTGAGAGCTATGCTGTCTGAAACTAACATGCATAACCCCAGCACAGATCATCATTGATATTAATATTATCTCATCTAAAGTCATTAATCATTGCTTCATCCCCTCATAGAAATCACAGTCAACAACAACAAAAAACTAGAAATCATACAGTAGCAGTTAATTATCAAATTTCAGAAACAACTCACTTCCTTCACACGAACAACATAATCTCCCTTGCAAGTATACAGGTGGACTTGATATTCACCATTCAAACTCCCCTGTTTCGAAGTAAACACTCCTTCAATGGGTATAAGACAAGGCCTGAAGTATGATAGAAACTTCTGTGATTCTTGGCCTTGAATTTCCCTGTATTGAACACTACACGATCCTAATGCTGCATCCAGCTCAAGTGCCTTTTCTGATGCCAAGCTTGAATCTACCTGTCAAAACTTTATTGACTGTGAAACAATGCTGATCATGCTATGTATTCACAATTAGTAATGCAACATTCATACATATTTAATAACTACGTTCACTGTTTAATGTATTAAAATCAAATGTTGTGAATAGATATTTGTTACAAGATATTCATTACCTTCTTTCATCTATTTAACCTGATCTAAATCACCAAGCAAATATTGGATAAACAAATAGAAACCCATAGTCTTTGTTTTGCTGTTAGATAAACAGAAATTACACCTAAAGCAAGTTTTATTGAGGAAATCTCGGTACTATAATTATGTTAGGTAAACTTAGATGGAATAAAATTAAATGGGGTGTTTTATGGGTAATTAATTTGTTTAGAAGTTTTGTCTGTTTTGGAATACAAGGGTCAGAAATTTATTGTATTGGTTAATACGTAATAATTGTGTCTTGATAGTAGGTTTAAGGCTTGGAGATGAAAAGTCAAATTATATACTATAAATTGTAATGTTTGATTAAATGAAAAATACAAGAAAAGTGAATCAGATTATTCACAAAATTTGCTAACAGAGTGGTATCAACAACCAATTAGTTTGAGTGTCTAAGTGAAAAATAGAGAGTTAGAGAGCTTGATTGTTTGAGTGTTCTTAGAAGAAGAGTGTGAGATGGAAAGTCTTACAAACAGTGTTCCCCTGTCCATGACAAAAGGGTTAACTGTGACAATTGGAGTCTCAAGATGAAGGATCTTCTTCACTCCCAAGAACTTTGGGAGGTGGAGGAAAATGGTCGTGCAGAACCAGAAAACACCACAAACTGGTTGAATGCCCAAATGAATGCGTTGAGAGCAGCCCGTAAGAAGGACAAGACAACTCTATACATCATGTTCCAAGAGTTTGGCTTTGAGAAGATTGTAAGTGCAAAATCTTCAGAAGAAACATGAGATATTTTAGAAAAGACATATAAGGGAGATGACCAAATGAAAAAGGTGTGGCTTCAAACACTTAGAGATGAGTTAGAGAGCATGAGGATGAAGGAGACAGAAGGAGTAACCGAATTTAGAACTCGTGTTGAAACCGTGGTGAACCAGCTGGCAGAAACGAAGAGATGCTACCCGCTAGCCAAGTTATGGAGAAGATTTTGAGGTCAATGAATTTGAGAATGTGGTGTGTGCGATTGAGGAGTCCAAGGACTTGCCAATGTTCACAGTTGAAAAGCTTGCCGAGTCTCTTGAGGCACACAAGTAACAAAAGAAGAAGTGGGAGCCACGTGAGAAATTACTCCAAATGAAGGGATAGAATCATAAAACTCGAGGCAGAAGACGATATTGAGGAAGTAAAGGAAGTGATCTTGGTGGTCGAAGCCGAGGACAAGAAGGAGAGAAAGAACAATCCCACCAACAAAATTGGCACGAAAGGGGATGAAAAGCCAAATTAAAGTCTATAAATTGTAATGTTTTTATTAAATGAAAAATACAAGAAAAGTGAATCAGATTATTCACAAAAGAAGTTTTATTTGTAACAAATTAGACAGCACAGTTTCAAATTCCCTAAATGGGATAAAATCATAAAAATACATTTCTATACAGTTTCACTCTCGTCTATTATAGAAACAATTGAATACAGTAAACATTATGAGAAACATGACAATAAATGTTATAGGAAAATGGAGGACCACACACCATCATGTGAGTAAAAAGAACAAGGAACTATTTGAGGGGAAAAAAACTAAGGGCACATATACAGCCTAAAAATATTTACCTGCCGAAAAATAACAGTAACATTATCACTACAAGCAAGACAACTAAAAAAGAAAGGATATAAACCTTCTTTGCTTCACTTCCCAGCCAATAATGTATGTCATAATGAGGAGGTCCAATTTTCGGAAAGACAGCCTGTTTCAAAAAACACATAAAAAGGTCTGCATCAATTTAAAGAATTTAGGTGAAAATTATGCTCATACTGACAAGGAACTGTTAAGACATCATTATCGTGAAGGTGTCTTAACATCATTATGTTAAGACATCAAAAGGGGGGGTAGCCAAACTTAGAAGAGATGATGAAGTCAATCTTTGAAATTTTGGATTTAAAAAGTGAGCAATATCTTACATTCAAGACTAAGTATGCACTTCCGGTATAGAATTTTCCATGACTTGACTTTGACACCGAAACCAACTGCTGGTTCTCAATACACCAAATTTCTAAGCCTCTAAGAGCATTAAGCTAAGTATAAAACAAAAACAGGAACGAAAAACTGATACATTTAAAAATTAAGTTTACAGCTGAAACACAAATCTAGTAGAACTAGAATAAAAGTCAAGATATAAGCATCCAGGTGAAGAATTTTATGTTCTTCCCAACTATTTTTAAAATGTAGCACGATTATTACAATGCAGGAATCTACTCTCCTATCATTTTATTTTTACTTTTTCTGCATAATCATTCACCAGTGCCTGAGGAAACCCTTTGCAATTGACATGGTTAATGCTAGTTTAAACCAGCTATTTTTTGCCGCCTTTGTCATCAGAAATTAATACCAATTCTATTTTTCCTGACATGAAAGAAAAAACTGAACACAAAAAACTAACTACTGCCTGTTCAACAGACCAACACAAATTATGAACAATTGAAAAAAAAAAATTGTTGTAAGGATACGGGTTTGCTCCTGCCGTTTGGAATGCAGAATCCATTTCTTTAGTGACAATAGGCATTGAGTCTGTGGCTCTAATACTCCAGACAAATACCCCAACACTAGATTATTCTGCAATCCAAGATTTAAAATACGTTAGTCCTCAGATCCTGAGATATATATATATATATATATATATATATATATATATATATATATATATATGTTAACAATAGGATTGCTCTTTCCAGAGCATATATTTATACTTATCTAGTAAGGGTTAAGGTGGCAACACATTAATGACTTTATATTATAACCGTATCTATAGTCCAGAAGCAATGTTATAATAAACAAATAATCATGGTAAGCAAAGACATGCTACCATTGTGCAATTAATTTAAAACAGCTAAGATTTCACTTAAAGAACTTATGCAACGGTGACAGTTACATGACTACTGATTACTCAACCATAACGCTAGAAAGTTAATTTAAGAATTTAAGTCTATTAAATAAATAAACCAAAGAATGACACCTATTATCACTAAATCTATAGTCTTTTCTGTATGTAATTACAGCAAAAAAAAAACAAATCACTCAAAAAGTTCTAATTATTTTGGGTATGAAGCATTCAAAAGGAAAATGTGTATCAGACTTTAAAAGCGTTCATATTCTGTTTCTGCAACGCCTATTAGGTCTAACGTATGTCCTTTTTCTGCTCAAGTAACAATGATGAAGGTAAATAAAAGAAAAAAGTCATTCAGGTAATCAACTTGATAACTTAGGAAAGTCGACACTAGCAGGAAATCTAAACTAAATACTAAACAAAACGCATCAAATTTCAGAAAATATTTGATGAAACTAACCCAATACACAATTCCCAAAATCAACACAACTCTCAGACTGCACCGAAACGAATCTATATCAGTCAACAAGACCCAGAACCGATCCTACCCCAAAGTCCTCATCTCATATTTAAGCCTCGGAAACAAATACACCAAGCATCAATCAACCAACCGCCGCAAAGTCCATTCATTCCATTGGGAAAACAAAGTCAAAAGGCAATAAAAATGCAAGAAAAAGGGAGAGAAAAAAGATGATCTACAGCAAACAAGCACAAAGCATGAACAAATTCAAAGAGCAAACAAGAACCAACCATAAAGGCCGTTCATTCCTTGGGCAAAACAAAGTCAAAAGACAATAACAATGCTAAAAAGGGAGAGAAAAAAGATGATCCACTGCAATCAAACACAAAGCGTGAACATTCAAAGAGCAGGCAAGACTCATTTGACCAGCAGGGTAGATCATACTCCGCACACACCTCGATTCAACAGCAGATTCAGGAGCTACCACCAAGTGATGGTGATGGTTGAACAGACAGGGAAAGAACAAAACTTGGATATTCCCATTTGAAAAGCCAAGGCCGAAGACAAACAAAATGAAGCCTTTATATTGGAGGGTGGTAAAATGGCATTGGAATGATGAAAACAGCGTTTGGTGGAGAAAGAGACTTGAGATAAAGCAAAAACAAAACAAAAAAATTGAAAAGCATGGTTATCTTTACCGTCCAGCTTGTATATGGGGCCCACAAGACTGGCTTTCTAGTTGTGCACTTTGCAGTGTGGTTGATGGAAAGAGGGTGATGATGATGAAGTGTGATGTGGTGTGGTGTCTGTTTTACGCCTTCTGGTGTTACCTAGACAGTGAGAAACATTGCAATGGAAACCATAGTCATAGAGAGAGATTTCCAAACTCAAATGTGACTTTCAACACTCTCTTTAAAGTTCTGACAGAGCTCTCTGACATAGGATGGTATATATTCACACCTATACATATATATTTTCAGTGTCTCTGTCTCTTTCTTTGTGTAACATATTCTTTTCTTTTTCCTATATATATTATTAATAGAGTTCTTCTCATGATAATAAATAGAATATAATTTTTATTGTCTTATTTATATTATAGATTTTGTTTTAACCTTTTAGATTTAAAATGAATTACTTTGTTCGTTATGGTGGTTCTGTTAAAACCAAATCAGTCTTTTCACCAGTTTTTGACAGAAACAGTGACAGTTTTAACTGATATGTGTCTTCAGTTTAGTAGAAGGATTAAATTGGTCTAACAGATGGTTTTCAAATATTAAAATTAAATTTTTAAATGATTAAAATGAAACTTAAAATGTAAAAAGGATATCAAAATTATTTTGATTAATAAAATAAAACAGATGCCTTTTTAGTTTGAGTCAAACTTGAAGAAGTATAGGCTATATGTATTCGATCTGTTTGACATTTTTTATTAATCATTTTGTTCTTTAAATTTTAGAAGATGGGCAGATTTATTTTTTCTACTTTTAAAAAGGGTGATTAATTTTTCATATTTTTAAAGTATGACTTTTAATTTGTGGATATTAAAGAATGGAGACTTCAATTAGTTTAATTGAAAAAAAAAATTTAACAAATTTCTAAAGATTTTGATAGAATTACTATATTTGAGAAACAAATAAATGAACTTGAACAGAGATGGAGTAAATGTTTATTTATAACAGTATTAGAATTCTTAAATAAAGTTAAGATAATGTAGAAAATTCATCATTGTTATGTGGCTGAATTATACAAATTGTATTGAATTATTATAAAAATAAATAAATAAAAGTTTGTATTTTAAAACTTACAGTAAAAAAGAATAGTGCTAAATAAATGTAAAAAATTAGGTATGTGAAAGAATATTTTTCATTTTCTAAACTGTTGTTTAAACTAAAGTTATCATTATATTTTAAAAAATTACATTTCTGAAATATGATAACTAAGAAACTTATTCTCAAATATTAACAAATGTTCTATGTTACATTTTAATTCTTAAAATATTTTTTAAAATTTTAAATAATTTAAATTAGATATAAGTAAAAATTAAAGATATTGGGTACATTGAAAAAGTAACTTTCAATGTTTTTAAGTGGAATATCACTCATTTGGGAATTAAAATGTAAAAAGTATTATAAAATGAATGTTATAAAATAAAACATAAATATTTTTCAAATCTTGTAATAAAATTCGTCAAACAAAGTGTAGTGATATTTATAAATAATATAGAACGATATAATGTAACACATTCAGAGGAATATAATATAAAAATAGTATTAAAAGGTGACAGAGAATGAATGTGTGATAGAGGCAAACCGACGTCTTTGTCGTTATTTTCCGTTCTTCTACTCTTCCGTATACAAGTCTTTTTCCTTGTTTTCTTTTAATTTTTTTTTTTTTTATTCTCATCTATTTTATAAATCGATTACACCAAGTAGTTGGAGGATTAAAGAGCCTTATTAACTGATTGAATTTTTTTATTTCTTTTCAATTTTTTTAGTGTTTTAATCATTTATTTTATTAACAATTAAGAAAAGTGATTATCTCAAATTAATTTATTTCATATTGAATTTTTGTATTGTTTCAAAACATTACATTACATTAAGTTTTTAGTGGAGATAGCATTATTTATTAGGATGTGTTTACTTAAAAGAGATTGTTTGAGAAAGAATAGGTAAACGATGAAATTGGTTAGACATTCTTTCTCAAGTTTCTTTGACAACAGCAAGTCATCTTTACATTCAAAAAAGCCTCATAAGCTTGGAAACATATATCCTCTCGGTTACTCTCCATGGAATGGGATAAGAGACTGCAATGCACTATGTGGAATCGATTCCAGCTAAGTGTGGAATCAGTTACGCCCACCACAGAATCAGTTACGGGTATCACTAGAGTTGGTTACAGGTTATTCTTCAAGACTCCATCTTCGATCTTCATTTGAACCTTCATGTTCACCATGGAATCCAGCCACGTGAAGGTGCATCAACCCACCAATGGTCATCGAATGGGATACAACAATTACACGGTTCATGTTAATATGCAAAGGTGGAATTTGTAGAAAGTTGATAGTTATCATTCAATCCTTTCAAATTTTTGTGTTTCATACATGATTAAAAACAACCTTCATCCTACAATTGATAGCCTTGTCTCACCTTGGATTTGAAGTACCTAAAAACATTAGAAAGAGAGGCTAAATAGTGTTAATGAAAAAAAATAATTCAACATTTCTGATATAGCACTTTTGTCGAGTTATAAGATCTTTCAACTGAGTTGTTAAATGCTTGACTTTACAACAAATTTTAAACAATAAATTCTTTTCAAGTACTATTCAAAATACATGTTGCAGTGTTTGTAAAGATTTCCTCTTTAATTAGTAATCATTTAGTATAGGAAGCTCTTATATTAACTTAAATCTTGTGTTTAGTTAACTTAATTGTTTTGGAATGAGACATATGGTTTGTATGGATATTGTGAATGTAGTGACTCTTAGGTAGGAAGTACCACATGGATGCGATGTGGTGTTAGGCGATGTATTGAAAATGATTTTGTAAGGACTAGTCTAACACTGCTACTATTAAACTCACATAAAGGTAAATATCTAGTTGTGAAAGTTGAAAGAGGTTCCTACGAAACTTCGATATAAAAAAAGGATCAGACTTCATAGTTATAAAAAATTTACCCAGATCATACTTAAGAGAGATTCATGTCCCGATGTGAATCTACAAGTATAGCTCCTGAGAGGCAGGAGTAAGTGCTCACAAATGCAAAATTTCTGAGTTTGCTCAATATATTGATCTTCCAAAAGTAAAGTCAAATGTTTATGTTATGATTGAGCCATGAGAGTTGTGTTGTGATGATTGAGTCGTGAAGATTGTATTATTTGATAGACACTTCATTATTGTTGTTAATTGATCTATAGTTGATGATGACTTGTGTTTGTAAAGTGAATTTTAATGTTGAATCAAATTTATGATAGAGATGGAAAGATATTGATAAATAGGTGGGTATTAATTTGTTGATTTTGGATTGATAATGATATTGGTTTATGTAGTATTGCTCAAGTTTCACTAGCTTGACCTTTGCTTTTTATGTTGTTTGTGAATTGTCCATTTGTGAAGATTATATGGAATACACGAGCATAGGTCCCCACAGGTGATAGTGTGGAGTAGTAGTGAGGCTGCAGACTTTCTAGTTTATCTGTCATGGAAATGTAATTATAATGTATATATAAATTTATGCACCTTTGTATATTACAAGACCCTTAGACAAACTAAAATAGGTCATTTTTAGACAACTTCATATACCCTTAAATAGACTGAAATGGGTATTTTTTTTTTACATTTTTGTGTGTGTGTGTGTGCGCGTACCCGTTATTGTTCATATGCGTGTTTTTTTGCATGTGTGTTCGTGTGTGTGTGTTCAAAAATGGAATACCCACAACTTACTAATACTTTAGTCCAAATTGACCAAAATGACACACCTTATAGAGTGCAATAATCACAAGGCACATGCACATCACATTTTAAGTTTATCTCAAGAAATATCAAAATATAAAATTCTCTGCATAATTGAAATCAATACTCACACATTAGTTCATACAAACAAGCACAACCATGCAATCAAAGATTTATAGTTTCTCTTACTTGGAGATTCAAAAGTTGCTCTTAAAAGACTTTAGTTCTCACATGATGCTCTGACTACCATACAAAACTTTGATTAAAGATTATAAATCACCCTCATGACTATGTACAAATAAAATTTCACCTTAAGCTATTTTGAATCACATGCATAGACTGGAGGACCACATGCAACTCGGAACACTAAACTGACTACAAAAGGGTATAAAAGTAAATTTACTCTATTTTTAACTTTGATTGGTTATATGTGTAAAATTCTTTATGGTCTTTATCTTCAAAGAGATGAAGGACTGAGTCATAAATTTAAAGAGAAGCATAAAGGAGTTTTAAAAAACGATATTTAGAGAGATAGTGTTTGTTTATAAAATTAACATCGATTAATAAAAGAAAACATTCATAGTCTAACATTTTAAGTAATAAAATAATTGAGTTTCATTTTTAAAAACTCGGTACCACTTTTTACTATTTTATAGGTCTTTACATTCCCTTGGCAAAAAAAAAAATTGACTTCAAAAATTCACTTATCAGAAAAAATGTGAGATAAGTTATTTGCTCAACTTTCAACTTTCTCATAACTTCTTCTCATGACTTCTTTAAACTTTCATTTGTACGCATAGTTTTTCTTTAAGATGTTTGTTTCAATGATATTTTATTCTCACTAGTTCAACTTTAGTTGAAAGGTCTTTTTTACGTGAATCTTATCAAGTTTCAATGCATGAGAAGGATCTAAAACATATATATTTCTTCAACTAAAATATATAAAACACAATATGAAAAATTGTTAGATGGAAAAGTAAAACAATTTCATAAACTATTGAATCAATCATCCTCAAAATGTAATAGGTCTATTAAACTTAAGAAATAAGTTTTTAAATTGAATATTTTTTCTCATACAAGTTGTTTGAATTAATAAATCAAAATTGGTTGAAAATATCACATGCTACCTAGTAATGTAGTAAAATAAAAAATATAAAAAAAACAAATTTTATTTTGGAAACCTAAGTTTTAAGAAATTGTAATATTACAATATTACCAAAACTTAGGTGTTTTGTTGAAGATGACACCTTCAGAAAACGACCAACTAACTAAAGTTTAAATCTTTATGTATTTACCATATTTACCATTGGAGTGTGTTTTACATAGGAATCTAGGATGAAAACTATCGTGGAGAAGTAAAAACTTATAATCACAATATTTTGATTTTCAAAAATATTAGAGATAAAATCTTTAACATATTCTTTCAAATTTAATTTTACAATTAGTTAATTTATTAAAAATCTCATAATTTTGTGAGATTCATTTCTATTTATCATAACACGATTATGCAGTTTCTACTTGATTTTAATTAAGAAATAATGGTTATTTAAAAAGTGGGATTAAAGTCTTTTTAATTTTTCAAAATCGCCAAAACTTTAATGGTACAAAACAATGTTCACCGCCAAAAATTAAATACAAGCAGGACACTCTACCACCTACTATCCACATATTACTAGCAAAAACATGTATGTACTTTATATATTAATGTTTTTATGATAAAATAGAAAACGATAAATACAATTCAAAATTTTAATATAATTATTATTAAAAATAAAAATATCTATTAAAAAATTAAAAGAAAAATCATAATAAAACTTATAAAAAATATTGTAATTATATAATAAAAACATTTTAATTTTTTATATCACAATTACTCATTATTGGTAATTTTCTTAAATAGAAGAAATTAAACAATTTATTTAACTATATATAAGTACAAAAAGATAAAAAAAAAAGTAAACAAATGTGTACAATTTTTTTTTCAAAAAATATTTTCGTTTTAATTGCCAACAGATTATTAGGTAGTAGTAAGTAATTTTATGTGGGACTCTTTCTCACAAAATAAAAAAACAAGTAATTATATAACCGAAAAATAAAATGCAAGTAATAATTATGATATAGGATTCTACGTCAATTAAAAAAAAGTGAACAGTTGAAAGACATTAAAAGTGTGAATCTCTACCCAACATTTTGTTGGGAATTTAAGTGAGTTAAAGTATCATATTTTTTTAATTAAATGTATAATATTGTATATGAAAAACTTATTAATTTATTGTTTAAAATTTTTGGTAGAAAGTGATGTCAATCTTTTATATAGTTGAGTTCAGATGTCAGTAGTGTTTGTGTCTTTCTAGTGACCTTCTTCTCGATAAATCCAACAGTGATATCAAAGTCGATGATTTGTCTTGATAATCAAGGATCTTAAGATTTTAGGTAAAAAATGGTTCCAATTCCTTATATAATTAGACTCAGATGTTAGTGGTGTTTATATATTTTCGGTGATTTTTTCTCGATAGACACAACACATTTCAATAATTTTATTTTTATTTTTATTCGTTTCTCAAAAATGTTTGCATCATTATATGCAATAGACCAACTTTTAGAGAAGCGAATTTTGTTCTCTTTTAACCTAAGAAGTTTGAGAGAAAAAGAATATTGGGAGAGTTATTCAAGCAAGTATGATTAACCCTTTTAATTGTGTTGTGCACGCACTAAAAGTAACAACTTCCACACTTCTTCATTTCATACAATCACAACTTCCTAATGTTATTTATGGCTTTTCAAGTTAAATCAATACTATTTATTTCTTTATAATACCGGTTTATTTGAATTTAATATTAGTTTAAGATCTGGATTTATAAATATGTTAAATATAAAAAACCTTTTTAATGATTATAATTTTAGATATCACAAACAAATTTGCTTCTACTTATAATTTACATATGAAAAAGTAGTAGCATTTGTATTAATATAAAGAATGAAAGAGATTAGATTATGAGTGACTTTTATTAAATAGTAATGTTAAATATTTGTTTAGTTTTATAAAATTAAAATTAGTTTATTTATGAAATTTGATTTAATTTAGTTTTTAAATTTTAAAAATGTGTGAATTTATTATTTTTTTAATTAAATTTTATTAAATTTATTTGACGTTTTAAATGTATTTTATAATATTTGAGTTATTTCATATTTTTTTTAAATACTTTCAATTTTTATTAAAATTAAAAAATCAAAAATATTTTTAATCTTAAATAAGTTACAGTTGAATAATTTTATATTGAATCAGTTAAAAATCTATAGTTAATTTAATATATATATATATATATATATATATATATATATATATATATATATAAAATCCACGGTTACGGTTACATTACAAGTTTCTTATGCATATATAATTTTATATTAATTTAAAATTATTTGATAAAGTATGTGATATTTTATTATATAATTTGATTCATTAAAGTTTGGTCATTTGTTCTTTTGAGGAATGATGGTGCTAGTCAACTCGTCATCCCCAGCGTTTCAATTAATTATTAAGAGAACAGGGACAGTTCGGGAAATTCACCTCTTTATTTATGTTTAAATTCAGCTCTTGCTGGGATTTTTTTTAAAAGTACTATAGAAAAAGAAAATAAAAGATTAGATGGACTGAACTTTTATTATAAAATAAAATTAACTTAAAATATTTTGCTTTCATGAGAAATTAGATGAAACTTTTTTTTCTATAAAAGTTCAGTATACAAGGTGATTTTCGTTTATAAAGTAAAAGCCATTTATGTGTTTCAACAACCAGATTATAAATTAGCTGAAAATTGATAACTTAAGTAAAAGCTTCTAATAACTTGTTTAAGAAAATACAAGAAAAGAAGAGGTTGAACATTGAATACCTAAAATCAATGAATAAAAATAATAATAATGCCTTAAAGCTTGAAATTGGTTGATTAACAGAATATACGTGAAAGTGTCATATCGACCAAAGATAAAATCAATTTATAATGGGTTTTAGTCTTTATATTTTGGGACGATTTTGGTTTTAATCTCTCTTTCAAACTAAGGTACAATTTACTCTTTCAACTTTAGAAAATTTTGATTTTAGTCATTTTTATCAAATTTTTCTAACTTTATTTGTTGTTTCAAATGTGTGTTTCTCAGTTAACATTGAAGCAAAAATGTGTCAAACAGTGTAAACAATCCAAATATTATAATGAAATGTGTAAACAATCCAAATATTATAATGAAATGTCTCACTTAACATTGAAGCAAAAATGTGTCAAACAATGTAAACAATCCAAATATTATAATGAAATGTGTTTGAAACAACAAATAAAGTTAAAAAAAAAATTGGTAAAAGGAACTAAAACCAGAATTTTCTAAAGTTGAAGAACTAAATTGTACCTTAGTTTGAAAGAGGGACTAAAACCAAAATTGTCCCAAAATATACAAATATACGGACTAAAAACATATTTAATCCATTTATAATATATAAATGGAGTGCAGCTTATAAACCGGTTTTGTGGGGGACAATAATTCTTTTATATTATAAAAAATTAACTTATAAACAAAAGAGTTTAAATTAAAAATAAAAATCTGAATATGAAATAATAACTTTCCCAATAACTCTAAAAAGTGCTTGTCGACGGTGACGAAGGATCTTTAGCTTAGCGGTGATCACCAACGAATCTTATCAGGTAATCTAGACTTGATTTCATTCAAACACTGCTTACTTAATTTGATGTCTTTTGCTGTATTAATGTTTTTTTTTCTGTCTTTTTTGGTTCATTTAAACACTTGTTTTTGTCTTCATTAATTGGTTTGATTCTGTTGATAATGTTTCTCTTGGTGGTCTGAATTTCTTAACCCTTCTTAGGTTTAAGCAAACTTGCTGTGGTTCATCTCTGCGATATCATTATCTATTATTAACAGTTGGTTATCGCAGCAATATGCTTAGATTGGATTGACGTGTGAGATTGATATGAACAGAACGATTCCTGGTCATTGATAAATTTTCCATTAGAGTCAACTTTTGCAGTTTTTTTTTTTTTAAATTCAGATGAGAGGGGGATTTTATAAAATCTAAGTACATAAAATCAATTTAGTTTCTCTTCCTTGTTGAACAATAAAACATGCTAAACTCAAACCAAAGGGTGAATTGGTTTGAAAACAAAATTGATTTTTTTCAAGGTTTCAAAAACATGTTTTTTGAATTTTTTTGACATAATTGGAGTGGGATGCAATGTTAATTACCAAATCAATCTCAAAAAGGAAAAAAAAAAGACACTCAAGATTTTTATGCTAGTGTGATTCTACACAAATCTATATCCTGAGCTAGATTTCTACTAAAGAATAACAAGACAGGTACACCTTAATACCATATGTATAGACACACGAAAACTTGAAAAAAACATTTCAAAAACTACAAAGAAATGGTGATGTTACACACAGTCACCTCAAATCTCACCACATAGGTGAATTACAGTAGAATCAACAAATTTACAAGCAAAAGAATCAGAAATATTTCACCTGAAATTTGATTTTACAATAAAAAACCCTATAGCCAATGAATAAACCCCTTAATTTTTTATCTTCTTGCAAAACTTGATTTCAGCATTATGAGTACTCTCAAATCCTCTCACTCTCTCGTTCTTCCAATCTTAAAATATCAAAAAGTTGATTTCAAATGAAATAAGAGAGATTCAAGATTTAAAGAAATTTGATGATTATCTTAAAAGTCTAATCAATTAAACTGTTATTTGCAAAGCCCATAAACTGAATGAAACTTATATTAATCGATTAATATTAGTTCTTAATAAGTTAAACGCGAGAGCCAATGTTGTTTACATATCAGATATTAATTGATTATGTTAAGTACCTAATCCATGTGAAAGTCATACTTTTACCAGTTATTGAATTAATCGATTATATTAGGACTTAATGGATTAAATGTGAAGTGAATCGATTAATTTTTAACTTAATCTGTTAAACTGACAGTTTTTACAGTTATGTTTTGAATTTCATTAAAAAGTGCGTCTAGATTAAGACTAATTGATTATTATATTGATTAAGATGTTTAAAGGTTCTTGGCTTTACAGATATGCTAAGACTACAAGACACACACAAAACCTAATGTTAGTCTATATAAGACACACACTTCTACTAAAACCTGCACATCATCAAAAACTGGAGCAATTCCCTTCTTTAAGGCATGGTAATACTGTTTCCTTTTCCTATTTTTCCTGCAAGTGTTTCCCTAAAAATTTATAAACTTGTGCCCTTGATTATTTGCACTTTTTAAAATGCCCCCTTTTTTGTGAAAATTCTCCTGTCTTGACTTCAACACTTTGTATGTGTTGACAATGAGGGAAAATTAAGGTGTACAGTAGCACACTAATGGTGCCACAGTGCAATCTTTAACTTGTTAGCTGCTACTGCATTTTTTGAGTGAATGCCAATAATGTTATGTTACCATTGTTTGACAAGGTCCACATTTGTCTGTCTCAATTTGAGGGTTCACATTTCTCTGACTCAAATTTGACATGAATTGATGTAGATTTTGGAAAATTTATATCACAAGCTTGGAAACTGCTTTTATGTTCTTGACATGCAACTGGAATCAGTGTCTGTTCCCTGTTGATGTAGTGTTCATTCAAATCAAAGGGTAATTGGGTGTTTGTTTAATAATGCTTTGTCACTTGAGGTCTATAGTTTTTAAATATTGATAAATAAGGCTGAAGAAGATGATAAAGAAGGAGAATTCCCGGGTGTTTATGGATGTGTCCATTGATGGGGATCCTGTTAAAAGGATGGTTTTCAAGGTACCTTCTGTTCTTGGTTGTTTGTTTACTGTTTATGCTACAACTTTTGCAATGCTCAACCTAATGATAATTCCCCCTCACAGCTTTTATACAATGTTGCTCCCATGACTGCAGAAAACTTTCGTGCATTATGTACAGGTATTATAAAATTTATTTGTGTGGGGAATTTCATCATATTTAACATTTGTTTGCTGGACCTCTCTTTTTTCCCTTTCATAATTGGCATTTTCTACCATGATGGTTTCTTAACTATCAAACATGTACTTAGACATGCTTATGTACTTTAATTGCATGGGATTTTGGTTGAAAGTGGATCATTTGCTAAAGGTTGTCTATCTGACCAATGAGTTACCAATTCCTGAATTCTTCCCCTTTTGTATGAAACTTTCATTCTGTGTTCAGGAGAAAAAGGTATCAGTCAAAATACTGGAAAACCACTTCACTACAAGGGTTCTTTCTTCCATCAGATAATAAAAGGTTCTATTGTGAAGGTTTGTTGTTCCATTTATACTTATATCTAGATTGTTATATGGTAGTTGCATGTGTGTCTTGTTGTGGTTGAGCATGGTTTAGTATTGGTCCCATTACCCCCTTGCTGTAGGATACACTGGGTTGATGACCCCGAATGCTTTTCTAGTGATACAGTTTTAAGGTTGTACATCTGAAGTTGTTCATCCTTGTTGTTCTAATAAGCTTCATGAAGCCCACCCTCATTTTGTATGTATTATAGTAGTGTTGTTATGTGTATTAATGGTTGGTTTTGGTTCTACAGGGGGGAGATTTTGTCAATCGAAATGGTATTTTTTTTCTATGTATCCATTGCATCTCAATAAGTTACCTTACCTTATCCATTTTTTTAAGGTTGCAATTTAACACTATCTATGTAATCACATTTCTGTATGTTTTATTATTTGATAATTTAGTAGTTCAGGTTACCGGCCTATTTCCATTTGAGCACTTTCTGTGACAGTGGTTATTTCTTTTCAAAGTTAATTAGGAACATATAACAAGGTTTTGTTACAAGAACAAAGTTTGGCCTCCTACAGTCTTCTTGATTTCCTGTAACCTTTGCGTGATAATTTCCCATGGTTTGCAGGGACAGGTGGAGAAAGTATATATGGTTCAGAGTTCCCGGGTGAGAAGGCTAAGTCACACTCAAGATCATATTCTGTCATGAATTGTTGTACTATAGTGATTTATCATGATTAATGTAATATGTATCTGTTGATTTGTTTTAGATGAGTCACCTGTGCTGAAGCATGATGCTCCAGGCCTTCTATCAATGGCAATTGCAAACCGTGACACTCTTGGTTCTCATTTTATTATCACCTTGAAAGCCGATCATCATCTTGATGGGTTTGTGTCTCTGGTTAATTTTTGCCACATTTTAGTTCTTAGATGTTCTATTTTTATTTTGGGGCCATTTTTGCAGGAATCATGTAGTCTTTGGGAAGCTTGTACATGGGCGTGATGTATTAAGGAAAATTGGAGAAATGGGTGATGAAGAAGGGCATCCAACTGTAATTATTAAAATCATTACATGTGGCGAATATAGTAAGGGTGAGTGTTACCTCAATCAGCTACAGCCACATGAATAATACTACATTTGGTTAAATTAAAAACCAAATCTTCCTTGATATTTATAATGCGATTCCTCGTAACACCTCCTTAAACTTTCACTTTGGTCTATCTCCCTCTTTTCATAGGATTGAATACCATACAACTTTCTATTGTACTTGCTCAAGCCATTTGAACCAATTTTCCATCATCTTTTCCTTAACTGGTGTCACACCAGTATTTTTTTTCTCTGAAAATGCGAGACCATAATTGTTTTTAGGTTTAAACCTCTTTTTGGTCCCTAAGTTATGAGAGGATTTTCAGTTAATCCCCGCTTTAAAATAGTAAACCTTTGATTCATAATTTATAAAAAATGTATCAAATGAGTCCTTTTTTAACTTGAAATACTGTTTTTGGTTGTTTCTTAACAACTGCTACAAATCAGAGCAATCTAAAGATGTGACAGTTGTTAAGAAACAACCAAAAACAGTATTTCAAGTTAAAAAAGGACTCATTTGATACATTTTTTATAACTTAGGGACCAAAGATTTACATTTTTAAAAACGGAAACTAAACTGAACATCCACTTATAACTTAGGAACTAAAAAGAGGTTTAAACCTTGTTTTTATGTTCATTTTCCCTCGTTAATTGAATGTTCCCTATTCCGATCCAATGTTTCACTTTCTACCGAATGTTTGATCTGATGATTTTAATCTTTATACTCACAGATAGAAAGAGGGTATATAAATCAAAAATGGGAGAAACCAATAATTACGAAACTCGGAAGAAGGGAAAACATAAGAAATCTTCAAAAGACCGAAGGAAAAGGAAAAGATACTACTCATCTGAATTTGGGAGCTCTTCAGATTGTGACACAGAATCTTTACGATCAGAGGTAAATAAACTGTTCTCTTTTAAAAATACATTTTTTAAACGAAGAAATGTTTTATACAGAGGATCTTAGAAATTTAAACATAAACTTTTAAGAACTAATTATTCAATTCCAAATGGCAGGAACTTTGGCAAATGGTTTCAGCAATGTTTGAAGACCAACGGGAAGAGTCATCCGAAGCTTATAATCAAGTAAGACTGGCGATAGGAAAAAATAAGAAATCTTCAAAAGAGAGAAGGAAATGGAGAAAATACTACTCATCTGAATCTTCAGAAGCCGAGATAAATAAATCAAAAATGGGAAATAATGGATTTTCTGAGGAGATAAATAAACCAGAAATGGAAACGGATGGGTTTTCTGCGGCACATCATGGGACATTGGATAAGGGAAAACGTTTAAAATACGCAGAAGAGGACCGGGAATGGATAGAAATCTTCTCAGAAAGCTCTTCAGATTATTACAATAAAGTTTCCGCTGACTCAGATATGTCCTCATCATCCGGCATATATTCTTAAACTGATCAAGCAATATGCAAGATATTTATAGTTTGGTCCTATACTGATTGGATGGTTATACGAAGTATTTCTGGTTTACTAAATGCTGAAACTGTTTGAACTTTGTCTTTGTTTAAATTGTGATCTGGTATTGTTTAATCAACTCTGAGAGTTGTTTTATGCAATTACTGGTTAATGGTTTATTAGTTGTGACAGTAAGTGGTAAATTGGTATTGAGTTTGTTCCTGTTTTTATGTAATTGGTTATTTGTGCACTTTAGTTTAAGTTCTTGAGTAAGAGATTGCAGTCATGCGATTTCAGCAACAAGAGTAGAAGGACTGCAGTATTCGGCTTCGGGGTTTGAATGAGCAACCGAAGTTTAGTACATGATATATATTAGGAATTTTAAAATGATATATTTACACTATCTATATACGAAAAAATATTATACACATTAATTTGAGACGTTGTAATATTGATAATGCAAACAATGCATGTTAGGTGCCACAATTTTGAAGAAGCACAATTTTTATTTTTCACGTGTGTCTTCATTGTGGTTTTTTATACTGAATAGATAAAATTTTGTTAAATCTAACATTTTATAACTAAACTCTTTTTTGTTTTAAATAGTTTTTTTTTTTTTTTTATTTTAAGCATTAACTTTGAGCAATATTATAACATCTCACTTTAGTAATATAAAATTAATAAAATAAGAGCTACAAAGAATATAACTTGTAATGAAATTTCAAGAGAAGAAAAATCTACACCTGAAAAACAAAAGAAACTATCTATATCGTTGTTTCACCTTCAACCCTTACACTGAGATAACTGAAAAGATGTTCTCTTTAAGCTCACACTCATAAGGTGATCATCGCAAAAGAGAAAATACACACAGACAATATAATTTTAATTACATGGTAAGATAAAATTCAACATATAATTTTAATCACCAAAAGTATGACATTCTCCTCGATTACACCAGTGACTCAAACTTGATCAAACCCTTTACAATATAGTATAAATGTCAAGTCATGAAATGTTGTGCACTTGTGTGGTGGAACAATTGTCCCACTCAAAGTTGTGACACAAGGTTAGTCCTTAAAACGCCCTTTGCCACCATGAAGAAAGGCTCCCAGGCTAGGAGCTCCTACTCCTCTCACGATATGACTCATCATTCTTTAATTGAGCATGGATGATCATTAGAGTATCAGTATAACCCCATATTGACTTCTTACAATTATTCTATTTATACACATGAATCCCCTGATAAGATATTTCTCCTTGGAATTCTCTTTTCCAACCTTGAAAACCATTTGAAATCATACATATGTCCATACACTTTCACATTGAATACCAACATATAACATCAATGATCATACATTAAAGAAATAGAAACACCCATACAAGTCATCAAAAATCACACAATAACAATTTTCTTCATAGCAACATGATACTCCCACTTAGACAAGGAAAACAGCTTTGAAACTCTCACCAACAGCTCCGGAAGGTTCCAAAACCCCCTAAAACGACCTAAAGATCATGCAAAACTGATACGCGAAACCCCGAATTTGGTATTTCCAAAACCTAAAGAAAGAAACCAAAACCGGTGCGGTAGCGCTCAACACCCAAAAGTTGGAGCTCAGCGCTAGTGCCAGAAACTACCCCTCAACCCCATATCAGTTAACAACAAATTGTTTTCATGGACTTTGATGCACTTCAGACACGTTCTAATGATCAAAAGGGTTTCTCACACACTAGAATTGATATGAAAACACGTTTATAACTAAAACAAGGTACCTATTTGATCATTAGACCCAAACTAAGTGCATTAAATGACAACTCTAAAAGTACCCAAACTCAAATATACACTTTTAAACCTTCATACCACTTTACAACCTCCATAAACAAGTCTAAATACACTTGCTAGCACTCTTCAATACCTTAGATTTGCCCCCAACTATTCTACTTCTCATTTTCAACCCTTAAAGCCTCTAAAATGGACTAAAATCTCAACTTATGAAGCCATTTACCATTTCATAAAAGATATTGTCGGTTTAAGAACCTAGACAAGTCCTAATAGGTGTGATAACATACCTTTAACCTTCCAAAATAGTGCAGACCACTTACCTCGGCATTTCAATACCCAAAAACCCTTTTTTTACACTAAAAACACTTGAAAATCACCCCTATATACTACCTTTTTCATTACACATAGTTTTCTTAATTGTCTAACCCTCCTAACAAGTTCTAAATTACCTCATAACAATTCCAAAACAGATCTCATAACATTCTCATACCTATTTCTAAATTTCACTACTCAACACCCCTATTTAAGGCTTAAAATCTAAGTAATTTGATCAATATTGTCACAATCACTTGCATTTTGTCTCAAACAATAAAACATCCTAATCACACATAATTAAAACATTATACGACAGCAAACACATCATCATACCAATTACAATAACACCATATCATTAAAACACCAATTTAACATATGTCAAATTTACCCAAATACACCAATTTTTACTAAAACATCTACAATTTATACAATACCAAAATTTACACTACACACACAACTAAGAAAAGGTCTACCTTCCCTTACCTTGCAATAAATTGTCCAACTCAAAGAAACGTTCTGTCGATTGCTTGAAACGTAAGGAATCTCTAGACGAACCTACGAGACACCAAATTGGAAACGGGCATAGTCTTTAGAACTCTAGATGGACCGAGAATGACTAGGAGAAGCATGATTACACATGCAATAGTACAAGATTCTTCTAAAAATAGATTAGGAACGAGAGAGGAAAAAGGACTCAAAATTACTTGCTCTATTCTTGAAATTGATCGGCTAGATTTATAGACATTGACGCCATGTGTCAGAAAACAATTGGTATTCGTTATAGAGTCGCGCAGTGGAATAAAAATAAAATTAGTGGAAAGCGTGTTCAGTCACTAGTTAAATTAAAATGGTTAGTTTTAAAAGTAAATTTTCTAAGAGAGAATTTATCGAACAGTTGATGTGCATAAAACAGTAAAGAGTGTAGGGGGTAGAAAAATGACGCACTGGATTTTTATACTGGTTCGATTGAAAGGAATCTACGTCCAGTTGTTAATCACTATAAAAAGTTATTAACGTTTTCACTAAAAATCAATTCAAACATATTACAATAGTAGTGAAAGAAAATATGATGATAGAACCTTCCTTCGACGAACGGACTGGAAAGGTACTTCCTTCGACCAACAAACCAGAAGCAAGCAATCTACACTTTTCTTCGACCAACGAACCAAAACAGTGCAGATAAAATATTCCTTCGACAGACGAACCAAAAGATGACCACCTTGCAAACTCGAAGAGAACCGCTCCGATCTTTGACACACGAAACACGAGCTTATCCTATTCACGAGACCAGGAAAATCACTTGAACTAGCTTTTTAGAACTTCCTCATACAAATTATATTCTTAAAAAGCTCAGAGTTACCCTCTAAGGGTTTAAGACCACTATATATAACTAGTTGGTCTGCAGATGAAAAGACTCTTTACAACTGCCAGTAATAATCGATTATTGTAAGTGATAATCGATTATTCAAGTCCGTTACAGGTTTTTCAAAATAGTGATAATCGATTATTCTGAGGGATAATCGATTATTCCAGAGACTTGGGCAGTTCTCATCAAAACAAGTGATAATCGATTATTCCAGAGCAACATGGTTTTTCAAAAAGACTCAGGATAATCGATTATAGCTTCTAATAATTGATTAAATGCATAACAGTTCTAAAGATATGAAATTTCTAAGTTTTACATACTCAAAAGACATTCCTAATACATTTGTAAACTACTAAGATGCTTTTAAAACAAATATATCAATCTTCTTTCCGTTTATCTTCTTGTAACATCATCAAAATCAATTGTCTTCAAATTTATCAATGTTCCTCATTGGTAACAACTTGATCGTCTAAACACTTTCTGATCGTCAAACAGATGACTTAGGAGCAATAACACTTAGAGAGAATGTAGAAAACTCTAGAAAAGTGATTTCTAGAGAGATGTTACATTTTAAAAGAATGAAACTCGTTTATAACAAAATTATTTATAATTAAACCCTTTAATATTAAAATAAACGAGTCTTACTATTTTCAAACTATCATGACTATAAAAAAAATACCATTTTCTAGACTTTTATAAATATATTAATTCATTTTCTTTGAATTCTTAATATTTTGATCGTATATATTGGGGAGGCACAATTATGTATGATAAATTATCAAAATACCATGAAGATCTGAGATTACAAAATTAAGAATTAAGTATTCACGTATATATTTTGATAAATCTTTTAAATATGAAAGTAATGAGAGTTTATAACTCCTATTAATAGGGTCATATTTTTTACATGTTTTACTTTTATGTGTTTCTAGAATATTTAATTTTGATCATTACATTTTGTTTTGTAACTAAATTAACTCAATGTGAATTCTTTATTTATAGATCACTAAATACTTGTTGTAATTTATCTATGATGTTTTCATGTTTAAATATTGATGAAAAAAATCAGTTTAATATGAAAATTGTTAATTTGATGAACTAATCTCAACTAAACACTTAACGAATCAACCTTTTTTTTTATGAGATTTCAACGAGAATCTCGTGCATGGCACAATGTGTAATTTTTATTCTTTTGTTTTTGTTTTAGACAAAGGTAGAAATGGGAATATAGTAACAATGTAAAGTTGGTAAAATCCAATTAAAAGAACTACAAAAGTTCTAATGAAATAAAAATAACATAAGAATAAAATACCAGGAGAAATAAATAAACTTGTAACATAAATAAATGAGAATGGTAGTCCAGATACAACCATCAACATTGGATTAGTTATTTCTTTTGTTTGTGGCATTTCTCATAATCTACGTAGTATTCTACAATTTGTCACACGTACAAAATAAACTTATTTATATTTTTTATTTCTTTTTGAACAATTTTGAATTTGAATTTGAAACAAAATCAAACTTTTCCAAAACTACTAAAAGTAGTTTTGGAGACCATGTGTCTTAAGCGGTTATTGAGCAATTAATACTCATTAAGTATCCATAAAGGTTGTTACTTTATTCTTCTTTACAATTTGTTTTGACCATTTTCTTTAATTAGTATTCCTTGTCGATGTTCTAAAAAGGGATAAATAACTTGCTTTGGTTGTCCAACGAAGGATAAATAATCGAATTCTCACGAGTTTTAAACCTTTCTAGTGAGTTACAAACTTGTCTTATAATGTCCTTCATTATACCAATACGTTCGTCTAGTGTTTAAGTTGTCCTCCCGGCTGGAGGTGGTCCTGCAGAAAATACTCTGACGCTCAAGTCCAAAAAAATTGTCCCCTGTGTATTCTGATAGTAACTGGGAACAAGATGATTTTACCTAAATATTATTATTGTATTTATTGGTCTCATAATCGTCCAGCCCATTAATTATATTAATTACTCATTAATACAATATATTTATGTAATATGATCTGCAAATCACCCATAAATACCATATATTTGTCTTTGATATGATCATTGAATATATTAATTGGTCATTAATGACATCCATCTCACCTGACTCTCGATCACTAGATTAACAGTCGATACTGATGACACTCCCCTCGAACGGTCAGCTACCCGGGTATAGTACATAAATATTTAATAAGTTAATATGTGAATAATAATTGTTGTAATTCTAAGTTTGTCAAGTGACACCGTTAGGGTCAATCATTTCTAGTTCGAGGTATTATCCGCTTTGAAATTTGTATCGTTTAAAAGGTATCTTAGAAGGTGGTAAAATGAATGAATATTTAAATTGTCTTAGATCTCGACTTTTAAACAATGTGAAACTATCGGGAGTAGTGATCTTAACGATATCATTCGACAGACTTAGATAAGATCAATAATATTCTTAAAAAAATTTCAATAATATGATTTAAAAAGCCATTAAAATGGATTGTAAAACTGGTATTTCTTCTTCTATTTAAATTAAATTTGTGAATTCTTTGAAAATGAAACACTTTTATTTTGTCATTAAGGAAAATTGGTATATTAAGAGTAATTCCAAAAACATTTTTGAAAAAATAAAACAAGAGAAAAACCAAATTTAAAGGTTAATAAATATATTTTCAAGATCTTTTAATTTTATAACTGATGAACATGGCGTGAGCTTTAAATGACATTTTGACATTTTTTATTTATTTTTGTTATTGTTTTTGACAACATCGCTTTGGGTTTGTATTGAATCAGTTGAATAATCTGTGAATAGTTAATTATATTTTTTATATATAAATATTAGTTTTAAATTTGTGTGTACACATAAATTTAGGTTGGTTTGTCTATTTATTAAAAGAATATTAGAGATTGAGAAAAAAACAATAAAATTTTTAAGATTATAATTAAGTTTTGAATAAAATCAACTTTAAAAATAATTTATAAGTTTAAAAATGTTAATAATATTATAAATAGTAGAATTTGTAAAAATATAAAGGATAAAACATGTAAAAAATATGATAGACTCCTTAAAATTGTAAAAGAAATGTAAAAATATATGAAATTAAATTGCTAAAAATATAAATCGGTATATGAATAGATAGAGCTAGACATAATTAGTGTAACTGTATTAAACTATATCTTTACTATAAAAACTGAACTATTTCTATAAAAAACTGAACTATACTATTATGTGGTTCAATTTAAAAAAATTGAACTTTCCTATTAGCAGTTAACTTCAGTTAACTGTTCCAAATAGTAAACCATACAATAGTAACCAAAATAAACTGCAATTCTACTTGGCATAGCAAACATTCGGAAACTGCATGTTTTTTTTTTCTTTTTTATCTTAAAATTATTTCAGAATAAGTTTAAAAAATTTATTTAAATTCTTAA
>NC_028360.1:8928970-8939836 GCF_000741045.1 Vigna radiata var. radiata
TCTTTTCTTTTCTTTTTTTTTTATCTTAAAACTATTTCANAATAAGTTTAAAAAGTTTATTTAAATTCTTAACTTAAATAAAATTTAATTGCATAGATTATATTAAAAAAATTGATAAGAAAAACTTTAGTCAAAATCTATCCATTTATAATTTTTAATAGTATAATAATTTTTAGTAAAAATAAAAATAAAAATAAATAATTATTATAATAATAACTACCTTTTTAAGAGACTTGAAAAACATTAATTTATTTATCTATAATATATATATATATATATATATATATATATATATATATATATATCTTTTAAGCTTAAAACTTACCCGAACGTAAAATGACGTAAAAGAAAAGTTGTCTCACGCCGTCACTGGAAATTGAAAAAGAGCGTAGAGTAAAAGTGAAACGGTACATAGTTTGAAGTAGTTAACTATACTGTTACTAAAAGAAGTTCAGTTTATTTGAACTGAACTACAAATAAGTATAGTTCAGTTTTTATGAAAAGTAGTTCAGTTTTTATAGTGCAAAATAGTATAGATAATCTATAGTTCAGTATAATTTAGTTAATTATGCCCAGCCCTATGAATAGACTAATGTAATGCGATTTATTATATTCATCTAATCAATACATTGACATTCTAGTTCAATATGTGTTGTTATAATTGTCTAATTAGTATATTGACACATTTGTCTAATATTTATTGTTAAACTCGTCTAATTAATATATAGACATATATTACAAGACTTGCCTAATTATAAAATGGACAGAGTAATCTAAGTTGTATTAATAGATTCGTCTAATAAGTGTATAAACAAAATAATCTAATTTATATTGTTATAGCGGTGTAATCAATGTGTGGACAAACTTGTCTGTGTGTCACAATACTCAATTGGTTCATACTTGCCCGATGTGTATTTTTAGATTCATCTAATCATCGTATGAAATGACTAATATAATATTTTTTACTATACTTATTTAATTAATCTATGGACAAACTCATCTAATGAGTATTGTTAGACTTGTGTAATGTTCTTTGTTATACTTATCTAATCAATGTATAATTCATCGAATGTTTATTGCAATATTCGTTTAAGCATTAAATGAATGTATATTTATTTAATGTTTATTAATATGCTGGTTTAATTTGCGTGTGGAAAGACTTATTTAATATATTGTTAGAGTCATCTAATAAACATGTGAATAACTTAAAAACATATGAATAACTTGTTAGACTTGTTAAATCAATATATTGACAATCTCGTCTAATTTTTTTGCTTTGTTAATCTAATCAATGTATTCCTAAACTTATCTTATAATTTTTGTCATACTCATCTATTCAATATATGAATTGACTTATATATATATATATATATATATATATATATATATATATATATATATATTAATTATACTCATAATTATTATATGATCAATCTTTGTGTATTTTTTTTTGCTATATTATTCTAATTAATGTATGAAAAGACTGAGTGATATATATTGTTAGAGTTGTCTAATCAATATACATCGATAATCTCATATAATATGTATTTAATCGGTATATAACCACACTTTTATATATATATATATATATATAATGTGTACCATTAGACTCGTTTAATAATTATGTAATATGTATGGCAAGACTTATTTATTAATAAGTAAATAAACTAATATAATGTGTATTGATAAATTTGTCTAATTTATATATAAACAAACTTGTCTAATGTATATTTTTAGATATGTCTAATTAATTTATAAAGATATTTCATCTAATTTTTGTTACTATAATCATTTAATCAGTGTATTGAACATACTAAAAGATAAAATAAATAACTAAAAAAAATTGACTTTTGAACACCTCTCAACAAAACAAAATAAATAATAAGAAAATTTGCTAATATATTATATTTATTATATTATAATAAATAATAGGTAATTGATAATAGAAATAAAATAACTTTTATGTATATATAACAACAAAATAAATATAAATAAAATTGGTAATAAGTTAGATTTGTTAGTACTCTATTTTCTTAATAATAAATAATAGATAATAAAAATAACTTCCATATATAACAACAAAATAAATATAAATAAAATTGGTAATAAGTTAGATTTGTTAGTACTCTATTTTCTTAATAATAAATAATAGATAATAAAAATAACTTCCATATATAACAACAAAATAAATATAAATAAAATTGGTAATAAGTTAGATTTGTTAGTACTCTATTTTCTTAATAATAAATAATAGATAATAAAAATAACTTCCATATATAACAACAAAATAAATAAATAAAAACAATTAATGTCAAATATCAAATAATTAAAAAACTAACTTTTAAAATACTCGTGAATAAAATAAAATGGATAATAAAATAAATTTACCAGTGTATTATTTTCTTATATTATAATAGATTATAATATATTTTATACCAAGTAATCTAATCCCATATGTTTATAATTCTTACGATATTTATATATAGATTTTAGATATATTTTTTTAATTTGTTTTCCTTTTGCATACATTAAACTCTTATATATGTTTGCTTGCTTATTTGTACACAATAAAAAAACTAAATTGAAAGCCATTTTTTTAAGGAAATATACAATAAGTGCACAAACTAAATATCATGATATTTAAAAAATATATTTATATTTGAGTTATTAATTTAAAAATTACAAATCTTCTTTCATTTACCAATTCTTTATAATTGTAACATTTTTTTTATTTCATTCCTTATTTTATTTATTTTTTAAATTGTTTTGTGAAAATGATCAAAATAATTATTTTTTAATCTTTTTCTTTATTTTACTTCATCAACTTTTAACATGGCAGTAATTTGAAATTTGAACTTATTAGAAACCACTAAAACAGACAGGCGGGAAAAGGTTGAAAGAAGATGCTCGCAATTTGGCGCGCTAGTATAAACTTTTCCCGCTAAAGAAAGCTTATAGATCTATTCTCTTCACCGTTTCCCCATTGCAGATTCACAGTTTCTTCTTCAACCTTCAAATTCCCTTCACTGTTCTCTCACTCTCGCAACAAAAATGCCCGTCATCGCCGCAAAACGCTCGTTGCGATCTCATCCTTCCTCGCCTCCTCGCAAATCGCCTCGCAGATGCACTGCAGCAACCGCCAATTCCTCCCGCAATGTAATTCTCAAAACCCTAAATCCCCTACATACGCTCTCTCATCTCTTTCAATTCCCGTGTTCAACCGATTGCTTGTTATTCGTTTGCAGGTAAACAATTTCGGCACAGATGAAAACCAAGCTGATCCGGCAGCTGTGAAACCCAGGTGGAATCCCAAAGGTAAGAGTCGAGATTCTTTTCTTTCTCGCTGTCTTCTTATGTAGTGATGTTTTTGACTTTTTTTTGTTGATTGAATAAAAGATGGTGAGCAAATAAAGGCGGTGAAGCTAGCATTGCAC
The DNA here is from genome assembly GCF_000741045.1 of Vigna radiata var. radiata. NCBI lineage: Eukaryota > Viridiplantae > Streptophyta > Magnoliopsida > Fabales > Fabaceae > Vigna > Vigna radiata. The sequence goes on from NC_028360.1 coordinate 8,932,405, forward strand.
TTGTCCACTGCGCCGTCTTCAGTTGTGTGCCGTGAGGAGGAGCAGAATGTTGTTTTGGAGTTCTGCAAAGGGTGCGTTGAGCATAATAAGGCCGGGAGTCTGTACATTTGCGGGTGTCCCGGTACCGGGAAATCGTTGTCTATGGAGAAAGTGAAAGAGCAATTACTCAATTGGTCCAAGGAGGTATGGTGTAATTGTTGGTTTCATGCTCTTGGTGATGTTACGAGTTGATGATTGCTTGCATGCTGCATAAATATTGGAAGCTAATTATCCCTCGATTGTTGTTATGCCTAATATGCCGTCTGGTATGGTTGATTGATATGTTCCTTGACTAATCATGAAGAAGAATCATGTGTCATACATGCCCATTGAATATAATTGACCGAAGAAACATTAAATTTGATCTTTGACTTTGATTGTTCAATCTGGAGTCACAGTGTGTTTTGTGTTCTTTTCCTAATACGATCTTGCCTATCTGATTTTCAGGCAGGTCTCCCGCCGCCAGATGTTTTATCCGTGAACTGCACAACTCTTGCTAGCACATCGGATATTTTCACAAAGGTGGGAATGTTGATACACATTTAATTGAAGTGAAGTTAACATTATCAGTTGACTGACATAGTGGCTTTTCTAGCAGATGATAGGGTTGAACCAAACACAGGGTAAAAAGGTTTCAGCCTCGCCCTTACAGCAACTTCATAATATGTATTCTCAGAAATCATCTGTCAAGAACATGACGTAAGAAATATATCCTTGCCCACTATTTTTCAAACTAAATATAATATAAATTGACATCTATACATTTTTTCTATTTGGTTGTTATCAAGGAAGTAACATACCTTCATTGTAACAGATTGATAGTGGCTGACGAATTAGATTATTTGATAACCAAAGACAGAGCCGTTCTTCATGATCTTTTCATGCTCACTACCTTTCCTTTTTCTAGATGTATATTGATAGGTAACTCAAAAGTGCAAAACTGTTGTTTCCAACTCGTGGTTATTAAATCAGTCTGGGTAATTCAAGACTAATCATGTTTGTTTATACAGGTGTAGCGAATGCAATTGACTTAGCTGATCGGTTTCTTCCGAGGCTTACATCATTAAATTGTGAGCAAATTAAGTCAATGGTTTTATGTAAAGATTTCTCATTTTATATGCATCTCATTTATCAGAGCAATGGAGCTATCCTACTTGTGTAAACCATTAGAAACTATTTTTATTGTCTTTTTTAATCTTTTCTGTTTGTTTTGTTCTAGGCAAGCCTGTGGTTGTAAATTTCCAGGCTTACTCGAAAGATCAGATCCTCATGATTCTTGAAGAAAGGTTGAAGGTAAGATTGTTATCAAAATTGGGTTATAGATTTGTGTTTGTTAAGATGTTTACTCACTTGGTGGAAGAAAAAATGTGAAGTGAATCCTGCATTTCTTGTTCAATATTTTTCTTAACAAATTTTTATTTCACCACCAGGAACTTCCTTACATTGTCTTTCAACAGCAGGCCCTGGAACTATGTGCTAGGGTGAGTCAAATATGCTTGACAAAATAACTGAAGACCATGTTACCTTTTTTATTCTTTACGTAAAAATGATTCAAGTCCCATTTTACTGCTTACGAATTTGAAGTTGAAATAAATGAGCAAACGACAAGTGAACAACAGTGCTTTCCCAACTCATCTTGAAATAATGTGGAGCCTAATTAGCACTGAACTTTGCAGAAAGTTGCCGCATCTTCTGGAGACATGCGGAATGCCCTTTCTATATGCTGGTTAGTCATTTATTATTATTATCATTATTATTTTCTCTTTATTCCTGTGAGATAATGAACAAGTGTATACAAAATTATTCATCTTAAAATGTTCATTTTTATTTATAGAAAAAGTAGAAATGGTACTTTTACTACAAATTAAAAATCCTACCTAGTTTTTGTTTAGTTTAAAATTTAAGTAATCGTATTTGAACTTGAACACGGAATAGGTGCAGTGGATTAAAATCCAGTTAGTTAAAATAATAACTGATCAGTACAGTTAAATGTATTTGATAAGAGGAAATATACTAGGGTAAGGGAAGTTGGTTGGGTTGTGTGATTAAATTGAGGTTTCAGTTAAAGTTCCCTGCTCTCTAGTACTTGAAGCGTTGCATTTTTTATTAGATTCTTCATCAATATTTGCGTATCTTTTTGGTACGTAGCCAGGGATTGAGGAAGTTCAAGTTATGTCTCAATTTTCTTTGTATTTAGCAAGAGAAAAATCCAGTAACAGAACAACTTTAATTGTGCTTTTCTCTTTCCAGGAGTGCAATCGAGATGCTTGAAGCAGAAATTAGAGAATCTGCGTGCAATTTGAACACTTCATTGGAAGAGATATCATTTTCTCAACAAAATCTTCCCACAGCTCCTGATTGTATGAAAAAACGTGAATTTGATATTGTAAGTGTTCAATAACTCGTTCCTCATTTGATTCATTAATAGGTTGGAGTATATTTCGTTAAGTTGTGTTCAAATTTTTTAGGTTGTGGTAGCTCTCAGGTGTTGTCAAGAAATCGATACAGTAGTTTTAGTCTGATTATCAGTCATCATAGGTATAGGCAGTGAACCATTATTTACTTTCAACAGTGTCTATTGTTATTAAAGCATTGTTAAAGGCATCTGAAAACGGCTAAATAATAAATTTAGATTTATTAAATAAGTGTAGTTCTTCTATTATTTATTCATCCTACTTTTTAACTAAAGGCCTAAAGTTTTCAAAATAAATTGCAGGTGAGAACTGATCATATGGCTCGTGCCTTGTCCAAGACTTATAGATCACCGGTGGTGGATACGATACAATCTCTGCCACATCATCAGCAGGTAAGTTGGAAAGTGAATGTGCCACGAACTGTAGAGCTAAGGCTTCCCCTATTACCGGAACTAAGATATTTTCATATACTTTTTTATGCTCTTGTAGGTATAGACAGGCTAATTTCAATCTTAATTGTTATCACAAAAGTCTTATAAAGTATTCAAAAGTTTGAATAGCAAAATATGAATGGAAAGTGTCATTGAAGGGATGGTAACTTTGTATAACATTAAGGATATGTGTTTTGAAAAAGCATGTTTAGTCGAATACCAAACTAAACTAAATGTATAAACACTTTTCATACTAGGTATTGGATCTAACTTTTTCTGGATATGTATATTTGCAGATTATACTCTGCTCTTCTATGAATCACTTTCGAGAAGCCAAGAAAGATACATTCCTCGGAGAGGTATGCTTCACCCGCTCACAAGGTTTTGGTCCATTCTAATCCATATACTGATTTCGAAAATTTAAAAATAATGATGGAATGTTGCAGTTGTATAAATCGTATGTGGGGATATGTAGATCATCTTTAATTCCTCCAGCCGGAATCTTAGAATTTTCGAACATGTGCAGAGTGCTAAGTGACCAGGTATTTCATATTTAAAGATGAACTTTAGTATCCTGCAACTGATGAATTTTCATATTCAAGTGTTGGATCAGTGAGGGATAGTGATAATGACTAAAATGATAAAATATTGTAACTGCAGGGTCTTATTAAACTAGGACAATCTCGAGAGGACAAATTAAGAAGAGTGTCGCCTAAAGTAAATGAGGGTGATATTACTTTCGCATTGCAGGTAGTCTTTCAGTCTCCGAATATCTCATATCATTTCATTTTTCTTATTCCTTAATTTAATATACATTTGGAGATTCGTGGCTGATCTTAATTTGTTCTCTGCCATTTGAATTCATTGACGCAGGGGATACGGTTTTTTCACAACTGTCTTAAATGATTCTGATGATAGACTGTTAGTGTTCATTCAATATGACGTGAGATAAAAGATTCTTCATTGGATAAAGGTTGGAAGCTTTTGTTTAACGTGCTTTTTCTTCCTTAGATCAATTTTAAACGTGTCTATCGTCTTCTCTCTACACACTGTTTCAATAACTTGTTTTCCTTGTGCATATGCAGACAAGTTCTTTTGGTTCAAACCGGTGTCTGCATTATATTATATGAAGTGGTATACTCGATTAAAGCATGGAGTTGAAATCACTTCGGCAGATTTTTTGCTCAGCAAAAGCTATTGGAGTATATTTTTTATGTTTTTTTTTCAGAACTGGTTCAGGCAGTATGATTTATGTAGCTTACTTCAGGCAGTTGTGTGATAAGGTTGTATTTTCTCAGGAGAAAAAAATAGCAATAGATACATTAATTTCATACCAATAAATTAATTTTTTTCAGATGTCTATCTGTCATTATTTTATATTGAAGTAGCACATTGTAAGAAATTCATCAAATGGTTGTACTAAAGCCAAAGGTAGTTTGAAAATATAGTAAATTAGAAGTGAGTTGGACTAAGGAAATGTGTTGTGATGCTCAAAGAGAAAAAAACGAAAAGAATATTCACTTAAATCAAAATAAAAATGACAGATATATGCATAAATGTTAAGATTTGAGTGAAAAGAATTGATTATGTATTCAACATAATTGATTATATTGAAGTACATAATCGATTATATCTCATATATATATATATATATGAGGTTTGTTAATACGTGTATGTTTGTTTTTAGTTGATATGTTTTAACAATGTGTATCGGATTATAGTAGACAAAAATATTTTCATTTATCATGGATTTTAAGTTTTAATGTTAAGGATATTTAAATAATTTTCATTCTCAAAACTAAAAAAAATGAAAAAAGAAACCCCCAAACCCATACTCACTCCCATCATTCCTCTCAACCCTTTCTCTTTCATCTTTCATCTCTCTCATTCCAACATTTTCTCTGTCATTCCTACTGTTGTCCCAATTGAAAAAAAAAAATCAGAAACCCTTGCCTAACCCTAATCCACTTTCATCACTTATCCAATTTGTTTCTCTTTCGTCTCCATACTCTCCCTCAGCCACACACAACAACCCGCGACATCGCAATTTGTTGTTCTTGCTGTGTTTGTTCATTTGGAGGATGTGTTATATATTTTCCCTTCTTATTATTATTAAATTTCATTTTTAAATTAAATAATGTAAATAAAACCTTCATAAATCAATTAAATTTTCATACATCCTTTACAATTCTACACCACATTTCATTATATTTTTAAAGAACAAAATATTTCCCTCTATTGTCCTTTTCTCTTTACACAAAGTGTTTCTTTTTCCTTTCTCTATTGGTATGAGATAGATGATGTAAGATTGCAACCTAGAATTGAAGGAATTGTATAGGGAGCTCTTTTATACCTATTTCTTTAATTTCCTTATGTCCTTTTTTATCACTAAATAATTTCTTTATGCCCTTTTTTATCACTAAATCAACTTTTGCATTAGTTTAGAATAAACTTTTGACAAGGGTTTGTGATTTTTTTTTTCAATTGGAGCAACAGTAAGGGGTGAGAGATGAAAGAGAAAGGGTTGAATTTTTTTTTTTTAGTTTTGAGAATGAAAATTATTTAAATATCCTTGACCTTAAAACTTAGAATCCATGATAAATGAGGGTATTTTTGTCTACTATAATCCGGTACACATTGTTAAAACGTACCAATTGTGAAAAACATACGTACGCGTGTTAACAAACCCATATATATATATATATATATATATATATATATATATATATATATATATATATATATATATATATATATATATATATATATATATATATATATATATACATACATGAGGTTTGCTAATTTAGGTAGAGAGGTTTTTAGTTGGTACATTTTAGTAAAGTGTACTAAATTTTAGGTTAAAAAATGTCTATGTTAAAAAAGAAAATCAACTTTAAATCCAAGAATATTTTAATAATTTTAAAATTTAATTTAAAATAAAAAAAATAAAGGTAGTTATTAAAAATTCGAGAAGTTACTTACTTTTATTTTATTTTTAATTTTAAAAAATAACTACCTTTTACTTCATTTTTTATTTTAAAAAACAATTACCTTTCAAAAAATATAATGGTTTAGGGTTTAGGGTTTATAGAATCCCTCTGGGTTAAAAAAACAATTACTTTTATTTGATTTTTTATTTTAGAAAACGACTACCTTTTAAAAAATATATAATAAAAGCTAATAATTTCTCTCGTGGACCAATCAGGATTTTTAATAACTACTTTTTATTTTTTTTATTTTAAATTAAATTTTAAAATTATTAAAATACCTAGGATTTAAAGTTGGCTTTCTTTTTTAACAGGGAAATTTTTGTAACCTAAAATTTGGTACACTTTGCTAAAATGTACCAACTGAAAAACCCCTTACATAAATTAGCAAACTCCATATATATATATATATATATATATATATATATATATATATATATATATATATATATATATAACTTAAAATGAGATTGTTTTTCACTTCACGAATTTTTGCAACAATCTTTAAATTACCTTGAAATATTTTAATAATTTTTTCACTTTAATACTTAACTCTACTATGATAAGAAAAATAAATTTTAAATTTAATTTAATTTCATAACATTTTGTAAAATAAAGTTTATTTAGTTATATATTATAAAATCATTTTATTTTACATGAGACTTCCAACTTTATGTGCGATTATATTTTTCTGATTTGAAGCATGTAATAAGATAAGCTACTTCCCGCAAAACAATATTTAGTTGATTTTGATGTTTTAAAACTTTTGAAAGCGTATTGGTAACTGAATTTCTTAAATGCATTGGTAACTACATATTTTGTGATTTTTGTTTCCAAGGTTAAAGAAGACAAAGGGTCACAGAGAATGTTACGTTGCACGCATCACAGATATGTTTGATTTATCCTTTGTTTAACCTAAACAACGAATGAATAGGTAGCGAGTGCTTCTCCTTGCACCTCCCCCTTTTCTCCCTACACCTCCTAAGTTACCATTTTATTCCTGCTTTATTGATGTGAGAATATTTTGATTCTATAAAAATACTGAAAAAGCTGTAATTGTGAATTCCAATACCCATTACTCTTCCATTTTACAAGACCGCATCTCTGCACCCCTTATTTTTACCTTGCACGAAGAACTTGAGCAGAGAAGAAGAAGACTCTCGTTGGCTGGTGGCAGTGAGGAGTTCTTCTAGCACCCATATCAGGTTAGTTACAATTTTTGTTTGAAATATATACTTAGAGTAGATCTGTGTTGGTTAGAGGATTTGAAATGTATATTTGCACTGAGAGGAGAGGAGAGGAAAGGGGTTGGGGTTGGGGTTGGGGTTGGGTGTGCGCTGACAGAGGGAGGTGCGCCGCAACTCAGAGTCGCGGTTGAGGGGTGCCGCACCTGGGAGGTGCGGCTGGGCGTAGCCGCATTTGGGAGATGNGGCAGTCGTTAGGGGGGTGCTTGNGAGTTGCGGCAGAGTAGCTGACTTGCGGCATAGGAGCTGAGTTGCGGCAGAGGTGCGAGTTGCGGCAGTGAGTTGCGGCAGGGAGGTGAGTTGCGGCAGAGGTG
>NC_028360.1:8945701-9061085 GCF_000741045.1 Vigna radiata var. radiata
CGCATCTCGGACATGCGGCACTCCTTAACCGCAGCTCCGAAATGCGGCATGCCTTAACCGCAGCTCGAAGTGCGGTTAAGCGCAGACGCAACTCCTAAATGCGGCAGGGTTTTTTACTAACCTTTATGACGTTTTCTTCTTCTTCCTTGCACCGTTCTTCTTCCTCGCACCAGCAGCCACCACTCCGATCACTCTGATCACTCAACTTAGTAGTATGAAAGAAGTTTGGCAGTGCAACGACAACAACAACTCAATGCTAACTCAATGCTTCTGGTTAGTATAAGGAAAAACCAAGATGAAGAAGGAGGTGCATGTGTTAGGGTTTGTAGGGTTTATAGCACAAAATACGATGGTTGTTGGTAGTTGGGAGATATTAGTGATTAAGAAATCATTAATACAATCATTAATTACGTTTGACTTTTATTAAAGCAAGGATAAAATTGTAATTTGGGAGGTGCAGGGAGAAGGGGGTGAGGTGCAGGGAGAAGCACTCATAGGTAGCATTGTTAGAATAGAATGTGAACAGACTTGAAACGTATTATATATATATATGTTCACTGCATATTGAACTCTCAGTTCTACATAACCTAGCAGAATAACAGATAAAGAAGATTGTCCAATCCTCAAAAGCTAATGGATATAAAAGAATTGGATAAGAAGCTTTTGAAATTGGCCACAGAGAAAAAGTGGCAGAGATGTCCCCACTGCACCATCTTTGTCGAAAATACTGGTGGATGTGAACACATTGCATGCAGGTTATTGTGTTATATATCATTCATCATCTGGTTTTTGACTTGCATTCTGTGTGTGTGTGTATATATATATATATATATATATATATATATATATATATATATATATATTTTATATATCAGGGAAGTGATTATTTTACTATCTACACTGTTATCTTTTCAGGTGTGGATGCGACTTCTGTTACATTTGTGGGAAGAAATGGGTGTTTGGTCATACATGCAGCAACAGTTAATAAATAAGAGTTTTGAGTTTTGAAAAATTGTCAATTCTAAGATTCTACTTTTTCATATATTAACTCTTCTGTAACCTTTTTCTTATATGAGTATGTTTTCTGTTATCTATGCAATGGAAGGGATGTTGTTGTCATGTTTGATTGGTAATTACAATTTCAGAACAAATTGACAATACATATATTCTTTATTAGACTATATTGAAACCAATATAGAAAATCTATAATTTCAAAAGTTTTCAATGGGGTTTGGCTTTCTATCAAATAATAATATAGGTATTTTAATGAAATATGTTAAGTTGAGACAGAAGAAGAAATAATGGGAGTAAGGAAGAAAAATTAACCTATATAATAATGTTACATTTGATTCAACTATGGATTTTCTTTAAAGGATAATGATACTTTAACAATATCTTTGGTGGTAATATTTTAACATCATTTACGTGTTATTATGTGATTGGTTCATGTTGGTGTTTATAATTATTATTATTGATTGTGGAATAATTTTGGATCAATTTGACAAATAAATAATGTTAAAATATTGTCATTATCTTTCTTTAAAAGCTTTATTTTTTATCATTTGCAACTAATTACATGCCATTTCCATAAATATGGAATGTTACCAAATTTGTTAAATTAAATTAATATGAAAAATATTGTATTAATTAAATATTTCTAAATAAAATACAAAATTAATGACATAATTTATGCTATTTATTCTATGACTTCTAAATGCATTCAAGTATATACTTTCTTATTATTAATAACTTAATTTAAAAAGTATAAAATCTTATTAAAATATTAAAAAATTATCTAAAATTAAAAATATCCCCTCTTTATATATATATATATATATATATATATATATATATATATATATATATATATATATATATAAAGGAATAGATGGTCGAGATATCTTGGATGTACGGTACACTAGTTTTTAGCCTATACTTTCTCTTTAACCACAGTTAAAGAGAAAATTCCAACAATATTACATTCAATGCATAATTATAAATGAAAATTTGAAATAAAATAATATTTGTGAATGTCAATTTTTTTATTGCAAATAATGGAAGACCAGAAGTACAGTTGCATGTAAGTATTCAAATGATGAAATATGAGTTTGGTTGGTCTCTAAGTACAAGCACTCAAAATCTGGTTAATCCTACGCCAAATTCGAGTCTCATTTTTCTTCAACTGTGTTGACGATGCCAAAACGAATTTGATTAAGTTATTCGTGCAGGATCTGCCTACATCCACGCGAAGGTTTTTGCAGCAATATTCTGTAGTTGCCTCGTAGATAAAGATACTTAGACAACATTTTTTGACAACATTTGAATATCATTATATGTGTCATTGTGTGATTGGTCCATGGTGATGTCATTGTGTCATTTGGACCAATCACACAATGACACGTATAATGATGTTCAAATGTTGTCAAAAAATGTTGTCTATGTATCATTACCCTTGTCTCATTGCCATAAAATGAATAATGATTATAACATTGTTTTGACAACATTTGAACATCATTTACATATCATTTTGTGATTGGTTCATGGTAGTGTTTATGATTATTATGATTGATTATAGAGTAATTTTGAACCAATCACAGAATAATAGGTAATGATGTTCAAATGTTATAAAGAAAATGTTGTCTAAGGATCATTATCTCCATAAAATATATCAAAATATGTTTGATCGCGCATTGTGGATGCAATTTTGCAGAACAATCTGCCAAATAATCTTTATATAACGGGCTTGGAATTGGAGCATCAAGATGTTGATACGAAACTCCTGTTTTCAAGAACAAAGTAGCAGTAGCCATGAACATCAGTATTACCCATAAGTTCTTCATTGTAGCATCACCCTTTCAAGAAAAATTCTGTGTTGCTTTGTGTGTAGTAATAAGTGAATGGTAAAACTGTACTTATAGTTGAAAGTTTAGGCTTAATTAACGTTTAAGTATTTTAACTGCTCTTAATTACTTAATGCTAACTTTTCAAGTTTTCATCTCTGCCCATTGAAAACTGCAGTTGCATGATTTTTAAAACATTTCATTTCCGCTTTTATACTGCTATCTATGAACGGATGGTTTTTCGAGAGATATTCACACAAGAAAATTGTAAAATAATGCATATTAAAATTCGTTCAATAAGTAATAATTATAATACCATAAACAAAATTTGCATTTGATTAAATAAAATGAGAAAAATTCGTGACAGAAGAAAACAATTAAATCATACATGTCTTGTAAGGTTCAAATTCATTATTTTTAATAAGTTGTGTATGAATGTTTTATTAAATTTAAGATATTCTGATATATGAATAATTTTAAAATTATTTTTTAAAATTAAGGAAAAAATAAATAAAATAATTTAAATGAGACACATCATTTCTTTATTTATAGAAACCGTAATATTTTTATTAAAAGTATTCCAAATCATTCACGTAGAAATACCACCGTATTTTCTAGGAGACATAGTGTTCACAATTGTAGGGTATATATTGATGAAATTATTGATATTATCGTGATTAGGATTATATTTTGATGAAAATTGCATCTTCAAGACGATGAATGCATCTTTAATTGTTTTAGAATGATTAAATGTAATAAAATTTCAGGACATTTTTCACAAATTTGTATTAAAAACTAGTTTTATTTTGTAAAATCTCATTCCCATCACTTTTATTCTTTTACCTGTCCTTTCTCTTCCTCAAACTTTTCACCTTAATTGCATCAAATCTTTATTTTGTTGGTAATAAAGATATTATTTCTAATTTTAAATTAATATCACTATATAGAGAGGATATTATTAACTACTATCTTAAATAATTATCATAAATAATTATTATGAGAAATTTTGAATTTAGTAATTATTATATAGATATAACTATACGTATTTATAAAAAAAAATAATGAATATTATAACTTAAAATTAGAAATACATATAAAAATATACATTAATTAAATAACTTGGAACTATTAGACAAGACGCGTTAGAGGAACTTCACCAAACAATAATAGTTAGTGAATTAATTAAATAAGAGATATTTCACTAAGAAAAAACGGTTATAAAATAATAAAAAAAACATAATTATACTATTTTTTGGTTTAATCTCATTAGAAGTTTCTATTTTTGTTCGAAATTTTAAATATGTCCTTTTTTTTTGCGTATCAATTGGTTCTTTTTATTTTAAAATTGATTGATTTAATTAGAGGTCTGTCGTCAAATTCACTAAACGACCGTTTAATATTTGGTAACATGGCATGGTTAGTTGACTGAGTAATCACATGTAACATTAAAAATTGGTTTTCTATTAAAATATTTTTATAGAGAGAGGTGAAATGAAATTGAGTGATGGGCAAAGGTGGAAAATTGAAAAAATTTAAGGAGTGTCACCGTTAAATGACTATCCAGCACCCTAAGTTGGCTTAAATGGATGCACCAAAATCACCTTTTCACAGATTGGTCATCCTTCACTCGTTCTCTTTAGCTTCACTTTGGCTCATCCTCTTACACAAACCATCAAGCTGAACTATTCAAGTTACAATAACTAGGCACTGTTTTAGAATACCAAGCACATTTTGAAAAATTATGCAACTATGCCATTGGCTTATCCCTTGAAATCATCCTTAATTGCTTTATTTTTGGCCTTCAACCAAACATCAAATGGGAGCTAACAATCCTTAACCCTTACTCCATCTCCCAGGCCATTGGCCGTGCCAAACTCATTGAAGATAAAATTAAAAATACTTATTTTTTTTTCTTCTCCTTCTTTTTCTTGGTCTCATTTGCTTGGTGGGGTTGGGAGGGAAAGATAATTATTTTTGATGGGACTGCCCAAAGTTGACATTAAATATTTAAGAATATTTATATAACTTTTTAAAAATTAAATAATAATTTGATATATTTATTATAAATGTTAATTGTTTATTATATTAAATTATGGTATAAAATTAATGTGATATTTTTACTCTATTAATATTTTCGAAAATCTCTGAAACAAAGAAACAGTGAAGAAAATGATAATCTAACAGTGAAAAAATAGGAAAGGAAATACCGATGGAAATGAACCACAATTCAAGCTGCGGTGGGAATGAACCGCAGTTTAAGCTGCGGTTACTGCATTTCCAATTGCTAAAGCGCATTTTCAACTCCGGTGAGCTTTTAATTGCGTTTCCAAGTGCGGTAAGTTATCTAACTACACTTCCAACACTATGTTCTTAACCACACTTCCAAGTTAAGGCCGTGAACAACAGTATATATAAATATCACATACAAACTTACGGAACTCAAAATCAACAGAAGAGAAAAAAAAACTGTGAGAAGCAAATGAAAGAGAGGAGGAGAAGCACTCAGAGAAGAGAGAAGAAAAAGGGGGAGGGTAGGGTTTGAAAATATCAATAAGGAGAAAGGAATACATGATCTCTTTTAATTATTTAATGACTAGAAAAAAATAACATGATTATCTGACAAAGGAGGTGCAGGAAGAGATGAGTGAGGTGTAGGAAGAATCACTCTTACATGTATGTTTGATGGTGTTTCCAATAGGGATTTCCTATAATGATTTTATGTATAGAATTTAAAATAAAATAATATTTTATCTTAAAATTTATAAGTATTTAAATGATTCAACTTCAATTTAATTACAGAATATTAATTAAAACGCAATTACTCATCGTAAAAGAAAAATAAAGACAATTATTCCAAATTTGGATACCCTTTTATAAATTTTGGATATTTATTTTTGTGTAAAATGTGGAAACCTCAAAACGAGACTCTTTCAATACATCCTTAACAAGGTTTTGGCAACAATATCTACTAATTGTATATTGCCACAAAAAGGCATTATTCACCACATTCTCAATGAAACTTTGTTGAATTATCAATCAAATATTGTTTACATGAGTCTACAATTGAACAACCTTCAATAGCAAGATTTTGAACTTGGTGGGGGTGAAGGGTGGTTACATTCATTCCAAATCTGTTTACTCCTTTGCAAAATTTGAGTTTCTTTTCCTTTAGATTTTCTTAAGCTAATGATATATGTTGTTAGTGTGTCATGACATTGTTTTCCCACTTCACGAATGTTCTTGCAACAACTATCGCTAATCCTTTCATTGTAATAAAATATGGTACCAAACACGTAGAGACTGTCACATGGTGGATGCAGCTTAAGTATACAATCGGTTAAGACTTTTTCATAACTGCTCATAGGAGCGATAGGACCCTCGTACGAATCAAAATCTTCATATGAAAGACATGGTTTCACCAAGGAATTCGTAATAGCCATCAACATCACCAGACAATGTTTAATGGATGCTGCCATCATCTTTCAACCAATCACTTTTCTTCTTAATAACAACCAAATCAAATTATATTTATAATTCAAGTTATAAGCTTTACTAACGTTTACGTGAATGAGTTTTTGTAACTAATGAAACATACATTTTTTTAAATGATATTTATTACATCCTTTAGTTCTCAATAACAGCGGTTTTTTCACATCTTTGTTAAATATGAATACGATCTCTATCAATTACACAAACGTTTGATAATTGTGTTTGTACCTAATCTAAGATGAAATTTGGGTTTTAAACTATTTTTAATAAAGGACAACTAAGTCATTTCAATAAGACTGTTAAGGTGCCGGAAGAAAACATGGGGGGTGCAGGAAGAAATCTCCTTGATCATATTTTAATATGTTAATCGGGCTGTGGCCCTGAATTTGGATAATTTCTTACTGCACTTCCATTCTTCTCATGCGTACCCTTGCGTGGATAGTTAAAAGACTAAATTACCTCTCCTATGTGTTGTATCATTCAACACATAATTACTATGTTAAAGAACCTTTACCACAATTTAAAGAGGTTTTAATTATGTTAAACACATGTATTAGTATTTGAAAATTTTGAGAGGACAGAAAACTGAATAGTCTGTTCCTAACATAGATAAAAAGTGAACACCTATATCAATCTTTGAATTACTAAGTTGAAATACATAAACTATATTAATTATAGAATTAATTTGTGGAATGTAAAGGTTAAAGAAATATATTTAGAAGTCCCACATCGACTAGAGATTAGGTCAATTTATAATATATAAGTGTAATGTAGACCTTACTTTATAAGTTGGTTTTATGAGAATTGAGTTAGGCTTAAAACCCACTTTTATGATATCAAAATTATGATTAGAATCTATATTTTAAGTGGACATTTTTGTTTCTATTCCACCTCACTTCTAACAATCTTACCCAGAAGACTAGAGAGAAAAAATCAGCTACATTTCCAAATCTAAACATTGTGGTGTCACTATCTTATAGCTAAATTTGGCCATTTCTGAAGGTTTCATTGTAAGCAAGTGGCACAGTGTATTGAGAGGGGATACCCTTCAAACAAATATCTGATAGCAACTTGCACTCCAATTAATTCTAAACTATATACAAATCGAATTTCTATATTCAATCCAAACATTATAATAAACAATCATTTTCTTTTGTCTTCAGGTGGTTAGACATATATTTTAATGCCAACATAAACTTTCAACTTTTATTTTAATAAACTCCAGATACTATGTTTTAACGAATAATGCATGTTATAAAAGAAAAAAAAAACATATAATAAATGGTGCTACCAATTTTCGTCAAGTATTTGAAAAGCCAGAAACGTACGTTGACTCATTAGTTCGATTATTTTAGGTATTATTCACTTACTCTATTTTCAAAATATATTAAATACTTTTTAATATGTGAAAATCAGTTTATTTGAAAAGTACAGTAGAGAGAAAACATAAAAAAAATTAACAAAATTTTTGAATTTTCATTAATGTTTTGAACTCAAATGTAACTCCGCAAGTAAAAAAGATAAGAAAAAAAAAATTAAACACTACATAAAGAATTTTATAAAATCATTACCTTACATATATTTGAACTTATATTGTTGTCGAATTTTCGGATGAATTTTTTTCAAAAGACCTGTCCATCAACTTAAAAAGACCTATCAATTAACTTGAAAATTTAACACAATTTGAATGGTGATAATGAGATTAAAAGTATACATTTTTATATTGCAAACGCAGTTTTAAAATTAAAACTAATAATTTTTTTTACTTAAAATACATTTTTGGAGATAATATATAGACTTAATCACAGCTAACAAAATCTTCATTTATATATCTGTTAGTGAAGTTTTGTTTTTGTATTTTATAGGAAAAGTTGATATCATATTTTATGTGATAAATATGAATTGTATATATGTTTAGGAACTAAAATAAAATGATTATTATGATCTGAACGAAAACTGTAGTATGAAAGAAGCAAAGTTGGTCGAGAGAATGCAGACAATGATGCAGATAGCATGAAGAAAGCAACAGAGGCAGCTCGGAGATATTTTCCTTGGAAGAAGGCATGTTACGAAAAGAGGCCTAGCAGGAGTGCAGTGTTATGGTGATGGTAAAGGGCATTTTGGAGATTGAATGAGGAAGAAACAGTAGCCAGAAAAGATATAGAGATGAGGAGAGAGGGTTTTGGGTGGGAGAGAAAGAGAGAAGAAGAGATAAGAAGATTGAGATAAATAGGTGTTGCATTGGCATATATATCAGTTTCTGCATGTCTTTGTCTCCTTTTCAATGCCTTTCTCTATTAATTGCTTCTCCACGAATCATTTCCTATCTCTTTGAATTTCTTTTTAATCACGTTCATCACTGTTAATGTAAGCCACAACTCATCTCATCATATCTCTATATGTGTCTCTGTTCATGATGTTGATCACTCATAAAGACATTTTTTTTTTAGGATTAGCTTCAAAGAAAATAGGTTAAGAAGTTTTTATAGAAATCATAAAATTAAACATCATTATCTAGAGATTTTAGATTAAAAATTTTGGTTCAACTCAAATTATATTTAATAAACTTTCACGAAAAGAAAAATAACTCATCAAGTGTAATGTTTTGGATGTGAGGTCGAATTACTTCTAACACCTATACAATTTTTTCTTTGAGGTCGTCCTATAGCTGTCCAGTCTAGTCTTTGCGTATGCCAAAGGTTCTCCAATACTAAAGGTTCTCCAATGTTAAAGTCAGCAAATCGTCTGAAGTTCAATGCAATCTCAACAAACACTCTTAATTATCATTTACCTTAATCTTAGTAAAAAAAATTGTGTATTAAATGAGGTCGAACGTTCCCCTGATGATAATAGTTTGATCTTGCCTGTTGGTTCAATCATTCTCTCGTTGCTTTATCTGTCTTCTTTTCCATCCGATTTAATTGGTGTGAGATATAGTGTTGAGCTATCCGACCCATGGTGTGACACCCGGGCACTGACGAGGGCGGGGAGTGATCGCCGGTGCAAGAAGCATGGTGCAGGGGGCACGGACAAGGAGCGACTCCTGGCAGGCTTCGAGTGGAAGGGGCACATGGACGAATCAAACATACACCGGAATGAGAGGGATTTGGAGACTGTATAGGTATGAGACTATACAGTTGAAGGATAGCTTAAAGGAATTGATTTGGCTACCCATATCACCAAAATGCATTTACTTTTCGGAAGCCTAACCCATAAGAACTTCATGGTTAATCGTGCTTAGCCTGGAGAAATTCTGGGATGGGTGACCTTCCGGGAAGTTTTCTCGGAAAGTGTGCGAGTGAGGACAAAACACACTGGAAAGTCTCGTGGTGATGTGCGGGGGCAGTCAACAGTCCCTGTAAGTTGCCGGGGTGTTACAAAGCTCTGATCATGTGACACCCGGGCACTGACGAGGGCGGGGAGTGATCGCCGGTGCAAGAAGCATGGTGCAGGGGGCATGGACAAGGAGCGGCTCCTGGCAGGCTTCGAGTGGAAGGGGCACATGGACGAATCGAACATACACCGGAATGAGAGGGATTTGGAGACTGTATAGGTATGGGACTATACACTTGAAGGATAGCTTAAAGGAATTGATTTGGCTACCCATATCACCAAAATGCATTTACTTTTCGGAAGCCTAACCCATAAGAACTCCATGGTTAAGCGTGCTTAGCCTAAAGAAATTCTGGGATGGGTGACCTTCCGGGAAGTTTTCCCGGAAAGTGTGCGAGTGAGGACAAAACATTATAAAAGTATGAAATAGATTATTGGAGTTAGAGTTGTATTAATTTTGATTTTCTTAGATTTTTATTGGAAAAGAATGTTCTTAAATCTTATTAGAATGTATTTGTGGATTTTATTTTTATTAACCTTCATTTTTATTTAATATATGAGACAGATTGATATTTAAATCTTAAAGTATTTACGATAAGAAATTTTAATATGATTATTCATTTTAATAAAAATAATTAATTCTATTTATTTTAGAGAATTTTCAAAACAATGTATCAAATTTATCTTCATTAACCTATTTTTAATCCAACTAGTATGGATAATTAAATTATATAAAATGACATTAGAGAAATATAATATTATAATTTAACAACACTACAAATTAAAAATAACACATTTTATGAGTTTTGAAATATTTTATAATTTTGAGTTCAAAGCTCAACAATGCATAATAATATTATATAAAGTTGTGTAATTAAAAATATAATATGACTTATAAATATCTTAGCTCTGGGTTTATATATGTGAGCGTGTACAAATTTGCTTTCTCGACTCGACTTGGTTTTTGCAATACAAACTTTTATCTTTCGTTGTCAATTTATATAAATGCTAATAATTGTTTTCACATAAAGGAAATATTGTATAAACACAAAACACGTGTAATGATTTTAGTTTATATTCTTAAATTACTTTCAGTAAAAAATTATATATGCAGCAACTGTAATTTGTAATTCTAGGGCATACAAATAATTGATACTAATATATTTCATTCAGTTATTCCAAAAATAACTCGTTTGTTTTCACATGCAAGTCTTTGAAAAATTAAATAATTATTTGTCTAAGCATATTACCAACAACAAAATTATACTCAATAAAATTAAATATTTAGTAACAAATATATTACCGATAGATATCGATAATTTACATTTTAAAATTTATCAAAATAATTTGTCAATAAATTATTTTTATTGGCGAATTTAGTTTTATTGCTAATTATGATTTTTTTTTGTTATAATGAGATTCTCTGTTTTTCTTATCGTCTTTTATTATATTCCTTTTAGAATATATTAATTTTAACATACTAAACATAGTTTTTGATATACTTTAAAATACAAATAAAAATTAGAGAATCGAAGTTCAACAAGGTTGTCTTAACATTATCTAATATTCCAAAAATAATGCATTTTATAAATGTTAGGTATGAAATTATTTTATTTATCTTTATTTTTACTAAGAAAATAACTTCTTGACAAAGTTATTTTTTATACTGCTGTTCTTAATACAATGGATAAGATAATTCAATCTAAGTTTTCTAATTTTAGTAATACGCTTGTATTTTCATTCTTAAAGTTATTAGAGTCGTTGGGTCACAACCCGCGAGCTAACCTGGTTCAGCACAGGTTCAGATCAGGTTGGGTTTGGAAAAATTAAATTTTTTTTATCGGGTTAGATTTAAACCTGGCTCATGCAGGTTGAACCCGTAGTGGGCCGGGTTGGTCCGCCAATCCATTAACTAATTTTATTTTTTAAATTTATTATTTTATTTATGAAATCCTGAAAAATAAAATACTTTCTTCACTCAGTGTGTATACCAAAAAAAGTAACCTCTGCTCTCACAAATCACTCTCACGAAACTTGCTCTCATTTACGGTGTTATCACTCTCACTTCTTCACTGAAATTCTTTAAGGAGCAGATTTTTTGTATGTTTTTTGTGTTTGTTTTTGGATGACATTTGGATTATATTGTGCTTTCTATTATTATTTTGAATTGTATTCAGTTTAACATCATTTTTTAGGAGTGAAATTTGTTTAAATTTGAATATAGAAAGTTTGTAATTTTTTTATTTAAAAAACTCTAATTAAATGGGCTAGTGAGCCAACCTGCTTACGCACCAACCCGTGGTGGGTCGAGCCGGGTTCAGATTTTGCTGGCTCGCTAATAAATGCGCCGGGTTGGATTGGTTCACTAAGTGACCAACCCGTGGTGGACCGGGCCAGATTCAGATTTTTCTGACTCACTAATGAATAAGCCGGGTTGGATTGACTTACTAAGTGACCAATCCATGGTGGACTAGGCCCGGTCGAGCTAAATTACCTATTTTCACAGCTCTATTTGATATATCAATTTATTCAACAGAACGTGAACAATAAGCTTTCAAATCCATATATCTTTTATGAACATCAAACTAAATCTTTAGAGAAAAAAAAACATATTTCAGTAAATAAAACTCACTCGGAATTTTTAAAAATAAATAAGATTTGTTTAACATACAAGTCGATTTACTCGAAGCCCAGTACAGATGATCTTGTTTTTATCAAATTGGTTAAAATGAAATTAAACCTAATTTTAAAAAATAAATTTATATTTTTAATAGATATTTAATTTAAAATACTTAAATTTATAAAATGTTTAAATATCAATAGAATTAAATAGTAAAGATGATTGAAAATGTTAACCACACCTTCCAAACAGAGACATTGCACCTAGAATCACATGTTTTTGCACCTTAAATTCTCTTCGTTCTTGGTACACTAATTAAAGGTTGAGATTGGAGAATCCATCTACCCCACCGTTTTAAGGCACTCTCCAAAAGATAGGGACAGTACACTTTAAGCACTTGTCATGGAGGACATTTCGCTGCCCTATCACAGAAAGGGTAACTTTAATTTCCTTCTATATTTATTTTTATTTTGTCAACTGGTATAAATTAATAAAATATAATAATAAAATTATTTTTATTATATATAATAGTTTTACTTAAAAAATTAAGACTTAAAACAACTTAAATATTTTTTTCTCTTTTTTATCAATTTTTTTAAGATAGAATTAAGACAAATAAAACATCAAAACGAATAATACCTTCAATGAATTTGGGACAAAAAAAACATTGGAGCATTTAATATTATAATGTTAAGATGATCTGTGTTGAAGTCTTACACGGGTCTTCAAACTACTCAAAGTCTACGTATTCAAAGTTTATTAATTTAGCTGTGATTAAACTAATAATAATAATGAAAAACATAATATCATAACTTATAATACTAAAAGTTTAAGTTTTAACCATACACAACAATGTCTACTGATAACAACAAATTTAAGTCTAGTAGAATAAAAATATATATATCCCGAAAAACTTGTTAAGAGATATAATATGAAAATTTTATTAAAAATATTATTTGTTACTATTTTATAGCACCTTTATACAATTTTCAATAAAAATATTTTTTATTAATTTTTTTAACTATTGTGTGATCTGTTTGCTTTAGTTTCCTAAGTTTACGAGTGTTTAGGAAATTAATCACATCTAATTATATCAGTTCTATAAGAACTTTATCTTTTTTTTTTTATTATTAATGGTGTTATTTTTGGTTAATATGTAATTATCAATTTACTATTTATTTGAGGTAAGGGGTTGAGGTTCCTTACTTAAAACATTTCAAAGTGCTGTGTTGGACGAATGGACTCCTTGTCGATCTTCCGCCATCTAAGTTACGTTGCGCGTTCTCCCTTTTTCTTATCCAAGTCGTGTGAATGGATATCAGTCAAAGGCATTCTGAGGCTCAAGTTAGTAATGTAACTGAACAGTTAGTATAACAAGTAATGTATATATTGTATATCGTGACCCTAAAGTCATACTTGGGATCTTTATACTAGTTGTGATAAGTCTTTATCTTTCGTTGACCTAATGACGGTCCAATCACACTTTAATCTGCATTAGGAACTTAATGAGTCATTACCGCTTGGCACAACCTAGGTGGGCGGCTTGGCAGGACGACTATGGGAAGATAGTCATAGGAGGATGGCTAGGCCATGAGAGGACGATCATAGGAGGATGGCTTCAACTATCAGTCTGAGAAGACGACTACGGGAGGACCGTACGATACACTATCCACCATTATAAAAAAGTTTGTATCTATGTTTTATTTTTATGTAATATAAAAATTTTCAAAAATATACTATTATATTATTTATCTTATATTTATTTAAAGGAATAAAAATAAGATAATATTGGTTTGTGTAATTAGTGAAAAGCTTGAGCTTATAAGTTGATAAAGAGTTGAAAAAATGTGGTAATATTTGTGTTTGAATGGAATTGGTTTTCTCTTAAAGATAGTATTAATATGTACAAGTGAAAAAAAAAATAACAATGCAACAGGTGATTGATCTATGGTCACAAATTAGTCTACAACGTAATATGAAAGTGGCAGAATTGTCGGCAACCTTAAGGTAGCTAGCGGAAACATACTTTGTGCCATGTTTTCATTTCATGTGTTAAACCAATCAGGAATATTGTAGTAGTTAACTTTTGGACACATCTAATTGGATCCACAGATTTCACAAATTGAAATTATTATTCAAAACCTAATTCACTTCTACTTGTCATAATTTATGTATAATAATATTGATGTGATTTTTAGTTTCTCAAACACACAGGTATGATATTTGTTTTGTTGAATTGGTCCGAAGGTCGATTATTCTTTTTTGTTTTGTTCTCTTTCGATTGTTTGATTCTCTTAAAAAACGCAATTCACTTTCGATGAATGGTTGATCTACAAAAGACACTCCAACGTTCAAGTCAGATTCTTTTTATAAAGAAGTCATTATTTCATTAAGATACAAAAATGATATCTTTACCTAAACATCAATAGTATATTTATAGAATTTGTGATAACCAAACACATTGATTAACCGACAATTTGTAAAACGTAAGACAATTTGATCCATTAATGCCGACTAACTGCTTATAAATGGCCATTAAATCTGATCGATATATACAATATTCATTACATTTTTTGTCAAATTATATATATTTTAAACATCATATTAAAAATTAATGAGTAATATAATAAAAGATAAAACAATAATTAAACAAATATTAAATTTCTTTAAAATAAATTTTAATTTATAATTCTAATACTATATTAAAAAAATAAACTCTATATCTAATTTAATTTTACAAAATTGATTTATAACATAAAATTTATCTATCTTTAATTAACATGAAATACTCTATACATACATACATATATATATATATATATAATAACTTTCAAATTTTCAATTTTCAAAATTTCAATTGTGTTAATTCATGTAACATCAATATATTTAACATATACCATTATCTTTAATTGACACAATTGAAACCTAGATGATAAAAATCACATGATTGTGATATTTGAGGACCTAATCAACAGAAGAATACAAATACTAAAATTGTGATTAAACATAAAGATAAAAAAAAGGTAATAGAGTTGATAAAAATAAAATAAAAATTATAAAAAAAAGTAGTAAAATATTCGAAGAATGTGTCTTTCCATGCTATCTTTATTGATAGGGTTCAACAAATATGTAGGTGTATGGCCTACGTGAAACGTTGAAACATGGTTGGATGCATGGAGGATGGTAGTCCCATGTTGTTATTGCACTACTTCCAAAGAGATATGTGCGTTTGTTTGGGTGAAAATGATGCATTATTATTTGGTTTCTTCTTGTCAAATACATTAATTGTTACTACCGTTGGCCTTTTCTTTTTGGAAACTCTCTTTGTTCTGTTTCATCATATCATGCTCTCTTGCTTCTCTTTGCATCCTTCCTCCACACACTCACAATTCTCACAACACCTACTATTTACATATCGGACAATGATATTTCGACAACACTTTTTGACAACTTTTTTGACAACGGGATACGTGCCATTATTTTATTGATCTATTTGAATTTATGTTTAAAAAATATTTAAAACGGACCAATCACAAACTGCTACGTATGCGTTGTCAAAAAGTTATTAAAAAAGTGTTGTTAAAATAAATTTTTCCTTACATCTCCCTCTTTCTTTTCTTAATTTTTGTAAATAACATTACTTTATTTAGATTGAATTAGTCTAAGGGTCGATAGTATTTCCTGATACATTTTATAGTATAATTATTATTTTTCAAAAATTTAAAAGTTTGTATATAAACACTCTTCTTGTTCCCTCTTGAGTTATGTGAAGCAGACACAGAAAATTAATGCTACAGTTTTTAAGACTGAATTATTGCCAACAATTTAGGGAAGAAAGAAGTCAATTTTCAAAAGAGCTTATCCTTTCATTGAAAAAAAGTCACAGAAGGAATAAGTGATTTTTAGAACCAAAGGGAGGAGAATCCTTCACAGTACCATTCACATGCTTGTCTCCTTTTTATCATATATTAAGTGTAAAATCTGCCATATAATCTACCTTCATTAATTGTAAATTAATTCGTTTCAAACCTTATTCTATTGTTTTTAAAAGGATTTTATTAATTAATTTTATATTTTTCATTCATAATATTCAAACAAATGCCTTATATATGTGTATATATATATATATATATATATATATATATATATATATTTTAATGTATAATTTGATTTATGTAGAGCATGGTCACTGGGGTTTGTTACTGCTCCACTCTAACAACGCAAACGCTTTGTTTAATTTTATTGGGGGCCCACGTAACAGTGACCCAACTTTGGTTTTAGCCGAATTGGGCCCAGCATGTCTGACCCACCATAACTCTTTGACGGCTATAAATAAAGCCTGATATCAATCATGTGCTCTCTCTGATCGCATGCAGATCAAAACAATAGTACACTTAGTGATATATTGGAAAATAAATGAAAATAATAATAATAAATACTGAAAACATGGTATGGTATGTTTAGAATTTTGATTTTTAATCATAAAACTTAAATCTCAAATTTACTTCAATAATTTATCTGAAGAGTTTATTATATCATTTTTGTTATTAAAAAATATTTTTAATTCTTGACTTCAACTCCAAAAATAACGTAAAACTATTAAGTACGATAAAAACATAAATTTTGTAAAAATTTAAAAGAATGATAGTTTATCTCTAATTAAATACTTAAAAAACTTATATTTTTTCTTAAAACTTTATTATTAATTTTATGGTAAGAGATGATGTTCGGAGACAAGATATTGTTAAAGATATTATTTGCTTTAAAGTTTAGTATTTTTGATATAATTTACCATTAAAAACGTTTGCAAATATGAAAAAATAAATAAATATTTATAGTTTTTTTTTTTTATCGATTTTGTCCTTTTGCAGTTGGATATACTCATCTTTTATTCCATTACATAGATTCATATGATGAACCACCTTATCGGAGGATGTCTATTTAAATACAGTATATATTTAGAGTCGTTATCACACATGTTATTCATTACACCCAATTAAAATAATCAACATGTTAAGAGTGTAATTAATTATAATCGAACGTTTAATAATAAATAACACGGAATATTTGATTGCGATGTTTGGTTGTTAGCGATAGTACTAATTAAAAAATGACTAAATTTTCAATCAAGGTAGAAAGGAAAAGTAAAAGGAATAAAAAGTGAAGTAACAAAATGAATACAGAAGTTGCATGTAGACTGCATTCATGCTTCGGTACATTCAAAAAATTGTACATCTATAATATAACATTCTATTATATTTAGATCTATCTTTCTTCATCAAATTATTTATCGATCTCATTTTTTTTATTCTACAAATTATTTACCAATTTGTGCATTAAATAGAAATTAATAGATTAATATAAATGAAAATCACTCTGATTTTGGTTTTTTTTACCAGTATAATAAAGAAAAACGATGAAGGTTATTTTTGTTTATGAACAGTGATTCTTGAACTGAAACATATACAAACAAGATAAAAAGTCTACACTTTTATGTCTCGGCTGTGAACTGATACAGAAAGATGCAAGATTTTATATGCTAAAGCAGGCTTGGGAAATAAAAAGATGAATAAATAGACATGAAGTATTATAATAGACTATGAGGACATCATATTCAAAGAATTCATTAGGACAAAGTAGGAAAGAATCTCTCCCTTGGTGAAACCATTGATTACTATGAACAAACAAATACTGAAAATGAAGTGATGCATTGGGAACGATCTGGACCGTTGAATGTGATCGAAACGTCACACTTTGAGCCGTTTATTTGATTCTGCTGTCTTCCTCATGCAAGCAGCTATGGCAGCAACTTGGCCTTATTTTCACTTTCAGTTGTTTTCATTATTTTATTCTGAATTTCATTCTGCACCGTTGGTTTCTCACCCTCTTTCCTTCTCCCAACCAAAATTTAATAATATTTTTTATTGAAACAAAACGATTCTATCTTTCATGTTCATCATCAAATCTCCATTAATTATCAATTGACTAACTAAGCATTACTTAAATAAGCATGTTGTCACTTTGATTTCGTGAACTTCTAGAATTATTTTACCCTATTTTCCCCAGTCAATAGCTTGTGGAGTAAGCTGATCTATAATTTCCTATAACAATGTATATTTTCTAGGGTTTGCTTTTTCTTCGAATATATGCTTGGACGATTATCTTCCACACCATATATCACAATAATTATAGGTAACTTCGAAAATTAGACTGCATTGTATATTATGTATCTTACTAAATTCAATAGTTTAAACATATAACCATTTCTAAACAAACGAAATGGCTTAAAATGGTTAATTAATACATATTATGCAGCACCAACCTTTCGAAATAGACGAATTTCACAATATAGAAAAGAAATATTAATGACATTTTTGTCTTATGCAGCATGAAGATGCTACGTGCCAAGTTTGTAAAGGAAAAAACAAAAACAATCGATGGGACAAATATTATAAGTTTTTTTTTTATTATTTTTTCAACATTTAAAAAATAAACACATTTTTAATTAAGCGTTTATTAAAGAAAAAGAATCTTTAGAAGGGATCGTGGCAACTTACAAATGCAAGTCACTTCTTCTTCCTTTGCCTGTCAATCACGTTTGTTTCGGAAGACATTTCAGTTTTCACTATTATTTATTTATTTAATTATTTATTTCATTTATACGTCTGTTAATTCTTATAAGGGTTTAAACGTGTTTTTGGTCCTTAAGTTATGAGGGATATTCAGTTTAGTCTCCATTTTTTAAAATGTAAATTTTTGATTCCTAATTTATAAAATATGTATTAAAAGAGCAATCTAAAATGCTGTTATTATTAAGTAACAAATTAGAGTAATCGAAAGATATAGCAGTTGTTAAGAAACAACCAAAAATAGTATTTCAAAGTCAAAAAAGGACTCATTTGATACATTTTTTATAACTTAAGAAACAAAGATTTACATTTTTAAAAATGAAGACTAAACTGAACATAAAAAAAAAATTTAAACCTTCTTCTAAATGTTAGTAAGGGTAAAGGGATACGTGTCCTACGGTAGGGTCGTTGAGGAAAGAAGGGTTGGTGATGAATCACGTATTTTCACGACCTTTTGCCAATGGAACCAAAAGTCACTGAGATTTGAGACACGTGGCAGAATTTTAACGGCCAGATTAGATCCACAAGGTCCCGTGATAGAAGCCGCGTCGGACTCATTTCTTCCATCTCAAACAACCACAATTTAGTAGCCTCTTTAGATATTTTTAATGCCGCTTTAGAAAATAGCTAGGTTGAAAATAATTCAATTTTTAATTATGAAATAAATCGTAATTATGCATTTTAAATGTGAACGTATTTATCCATATCTACGTTATCAAGTAGTTCACCATTTAATAATTACTTAAAGTGCTTATACATGATAAAGATGATAATTTATGGCGGATAAAAGATTAGGTATAGGTAATAAAAATATCTTTTCTAATATTAGCGATAAAAATATCTTAATACCTTATAAATCAAATATTTAGTTGGCAAAAGATTCACATGATCCTAAACCTTTTGGAACGGTGAAGAAGAATACTTTTCTTTTCATGCTTAGCAAGTCATAATCACAACTTTTTAAAATTAAAAGATTTACTTCACCAAAACAAAGTTATTCAAACCTTTACGATATTTTATTTATTATATTAATATTAATCACAAGAACTTGGTAAAAGAGGATTTGTCACCAAAGTTGGGAAAGGAGAATAAATTTCATATGGAGCGAGATTCATGCAAAAGTTTCTTTTTATATATTTTGGGTTATAATGAATTTTTATGTAGTAAAAGTTTGGGAAAAAAAAATCAGAGTATGATAGTGGAGCACAATGACAAGAAGGGACCCACACGAAGACTGATAACCTGATGCAGCTGTAAGGCTTGATGGCGGTTTGCATGCAATAGAATGGCACTATTACCGTAGCAACCGGTCACCACCCTCTGATATTTTTCTCCATCTTCTCTCACATTTTGCCTTTGCCCTATATATTCCTCTGCATTCCCCATTTAACCCTTTTGATATAAACTGAAGCCGCAACTCTTGCGCTTCGTCTCCGCCGTCACACTCGTCGGAAAACCATCGCCGGCGTCTCATTAAAAACAGAGTCCCTAACCCGCGGACCCGCGAACTTGTTTAGTTGCAGTGAGTAAGTTTTTTCATTAATTCATTCACTCTGTTATTTTCTTGGACAACGTTATATTCTCAGATCCGTTTTCCGTGGAAGTTATAATCATTACGTGGTGAATCCCGATGGAATGCTGGAATTTCGTGTTGCTTTGTGGCGTTTACCGATGAATCTGTTTCGTTTTCTTGTGTAGGTTTGAGTGAGCTAAAAGGAACACTTCTGTCTTCATAAAAGGGGATAATCGTGATTTTCATTCATCGGTTTAGTTTTACGACGTCGTTATGGGACTCAAGGTTCTGCAATTGTCGCAACCTGTTCTTTCTCATTCTCCTTCTTCCTCGCAGACTCTTGCTTCTGCCATCTCTTCCCCTTCCTCCAAGCCCCGAACCCTAGTTTGCAGCTTCGTTCACCGCTCCAACCTCTTCCCTTCGTCCACGCGCCTTCTTCCAAAGACGAAGTCGTTCGATAACCACGCGCTTTTCACGCGCAGGGGGAAGTTGCGGAGAGCGTGCAGCGCAAGCTTGGAGCCTTTCTCCGACGAAGAGTTCGCGAAGAAGATTGAGGATCTCGCCCTCAAGTTTCAACTCTCTTGTGACGCCGCCAATGCCAACGATTCGGAATCTGAGGATTTTCAAGAGATTTCTCCGGCGCTGAATTTCGCAGAGGAGTTTGAACCGCCGGAGGAAATTATTCCAGCGAATATTGAACGGAAAGCGAACAGCGTGGAGCTTCCGTTTTCGTTGAGGATAATTAAGAAGAAGCTGCAGTGGAAGGAAGGGTTTAGAGACGCAGGGGAATCTGCTTATTGCTCTGTCAAGAAAGCTTTCTCTTCTATGGTTTTTATAATCAGAGAACTCCATAGTTACACTCTTCAAATGAGGGAGGTTCTCTTCTACGAGGATCTGCAAGGAATCCTCCAACGCGTGCAGAACGAAATGCACGCCTCCTTCGTGTGGTTGTTTCAACAAGTTTTCTCTCACACTCCGACTCTCATGGTGTATGTAATGATTTTACTTGCAAATTTTACTGTTTACTCAATGGGCCACAACACTGCGATCGCCTCCGTGTCTCCGCCACCGGTAACCACCGTCGTGGAGGTTCAGGACCAAAGGGGTCACACTCATACCATTGATTCCTCTGCCGTGAAGACCTTCTCTATTTCCAACGGGAAGAACACCGCCTCCGTAGGTGGCGGTAATGGAGGAGGCGGGAGGGTGCGTCCTGCTGCAAATGGCACCGACGGGGATGGCCGGTTCGACCGGTCGGACCGGTATGGCACGGTGTTCCCCGAGGGTGCTTCGTCTCAGGTTTGCAAAACAGGGGAAACAGAGTCGGTGTTGGGGCAAGAGGAGGAAGAGGCGAAACTTTGGAACGCTATGGTGGAAGAGGCTTCGAGAATGGAAGTGAGTTCGAGAGGTGAGGGTTTGGATCGTGATGCCATGAAAGGATTTGTTTCGCCTGTGATGGCGAGGATCGAATCTGATGACTATGCAGAGTATCTGAGAACAGAGCTTGTGTACCAAACAGGCTTGTCTCAGGATCCTAACAACACTCTTCTTCTTTCCAACTATGCCCAGTTCCTCTACCTCGTTGCTCACGATTATGACAGGTTCGAACCTATCAAACATGCTGCACTTTTATTATTTTTCTCTAAAATTAATTTTTTTTACCGTGTTCATCTTACTTTTACTGATTCATAATATTGTTTTATGAGAATTTTTCATTGCTAAGCCATCATCGTGAACTATTTAGATAAATTCAAACGGAGTTGTTCAAGTTTGAATAGTAATTTAAAGTCTAATTCTAAATACGTTGTTCAATTAGATATTAACTGTGACACTTTTGGTGCTAGTAACAGTGTTCAATTGTTTTCAAAGATGTCACTCTCTTGGTTTTTTGTTTTGAGATGTAACCTTGATGAAGAAAAAAATAAAGAAATCGCTTTTAGTCCAATTGAATATTGATAGTTGAATATGTGGTGTGGTATACCTACACCACTGATTTGTGAGCAAGATCTATCTCTTCCTCGCATGATATTGCACGTGCAAGACTAGGAAGATCTAACACGTAACCTTGTTGACTTTTACTTTTATGCTCATAGAAACACATATAGAGAAATCTATTTATCTAATTAGTTGAATCTTGTAACGTGCTGTTGCAATTTAATCCACATGTGATAAGTGGTTGTGTTATTGACTAACAATTAGGTTGTGGTTTGAATACAGAGCGGAAGAGTACTTCAAGAAAGCAATAGAGGTGGAACCACCAGACGCGGAGGCATATAATAAATACGCCACCTTTCTGTGGAAAGTGAAGAATGATTTGTGGGCAGCAGAAGAAACTTATTTGGAGGCCATTTCAGCTGATCCTAATAACTCCTTCTATGCTGCTAACTATGCTCATTTTCTTTGGAACACCGGTGGTGAAGACACCTGCTTCCCTCTTTCTTCCCCAGACAACTCTCAAGAAGTTTAATCAACAAAAACAAAACCAAATTGCAGAAAAAATATAGAGAAGAAAGAAAAACAAAAACAAGAAATTTTTGTAGCTTATATCCCCTTTTTTTTTCTGTTACATTTTTTCATTGGAGTGGATGAGATGAAGAGCCACCAAAGAAATGGAATATAATCCTGTGATCATTGTATAACTTTGTAATTATTATAATAATAAGTGTACATAAGTCTTGCAATAACCCCTTCTTTAGTATATTGAACATCTGCATATTAATCTTTATAGTGAGTTGTTAAAATTATGATAAGCATGTAAATGAATAGTGGAATAGTGTGGTTGGAATAATGCCAGTGCTCTGAGTATTGATCAGAAGATATTTGGAGTCTGAACTGTGGAGTGGACGAAAGACCATTTAGTCTTGAGTCAACTTGACAAATTTAGGAATGATGATTTACTTTTGCAAATCTAATTACTATTACCAGTCCTATTTTTAGTTTCCTTTGGAGAGTAGAATCACATGGTAATAAATGTAATTAATTGTTGTTTTGATTTACAAAAAGATTTAAAATGTGTTGTCTGTTGGTCACGTGGGAATTGGGATATGATCATTTAAATATGTTGTTCTGTTTACTTAATTATTGAAATGATCTCATTTAGCTTATGTAAGCTGTTTTGTTGGATTCGCGACAATGATCAATGTTGCAGGCTTTCTTTACATAGAATCATTAACTATGAAGAGAATGAAAGCATGTGCTGGAAATCCAATAAAAGCATATTTTAAAGAGGTTTCCAAGATAATATTTAATATACATTTTTTCCAGTTTTTCCAGTTTATTTATGATTTCATATTCATTTTTCCAATTATACGGCATCACTGCTGGAATCCAATTCTTCTTTTCTACTTTTATGTCATCAGAAAAAAACAAGGAAAAATTATCATGAATGCAAGCTGTATTTTATAAAGGCAATCATATATCGACTATAGAAAAGAAATATCTATAATGGAGAGAAATGATAATTCATTTTATGGAAATTCACCCAAATAAATGTTTAGACACTACTAGTGTAGATCTTATAAATGAAGAATACACAAGGGTTAAATATTTTTTTATCCTATAATTTTCAGTGAAAATTGAAATTAGTTTTTCTTTTTCAAAATTTTGGTCTAATTTAGCCTTCCAACTTTAGAGATGTATGAATTTAGTCCTTTTAACCAAAATTTATTAACTTTATTTCAGGTTTCAAATGTGTTTCTAAGTTAAGATTGGAGCAAAAATGTGTCAAATAGTGTAAACAATCCAAATGTTATCATGAAACATGCTAGAAACATCAAATAAACCTAACAAAATTTAGTTAAAAGGACTAAATTCATACATTTCTATAGTTGAGGGACTAAATTAGGTCAAAGTTTTGAGGAGGGACTAATTCCAATTTTCACTGAAAGTTAAGGGACCAAAAACATATTTAACTCATAATATAAATATGTAATTTTCAATTATTTGTGTATAGACAGGGAGAGGTTAAACTAAATAATATAGTATAAGTAATATATGTACCATTTTATAAAGATGGTTCATCAATTTTATTTTATACAATTATGTTCAATAGTGTGCAGCTTGCTAAATTCTGTCTAAAATGAGATAAGAGCAATATCTAACTTAACAATATAAATTATAATGTCGTTGTGCAAATATATTGTTACCAAATAATTAACTTAACTATATTAAATCTTAGTGAGATATGTGATAACGATAAATTTTACCAATATCTCTGATACAATTTTGATACCAAATCAGCTTTCTTTGAGCTTGAAGTTTGCTTAAATTCTCATTTTTATCTGAATTGTGTGATTAAGTCAGTTAAGGTTATATTTAATTGTTTTCATCACTAATTCCTTCAATTTTGTAAGTTATTGGTATGTTTTGGAAAATGATCAAATTATCAAGGAGTTGGAACCCAGAAAGAACAACAAAAATGCCAAAATAGAAGGATGAAGAAGGCACATGCATGCCTGGGCGCCCTCTTATGGGGCACTGAGGGCCAAAGGTCGCACAACCACGCCTAGGTGCCCTCTTCTAGGGCACTAAGGGGCATTTGTCGCGCAAGGACACTTGTACGCTCATTTAAGGGGCGTTGAGAGCTACTCACCACGCAGCTGCACTTGAGCACCACCTTTAGGGGCATTAAGTGCCACTTACCACGAAAGGACGCCTGAGCGCCACCTCCAGGGGCACTGAGCGTCAATTATTGCACATGTAGGTATTTTTCCCCCTGGTCAAGAAGACAACCGAGCGTCAAGACTGAAGGCAACCTGTAGTATTCTGGCGTGAGGGGCATTCAGGGGGGTATATTGTTGAAATCGCGGCCCCCTAGGGGGCTCCCTCTGCTTGGCCCCTCCGAGTTTTCCAGAATGGTTATCACACCTTTTACTGTCCGCTTTTTCACCCTTCGCTTCTTGATTCTCCCTTTTGTAGGATTGCTTCATCTCTTCCACCCTTATTTCATCAGTCACCCGCTCACGCAACTCTTCCATGGTTTTCGGGGCACGCTGGTAGACACTATCCTTAAATGGCACTAACTTAAAGGCTGGTGGGATGTACTGGAGGGCAAGCTCAAAGTTGAGACCCTTTACTCGCAGGACGATCTTCTGGTAGCGATCCATAAACACCTTCAATGTATCCTTTTTTTGCTGTTTGAGATTCACGGCTCGAAGATGGTCGGGTCTTGAGTGCTGCTGCTCACGAATTAACGGTTAAACATGTGTCACAAGCCGTTAAAGTTCTCAATGGAATTAAGGGGCAATGAGTTGAACCATTCTAACACCTCTCCCTTCAATGACAAGGAGAACGCTTAACACCATATGGCATCACTACCAGTGCATAATGCCATCGTGTTGGAGAAGGTCTTGATGTAGGCCTCCGGGTCGGTCGTCCCGTCATATACCTTGAATTGGTGTGGAACGAATTTTCGAATATGTGTACGTCCATGATTGCCTGGACAAAGGGTAATAAGACGGACGAACTCTTGGCCTTCACCACTAATTGTTTACTCACAGCGGCACTCTCGGCAAGGACAAAGTTGGCCTTATTCCCTCTAACCCCAGACTCGGTTGGCTTCCACGTCTCATCCGACATACTACTCTATTCAGTTCCTTCCCCCTGGGCAATTTTGTTGGCTCTTCCTTCGCCTTTTCTCCTGCTTTAGTCTTCTTCTCCTTAGCAATCCGGGCTGAGCACTCGACTCGGACGACCACCAATTTTGCTTCGTGGCGTTGTTGCATTCCCTCCATTTTTTGTTGCAACATCCTGATCATTTCTGTTAGGTCCTCTGCGCTCATGTTTCTTGTGGTCACCATTGGGTTTGTCAAGTCACTCGGCCCCACGGTGGACGCCAAAATGTTTCAGTTGTGAGGTCGAGTCACTCCAAAACACCTTCACAACCGTCTGGTCTCCCTCTTTGATATTTTTCCTTCCTTCAAACATCCGAAGATGTATCTGCCAAAGGATTTCTGATGTTTAAGTCAGTTGACTACTCGTTCGGGTGTTCAATAAAACAGTAATCAATGTGTAGAAAATACAAATCACCTACCTCTTACCTTTGACACGTATTTACAGTTTTCGCCATAGGTTTGAGATTAATGAAATCTTAATCACAGTCCAATCCCAGTCCAATGACTCTAATTACTTCTTATAAATCTTGCATAAATATAATTACAAATTCTCGTCAACCATTTATTTTCGACTGTCCGGTCGGATTAACCATAAGATGATTTTATGGTCTCCGACCCATACGGTACGATATCAATTTGATTAGTCCCCTCTTTATTTTAATACCATTATTTTCAAATAAATGAGCTATTTAATTTGTGTACGAAATTTGTAACTTTAAAAATGGAGTTTACAGTTTTCTGATTAAGCACTCCTAAAAGCCATTTTTTTTACATGTTTTAACATAAAGAAAAATCTTACGAGGTTATAAATAAACAAAAAAAGTTGAACCTATATTTCATAATTTTGTACTATTTATGTATAGATGCTATAATAATAAACAAAAATAGCTAATGATTTTTTTTTTCATTGTTACTTCACACAAGATATTGCAAGTATCTTTTATAAAAGAAATAACAATAGGTTCATTTTTATTGTTTAACAAATTAGTATCAAAATCTTTATTGAACAATACTTTACATAATAATATATTATCATAATAAACTCTCACACTCTTTGTATAGAACTTTTAGTCATTATCTTACCTTTAGTTTTCTTTTTTATTACCTAATGTCTCTTTTTCTTGAATAGTCACTTGCTTTCCTCAACTAAACTTTGATTTTAAGTAGATCAACAAGTGTTTATATGTGATATTTTTCAAAGATTCAATGTGGCACACTTCCATACTCTCTTATCTCTCCAATTATACTAAAAGCATTGTATATAGTTTTATAAAATTATAAAAAGTATATTATAATTTTATAATTTTATAATGATGACTTGAGGAACAATTCATGGTTTTACCAAACCAGAAATTAATTTTCTCGTTTTGAAGATAAGGAAAGAGAAAATGGTTGAAAGAAAAGAGAATAAAAAGTAGATGAATGATTAATGCAATGTTTAAGCAAAGCCAAGCAGAAAATGACGAAGCAGATGAAGATGGAAGAGGTTGTGATGTTTCATCAACTACCTCAGTCTTTGTTAAATTCACCACTTCAACTTTTTTATATTTTCTTTCCCTTCTAAAATTAAATCAATTTAGTCTTACGTACTTTAAAATCTAATTATGATTAAATTTTTTATATTTAATATTTCTAAATAAATTTAACTTAAAAGTTTGCTTATGATAAATTATATTTATTAACATTTTAATTTTCATATATTAATTAGCTTTAATATTTTGTTATTGTCTAATTTATACCTTTATTACTGTTGCTATTATTATAATTATAAAATTGAATATAAGTAATTTTATAATTTTATTGTAGATAACTTTTATTTATTTTGTAAATAATTTTTAATTAAAAATTGGTTGAATTTAAAGAAAATGACTAGTTATGATAAAATAAAATTCGTAAAGTAATTTTTTTAATTTAAAATTTTTTATTCAAAATGTTAAAATTGGAAAAAAGGCGAACACCAAAAAAGATAAAAAAATGAGTATTTTAGTTATTACAAAAGTAGCTTTAATATAACAATATAAAATATTATATTTCTTTTACTAATTAATGATGAGAGATGTCCCTAATTTGGTGGGGACATGGTGATATTTTAAGCTTGGTAATTTTTTTAAAAAGTAAAAAATATTTTAAAAAGAAGAAGATGGTATTATTTTGTTTATGTTTGACAATTATGATCATAAAAGACTATTTGTACGTTGAGTATTTTGAGTGTAGTAAACTTTTCTAGTGACAAAATTTTAAGCCAAATATATTAAATTTATTTTCATTAAACTTTTATATTTGTTGCGAAGTTTTTTACAAATTTAAATTAGTAAGAACATGTTAAATATATTTTAAAATTTGACAGGAAACTATTAAAAAAAAACTATATAACAAGCAAAGAGCTCACTCATTAATTAACTTCTTGGATTTAGTAATGATATTTTTTTCTCAATACATTATGTTCCCATAACGTGGGTAACTGATGAAGAGTTTCGCACCAATGGAACATGACTTTAAAATGTACATTTATTTGCATAATGAACTCAATATTTGTAACTCAAATATCTTTAAAATAAACTATATGTTGGTACTATAGTAAGGTTATTATGTCAAAATTCAATTTGGTTTATCACAAGTTTAAGTTAAATTAAATTTTAAAATTTTTATAAATGTTGACACTCATCAAAATTGAATTTGGTTTACTAAAAATTCAATTCATTCGAATTGAATTCATAATAAATTAGGTTGACTTACTAATCTACTCATAAATTTTAAATTATATTTAAAAAATGAAAATTCTAAATCTAAATCATTTTATGTTATAAAATTATGTATTCAAAACTCTAATATTATATATGACTAATTAACAATAATGATTTGATGTTAGATTGTAATTTGCTTTGTATTTTTATACTTTTGAATTGTATTTGAAAATTAACATGATTTTGGATTAAATTTTTACTTTTCTTATTGTATCTAAAATTTAACACAATTTTATATTGTATTTGGATTGAATCTTAGTTAGATTTCAATTAAAAAAAAATTGTTGTTTTTTTAGAATTAAAAAAAATTGTAATTAAATAAAATAATAAGTCAATCTATTTAATTCCCTAATTCGTAATATCAGTTTTAAATTTTTTAAACTAATTAATAAATGAGCAAGTTAAATTGACACTTACTAATTAACTAATCCATAATAAATGAAGTTAAGTTTTTTGACATACATTTTTAATACTAATATTTCTAAAATACTCTACTTTATCTTACATATCTTGTGTCTATTTTAAGTAGATCAATGATTATAAAATAGATTAAATAAAGTTAGTTGGATTTTTGAATTTTAAATATATTATTTTATTTGCAATAATTTAATTATATATTATTAATAACAATATATATATATATATATATATATATATATATATATATATATATATATATATATATATATATATATTTGAGGTTTGTTAACGCGCGTGTTGTTTTAACAATGTGTACCGGATTATAGTAGACAAAAATACTCTCATATATTATGGATTCTATGTTTTANTATATATATATATATATATATATATATATATTTATTTGAGGTTTGTTAACGCGCGTGTTGTTTTAACAATGTGTACCGGATTATAGTAGACAAAAATACTCTCATATATTATGGATTCTATGTTTTAAAGTCAAAGATATTCAAATAATTTTCATTCTCAAAACTAAAAAAAGAAACCCCAAACCCTTACTCACCTCTCTCATTCCTCTCAATCCTTTCTCTTTCATCTCTCTCACTCCAACATTTTTTCTGTCATCCTATGGTAGATCCAACTGAAAAAAAAATTAAAAATACTCCTTGCTAAACAATTTACCTTTGTAAAGAGTTGAGTCATTGACATATTCACCTTCAGGAGGCAAATGTTCATTCAAGATCTCTTCAATTTTATCATCTTCACTAACCTCTCTAATTTCATTATCTGCAGATGTTGAATCGTCATCTCTTAAAAGGCCAATTACCAATTCCTTTTGATGTCATTATGCTTGTGAAAATTAGATAAAATTAGATAAGACAAAAATTATAAATGAAAATTTATTATAAATCATTTTTTGTAAGAAATTGTTTAATAGTCAGTATTTCTGATTTTTTTGCAAGTGAATTACCAATTCCTTGTCATTATGTTTGTGAAAATTAGATAAAAATTAGATAAGACAAAAATTATAAAATGAAACATTATAAAATCATTTTTTTGTAAGAAATTGTTTAACAGCAAGTGTTTTTGATTTTTTTTAGTTGAGGCTACAATAGAGGTGACAGAGAAAAGGTTGGAGTGAGAGAGATGAAGGAGAAAAGATTGAGAGGAATGAGAGATGTGAGTAAGGGTTTGGGTTTCCCTTTTTCTAGTTTTAAGAATAAAAATTATTTAAATATTCTTTACTTTAAACCTAGAATCTATAATATATGAGGATATTTTTGTCTACTATAATCCGATACACATTATTAAAATATATCCACTAAAAAACAGACGTACACGCGTTAACAAACCTATATATATATATATATATATATATATATATATATATGATACCATTGCCGTATTTAAAAATAATTAAAATAAAAACATCAAAAGAAAATTACAAAATATAATAAAAATAAATAATTCAATTCAGTTGTGATTCACTTTCACAACCTTTTATATCTTTGTGTCAGATGGTTAAATTTCGCATTTGGCATTTTCATTGTTGCCAACAATTCTTCTTTTAAATCTTATTTGTAGGGATTTGTTCCAAAATTAATGTAAAATTCTCAAAATTATTCATTTTCCCTAATGCCCAAAAAGTAAAATGTTTTAATATATTGCATATTTTTTTGGATTAAACATATAAAAAAGAAGTAATTTTTTTTATGTTCAATTAAATAACGTGTTTTTGATTTCAACCATATTTATTGTTACATGTGTTAATTAAATCTTAATCATTCTATTTGCTTAAATAACTTAACATTATCATTCTTGTATTTTCTTTATTTTCATTATATCCTTTGGATCAACAGTTACTAAAAGTTTTTTTTTTTTTAATTATACATTAAAATTGATATAATTTTAATACAAACTTATTTTTCTGCTTAAGTTCGGTATAGATTCTGTTGATGTTAATTTCTAGAATATAATATGATACTTTTTAAATATATCTTTAATTCCTATAAATATGCTAAAATATAATAACTTCTTAAATTAATAAATTCTAAATTTATATCATATTAACATAATTTAATTTAAATGTATTTTCTACTTATTTTTATGCATATTCGACTAACATTCACATAATTTAATTTTAAGGAATATATCAATATGAATTTTGACTATGAAAATTTATTAAAAATAAAAAAATAAAATAAAAGAACACAAATCACAAAAAAATCATATTAAATTCATAATAAAAATTATACTTCACAAAATATCAACAAACTTTATCTATTATGAAAAATTTTAAATGAATAAATGAAATTAATATATAATTAAACAATTTAAATTAATATATAATTAGAGTTTCCACCGTTCTTTTGATTTATCCATTCAATTTTTATTTTGTAACGGGGACACGTCTTTCATTTTAATACGGAAATACATTTACTCAAGGTTTAATCCCTTCTTTTAGGGTTTTGTTCAAAATGATCCCACCTTCGAAAAAAAATCAAATTGGTCCCATATTTCATTAAAAGTTGTTCAAAATAGTTCCTTTGGCAGACGGCGTTAAATTCTTAACGGTGAAAATGCTAGCGTGACAAACGTCTATCCACATGTTTAAAAGTTATATGACGTGTCATTCTGAAAACATTTTAGCGTAATTAAAAAACCCCTAATTAAAATGATATGAAAAAATTAGGGTTCAACTTTGAGTGAGAGCCATTAGAGTTTTCTGCTGCAGCAACAGCAGCCAAGGCCGAAGCTAACCCAGCAATGGACATGGCAGAATACAAACGGGCATTTTTTAACCGTGCCCGATCTTTCTTCTTTACAGCAACATTAGTGTTCC
This sequence comes from Vigna radiata var. radiata, assembly GCF_000741045.1. Lineage (NCBI taxonomy): Eukaryota > Viridiplantae > Streptophyta > Magnoliopsida > Fabales > Fabaceae > Vigna > Vigna radiata. The sequence continues at coordinate 8,977,744 of NC_028360.1, forward strand.
CGTGATGTCTCCGATGAAACCATTTTCCTATGTTCCCATCTTTCTAGAAGGTATGATCTTACCTGTCTGCAAAAGTAAGAGTAGAAAAATTAGAGCTTGTAGAGGATAGGCCGACCAAAACACAGTACAACAATGAAGTCGCTCCATAGTTTATGTTTAATACTATCCAAAATCAAAATCAGAGTAAAACGAGGAATATATTCTTAACAGAACATTAAATTAAACCCTAATCCAAAAAAAAAACATAAACAACAACATAGGCTTAGATAGTGATCCCTTACCTCACCTCCGTGCGATGTTGAACTACCACCTTCAAGCAATCACCAATGACGTTATCTCCAATCGCAACAAATGAACAACAATTGAACAATGGCGTTTTCTCCAACAAATGAACAACAATCAGGGTTAAGGGTTTTTTAATTACCCTAATTTTTTCATTTCATTTTAATTAGGGGTTTTTTAATTACCCTAAAATGTTTTCAGAATGACACGTCATATAACTTTTAAACAGGTGGATAGGTGTTTGCCACGTTAGCATCTTCACCGTTAAAAATTTAACGCCGTCTGCCAAAGGAACCATTTTGAACAACTTTTAATGAAATATGGGACCAAATTGATTTTTTTCCGAAGGTGGAATCATTTTGAACAAAAGCCCCAAAAAGAAAGGACTATTAAACCTTTACTCAAAATCTGATATTAAATGTCATATAATAAATGTCAATATCATAGTTTCTTATTGTAAACTATATTATGATATGAATAAATTAGCAACAATAATGAAGTAACATTTTCTCTAAAATCATTCTTTGTTAATATCATTATATAGTTGACCCATTGTTGCTTTCTACACAAAAATCTAAATGCATATTAAGCGCATGAAAAATCGACATCAAAAGATCAGTACAAACTAAAACTATTTTAAATGGTGTTCATTTTTTTTTCTGAAATGTGTCTCTAAAGTTTCAGACAAATATCCAAACACGAAAACCAATCGAATCCTTCCTTTTAAATATATATATATATATTACTGTTTGTGACAAAGACCAGACTTCATTTAAAATTTTAATTGTTTATGTTATCTTGTAATGAATTTATATATATATATATATATATATATATATATATATTTATTTATGTGAATGTGGCTTAGAATTTTGATAAAGAAAGGAAGTGACAGAAAGTTAAGTGAAACGACAACGCACCCACTACTTGCCCTTTGTGGAGCCATAAAAAATCTTTTTGGTTTAATATTTCCGATGGTCTCTATTTTTGTCAAGTATTTTTGCTTTGGTCTCCATGTTTTTTTTCTGTTCAATGTTATCCTAAATAGTGTAAATTTTGTTCAATTTGGTCCTTTTTGCTAATGCCGTTTAAAGAGTGTACAATCAATGACACATCACCCTTGACACGTCATCATCATCTCCTAACTCCATAAACCCTAATTTCTCCTTACACAAAAACCCTAGCCACCACCTAACCCTAACCACCGCCGCCACGGTCACGACCAACCACCATCTTCTCACCTCCATTATTTTCTCTATCCAACAACCACCCAAAAACACCACCCATGGCCACCTACCAGTACCTTCATTGGCGCCACCCGTGCATCCAACAACAACCACCACAAAACCCATTATCGTGAATCAAATGAACCTAAAACGAAAAACCCCAAGTTCAGAAACCCTAACATTCTCAATTTGAACCCTCATCCCCCACTTCGCAAAACCCATACCTGCAGGAAAGAACAAAATCCCTAACCACTCGTAAAACAGAGAAGAACCAAGAATTCCCCAAATCAATTTTGAAACGAAAATCATACATTCCAATTTACAAAAACCATATAACACAACAAAAACCCCCAAATCGAAACCCTCAATCGCTATGGTGGCAGCGCGAACTGGGAAGAAGATGATGGTGAAGGCACGACATGAAGATGGTGGAGCGTGGAGGTGGTCGTAGCGGCGTCATGGTAATGGTCTTCTGGGTTTTGTTTGCAGGTATGTGGTGATTGAGGTGGTGGCTTGAGGGTTTAGGTGTGGCGGTGCTAGGGTTAGATTTTTAGAAAGAAAGTAAGGTTTCTATTTTTGGTTGGGTTGAAGGTTGAAGAAGATGGTGATGTGGCTCTATGTAAGGTTGTTCAATCTAGTCCTCATTTCTGTTAATTATTTCCGAATGTGGTCCCTATGATGATGACTGATCTAGTCCACGTTAGAACATAAATAACAGTTCACTCTCTAATTGCACATGTGGAGATCTGGCCGTTAACGATTTAAACAGTGTTAGCAAAACGGACCAAATTGAACAAAGTTTACACTCTTTAGGATAACATTGAACAAAAAAAAAACATGGGGACCAAAGTGAACAAACTTAACGAAAATAGGGACCATCAGGGGTATTAAGATAATCTTTTTCCTTCTTTTGTTACAACGCCCTTGAAGGGAGTTAGGCGTCTTTTGACGTTGTGTTTTCATTTAATTTTGGTGTCTGGGCGTCCTTGAAAAGGGGCTGGCGCGATTTTTTGCTGACTTGGTATCTTAGACCTATAAAAGGTTCACATGCAACGAGGGTGTCATCTTCTTGGCGGCTGAAACTCGAAAACACCTTCTTGGACTTGTAGGAGCTGATTTTGGGCAGTGAGAGCTCTCATTTCTTCTTCCTTGGGTCTCCATCTTCTCCATTTTCTTCCATTGTAAGCTCAAGTTCTCCATGACTATGGAGAGCTAAGTTCTTTTTGTTGGGGAATGATGTAAACTATAAAACTCACTTGTAAAAGCACTTGGTTTAAATGAAAATATGTTTCTTTCATTACTTGGTAGTGTTTATTTCCTTTTCTTAAAGCTTGTTATGACTTGATCAACCATAACATGATTTTAGGGTTTGCTTAATGTTGGGAAATGTTGTGTGAACCTTGAACTGGACTAAACACCTAAAGGAAATAGTGTTTAGGGATAGAGCTAGGACCTTTGGTTGTCTTAAACTTCTTTTCTTAATGTAGATGAACTTGTTAGGTTGCCAAAGGATTGTGATTTAATAAGTGAATTTAGGCTTTCTCACCAAGGAATTGGGTTTAAGTAACTTAGCAAGTTGTCAAGAGCAATTAAATGAAGAAGAAGTGATTTTGTGCATTTGAATAGGAGTGTAATAGTTGAAATCATTCTCTAACATATCAATTCCATATAATCTCCAATCATTTCATTCTCAAGTGTTTTGATCCCAAGAAGTTCACTTTATCATTTATGCATTATGTTTATTTTCATTGCATCAGTTCACATAAAAGGGAATCATTCACATAAAAGGGAATAATTTTTATCTCCAAAAATCCGGTGGCTCACAAACGCGCTAAACATATTGATATTGATTATCACTTTGTTCGAAAGCTTATTCTATCTAACAAACTCATCACTCAATTCATTCCTTCCGATCTCCAACTAGCAGACATCTTCACTAAAAGTCTACCTCGACCATTGTTCCAGTTCTTCAGAGCCAAACTTCATGTTGGACCGAATCCCATGCTTTTCTTGAGGGGATGATAGAAAATAATATATTTGATTACAATTTACCTTTCTTAGCTTTTGCATAATTGATTCTGTCATGAATAATTGATATATTCTTTCCTTATTTATAAAATCGAGGTATTATGTATTCTATATATTGTATGCTGATTACTCTTTCCAAATAGATAAAACGTGTTTGCTCTCATCCTTACATTATTGATTAAATTAAGCATAATCCTGGAACTAGGATTTATCTATTAATCTGCTGTGAACTCATGGAATCCAGGCTACTGCATGGTATGAGTTTTGACTAGTGCTGTTATGCTTTCTATGGCTTTCAGGTTGATAGTGTTAAAAAGAAGGAAAATGTTAAGGTTTTTAAGCTTAAATTGGTACGGATCAAAATATTGGTTGAGAATGTTAGATGCAAGTGATCAATATATATAATATTGTTACAGTTGATTTTTTAGTTTATCATTTTTGAAACAGATTCACTTTCTTCTTCATTATTAAAAGGTTGTTTAATATAACGTGATAAATTATAATAAAAATAATATTAAAACTATAAGTTAATATTTATTTATTTTTAAAATGTTATATCGTTTATTTACTTCTAATACATTTATATTATGTATAACATTGTATATAGATATATACTATATTAATTAGTGTGCTGAAGATGATATTCTACTTTTGGTAGTTGTATTCTAGAAATTGTTTGTGTTGATGCTGGTTATTTTATGGTTAATTTTGAAACTAAAGTGGAAGAATTTTACCATTTGTCTGCATACAACTTTTATGGCATGCTATGTAGGTAAACTGTGACACGTTTGTCTGCAGTCAAATTAGTATTGGAATTGATGAAAATATTTCATATGATGAATAGTTTGAACTGATAATGTTATTCTGATGGTTGAATATTGACTACTTATGTTTTTGCAATTTTAGATACTTAGTCTTCTTTTGGTAAATGACTATGGAAGCACGACTAACTACATCCCCAAGCTTGGTATGTCATCTATCTTCCAAAAATAAACACTTTTTATGTCAAAAAAGTTGTCTTAGATATTATATTTTTTGGAAATCCCACATCGACTAGAGATAAGGCCAATTTATAATATATAAGTGAGGTGCAAACCTCACCTTACAAGCCGGTTTTGTGGAATTGAGTTAGGCTTAAAACCCACTTTCTAATATGATATCACAGCCAGGTTAGAGCCTACTCTAGCGAGTTCTAAGTGGACATTTCTGTTTCTATTCCACCCATTGTCGGGCCAATATTGGACCACCCAATTTCTACTATCACGCACGAGATGTCTATGCCTCGGCGTGAAGGGAGAATGTTAGAAGTCCCACATCGACTAGAGATAAGGCCAAATTATAATATATAAGTGAGGTGCAAACCTCACTTTACAAGCCCGGTTTTGTGGGATTGAGTTAGGCTTAAAACCCACTTTCTAATAATATTTCTTGTTTATATATTATTACCATGCAGTCTTTGTTCATTTTTATCACTTTGATGGCATATGTCAATGTTCAACAATATTTGTGGGGTAGTTTGTAGTGATACATCATTATGTTATGTTTCTAAGTAGAAGCTTAAATTATTTATTATTACTATTATTATTGTTGTTATTTTTCTTTTTGTAATTGGTGAAGGGGAGGGTTAGTGTTAGTTTTAAGATTTCTTGTGACAAAAGGATCTCCTTTTGGTCTCTTGCAATCTCATGTAAAATGAGGAGCAAACTGGTTTGCTATGCTATCAAATGTTCTACTCTTGTTATGGTTGAACACAAGGGAAATGCCCCTGGATGGGTTATGAAAGTATAGATGTTGTTGTTCTTTCCTTTTGCTGTTACTTATTGTTTTTGCCTATTGTTTTTTCCTAGGAGTTATCTGTCGTGCTAATGTGGTCAAGGGATCCAATTAAACCTATATGAGAGGCTTGGTGGTGGTGCCAACACTCTCAGTAAAATATACTTTAAAGGTGATCTTGGAGCGGAAATTGTAGGCACATTAGAACCAAGTTGTCTTCTTTTATTTTAAGTGTTAGTTTTAAGTGTTAGTAAATTGTAGAAATTTGACTACAATGTAGTGTAGGTTAATGTTATATTTGGATTTAATACATGGATTGATGTACAAATTATGTATTAAATATTATTAGACAATTTAATGTTTTAAATGAATTTCATTATGTTTGTTTTATTGAATATGTTAATTTCATTTTATATTGATTATAAATTGATTGATGAGATGATAATATAGGGAATTAATTGTAAATTGATTGAATATGTAAAATGTAATAATGATTTTTTTAATAAAACAAGTTTTTATGATAGGTGAACAATGTATGTAATAAAACCTTATTTTTGAGAAGCATATATTATGATAGGTGAATAATTACTTGTCATAATATATTTGACATATTATGATAGGTAAAAGTATGTCATAATACGATGAACATATTATGATGCCTAGAACTATGATGCTACGGTTACCTATCATAATATGTCATTTTTACCTATCATAAAAAGCAATTTTTCCATTAGTGATTGTGATAATCTCAATATTGTTTTAGTTGTTGCTAATCCAGTTTTGCAATCTAGATCAAAGCATTTTGAACTTGATCTTTATTTTGTTCATGACAAGATTACTAGTGATTCTATTAAAGTTGTTCATCTATCAGCCCAACATCAAGTTGTTGATTCTCGCACCAAAACAATCAATGGTTCTTCTTTACTTCAATCTCGAAGCAAAATGATTCTCCTTACTCTTGGGGACATCATCTTGAGAGAGAGGTAAAGTAATAAGTAATGTATAGTTGTACGTATAACAATCTTTCCTTAAAATAACTTAGTGTGCTAATGTATGTATTCTTTGCTTTATAAAGCTTTCTTCTTTTTCTATCTTTTTTTACTTTTAACTTTTCAAAATAATACTTTTCTTATTCTTTGTCTTATCACTCTTTAGAGATTTTTTTTCTTTATTATGTGTTTACCTTTCAAGTCTTAAATAAAAATAGATATTTTAGTAAACAAATCTCAACAACAAAACCAATTGGATAAAAGTATTTCATGAGATGCCCATCACTGAATAAGAAGATTTGTTCAAAAGGTACCACCTAATCACCACCATTTTGTCACCAGAGATGAAGCCCTAAGTTGGAAGGACGTTTGGACATGTTTTTCTACAGTGAAAATGAAGAGAAAACATGTACATGTAAATATAATGAGAAAATTACGTCGAACCGCTTATGAGCCTATATAAACGAGTTAATTTACAAAAATGTCATCAGAAATTTTTTATGTTTATTGTTTTTATTCAAATGTAGATCATGTGACGTCAAAGACAATTTTTGTGTTAGTGTAAGAATAACTATATTACAAAATATAACTATATATACATCTAAGCTAAAGACTATTCACTAATTTCTCACACTCATGGAAGACTAATGTTCATCCTCTCGTTGTTGCATTATCCTATACTCTCGTGAAAAAGACGATCATTATAACTGGATACCATAACCACAACAAACAACTTATGATAAGCTACAATTAATTTAAATCATATACTTATAAAAATAAAATCAATTCATAATGATATCCATCCTTTCACAGTTTATACATCATGTTCGAAGCTTCAAATGTCCTTGTATGACATGGTAAATTCTATAAATACACAAAAACGTTAGATATTAATATCCTTTAACTCTTAGAATTAGGTATTTTCCTCTATGAGTCAAATATTAGTAGAGTCATGATAATATCATTATGACCTTTGTTATACTTTTTACATCACTACATAATAATACTCCTATAATAGAAATCATTACATTCACATTTCACATTTAATAAAGACAATATTTACACTAGTGCTGTCAAAATGGATTGTAACCCGCGAATCAGCCAGGCTCACCACGAGTTTGAGCCGGGCTAGGTTTGAAAAAAAATGTAATTTTTTTATGTGGACTAGTTTTCAACTCAACTCACTTAAAATCCAACTCACCGGGTTGAACCCGTGGTAGGCCGGGTTGACTCACCAACCCACCTAATGAAATTTAATTATTTATTATTTTATGTTTTAATATTATTAGTTAGTATTTTTTTTTTATTATATTGTAGATGGTGATAAAGAAGATGTTTCAAGAGAGAAAAATATTATAAATTTATGTATTCAAGACTTTAATATTATAAATGGACAATTGATATAAAAATTATCAATATTAAAAACTTATTTGTTTGCCTTTTGTACATGTTTTTGGATTACGCATGGATTGTATGATATTTTTTTTTTATTTTGAATTATCTTTGGAGTTTAACATCATTTTAGTGTAACGTTTATTTAGATTTGAATTAAAATATTTGTAATTTTTTTATTTAAAAAAATAAACATAATTAAATGAGCTACTGAGCCAACTCGTTTAACCCATCAACCCGTGGTGGGTCAGACTGAGTTTAAATTTTTTTCAGCTCACTAATAAGTGAGTCGAGTTGGGTTGACTCACTAAGTGACCAACCCGTGGTGAGCCGGGGTCGGGTCGAGCCGGGTTACCTTTTTGGCAGCTCTAATATACACATTCATAATTAAAATTCTCGCTTAGCCTTTTACAATCACACAACTCAATTTCATCACATAGTAATAATATTTATATCTAACTAGTTTCCCTTAAAATACCATTTACACAAAAGTTGCTCCTAAAGATCTAATTCTTATAGGATGCTTTAACTACATAAAGAAAATCCTTATCAAATGTCACAACACATCATAATGATCACATGTAAATAGATTCACCTTGAATTATTTTGAGTTATATGCATGAACCAAATAACCATATGCAATTAAAAATGGTACCATAACTAAAAAGGACAAAAATTAAACTTACTCTATTTTGAATTTTGATTCATTAAATGTGTAATACTCTTATTATCCTTCTTAAGGTCTATGATGTTGAAAAAGATAGAAGATGAGGTCAAAAATCTAAAGAATAGATAAAAATAAATTTTTAGAAAATGATAGTTTTCATAGAATAAAACTCATTTAATAAAAAATTTATTTAAAATATAATCTTTTAAATAATAAAATAATCAATTGTGACTTTTTTTTAAGTACTACACTTTATTATTTTATTATCCTTAGACAAAAGAATATAAATAAGATAAGAGAATTTTTTAATATTTATTGGAATAATTTTTATTTAAAAATTCACAAATTTTCCTAATATATAGAATTCAATCAACCATTTAAAGAATTCAAAAGTTTTATTTAAAGAATTCACATAATTATTATAAATATAAATAGGAAAAAAAGATTACAATGAGATTTTAATATAAAAAAAGAGAGAGACATGACGAATTTGTTAGAAGCTACATAGTTGGACTATGGGTCTTGCTAAAAACTTGCAAGTGATAATTTTTAGATCAGGAAAGCCCTGTCATTCAATCAACCATTTAAAACTATATACTGTTTTCTGAAAAGAGAAAAAAAAAAAGAATATCAGAAATTAATAACAAAAATATTTAATCATAATTTCGGATTTTATATTTTGAAAATTTGTAATTTTGATAAATGATTTTTTTCCATAATTTTGGTTATTAGTCCTTTAATTATTCATTACTTTCTTCAATTTTATAGTCTTAAAAACTTTGTAATATTTAAGTTCAATAGCTAAATACGTTTGGGCTGATAATCTGAAAACTAGATAAATATATATTTTTTAATTTAATGAACTTAAAAAAAAAAAGTATTCCAGAACTATGTTTTCGGTAAATCAATTATATTCTGAACATGTTTTTAACCGTCCAAACTAAGGTTTAATATTTATTTCTTCCAAATATTTTATTTTATTTTATTTTATTTTTTGTTCTATAGGTTTTGCTAAATATAATTTTAGTTTATGAGACTAAACAAAAACAATTATGTGATAGATAGTGGTACATTTAATATTTTTTTTTATTCAATTGAATGGAAACTTTTAAAAATTAATTAGAGATCTATTTATCTTTTAGTCATTTAAATTAGAGATATAACTTCTACTGATCCTCGATTAAAAATTCGTATTATTTTTATTCTCTAGGAATAGTGATGTTTACTTAATGCGTCAACTACGATTAATGGTGAGTGGAGATCCCTCAGTTTTTTCTGAATAAATTGTCATTTTTTGCATTGATGGAGAGAGATAGGTATGAGACAAAAAAAAATATTGAATATATATATATATATATATATATATATATAATTGAAAATTTTGATTATCCTTTTTATTGTTATAACTACAAAATATTTTTCTTCTAAATAATGTGATAGATAACAAAAATTCAATATAACTTTCGAAATATTTTCATTTTAAGCTTATACACCAAAAATAAGGTTTAAAAAAGTTGGAGGACTTAAAAATAAAATTTGTAATTAAATGATAAAAAGAAAGTAGTAACCTCGGTTTAAATTTTAAAGGATTAAAAGTATATTTAAGCTAACTATTATTTATCTTTGACTAATTCATCATAATTATCTTTTTAATTTAATTTAGATGTAAGTATTCTATAAAAAGAAGAGGAAACAAGTAAGTAATTTCAATTTACTTTGTTAAAAGATTATAAAGATAATTCATAATTACAAAGTGTATAGAATATTTGATCTCGATTATAGATGAAGTAAAAATGGAATTGGTAGGTAAAATTATTTCATTTACGTTTAGTATAAGGTGACTTTTTTTTTTAACAATTTTTTACACATTTCTCATGTTATGGTTTTAACATAATTTAGACGAAACACATATATTATTCAATTATTTTTTTATATTTTTACTAAAATATTTTAAACTTTTAACTAATTTAATCAAATACTATTTTAACTATTTTTTTTTTTAACTTTCATCTACCTTTTTCAACTAATTTTTTATTAAAAATAATCTATAAAAGTTAAACACGTAACCAAAATAATTTTACACAAGTACTTGATCATATGCATTTCATTTCCACATGACAAGGAAGATATCCTCTTATTTTTCAATGTTTTATTTCAGCTTGAATCTCAATACCTTTCTTCAATGAGAATTGAATAAACATAAATATATTAGGCTGGATAATTTTTAAAAAAACTTATTCTCTTAACCTTGACAAAAAGAAAATATGTACCCTACGTTTTACTTTCTATTATTTTTAATTTCTAAATTATTATGTTAAACACATAAATTGAAAAAGAACTCAAAAGAGAATAAATTTTTGAAAACAAAATTCAGTTAAAGGCAATATACTTGAGTCTCTTTATATACGTGTTCACTATAATTTACAAATTACTTAACTCAATCTACTCTAAATTTTGTCACCATTTATACCCAAAAAAATTCTTGCAATGTGCTCAAACAATAATTTTGAACAAGATAATTCAGAAAAAAAAAATGTAAACAAAAATTTACAGCCTTTAATGATTTTAAATATATAATATGTAAGAATAATAATGACTTAAATTGAAAATTAACTCTAATTATGCCATTATCGCAATTAATTAGCCCATTAAGAATATTAAGTAACATTTTAATATCAATTACACCTACTATTAAACCATTCAACAACTTTTCATAAGCCAAATTTGTAGAAAAATTCAAAAGTGAATCTAGAATTAAAACACATTATAAAGTGAAATAAAAGGTTAAGTTAATACAGCAGATTCTTCCTTAGTCCAATGGAAGTCGAGGAGTTACACCATATCTAACTCCTAATTTTTGAATAAATACTGCATAAACCTTGCTTTCTAATCCATGCATGTGTATAATATAATAACCATCGTTTTTCCACCATTTTTTTCCCTCACAAAATTCCTTTAGACCTTACCATAATCAAAGTTCTTTCACTTTGTGATCTCTTTCTCATCTCTTTCTGATCTCTTTCTGATATCTTTCTCCATTAAGCATATATCTTTCATGAAAGACATAGAAGGAGGTGGTGCCATTATTAATGGATCTAACCCTTCAAAGTCTTCTGTTGGTCCTCCTTTGACAGCCATAGAAAGGTTTTTGTGGGGACAACAGAGCCATTCCTCTCAGCAACAGCCACAGAATGTTGCAAACAATATCCATGCAAGTGTTTTGGATGGTTTTGGTGGCTCAAACTACAACATTTTTTGGCATAATGGTGGTAGGGAAGTGAACTTTGTTGAAAAGATTTTAGCAAATGAAGTGGAAGCTCTGAACTGGACACAACAAGTCCCTCCACTGTGTTTGACAGAAGATTTGCATGTGTCAGGGAAGAACAGAAAAGGGGTGGGACGAAAACCTAAGGAAGGGTCTTCTGTACCTTGGATCAAAGGCCAGTGGACTGAAGAAGAAGACAGGTTGATAAATCATGAGAATAATCAGCACCCTTTTCTGCATCCTTTTCATTTATGTATCTGCAGTGAACTTTTTTCTGATATGTTGTTTGTTATTGCTGTGATCAAAGGAAACTGGTAAAGTTGGTGAAGCAACATGGTACAGGAAAATGGTCTCAGATAGCAGAAAATTTGGATGGAAGGGCTGGTAAGCAGTGTAGAGAGAGATGGCATAATCATCTGCGTCCTGATATTAAGGTTTGTCAATTACTCTCTTGATCTTCCTCAATGCCCTAGGGTTATGTTATTTGAACGATCAGCTTCAGTGTATATTTCTCTGGTTTTTTTAGAACAAAAGAAACCTCAAAATTAGTCTGTCTAACAAGGGTTTTTCAAGTTGATAAAAAGAGGATTTTTCAACATATGATGTGGTAATGATGAAGTATCTATGCATTAGATTCAGATTTTTCAAGGTTGATTTCGAATTTTCAAATGGATCACACTCCATATGTTTCCTTTTCTGTATGCATCTAAACATATGGATAAAGATTAAGAAGAATTATATTTTAACAACTTTTTAACAACAGGACACATGTCATCATTTTATTGGTTTGTTTGAATTTATTTTAAAAAAATATTTGAAACGGATCAATCACAAATTGCCACGTATGCGTTGTCAAAAAATTATAAAAAAAAGGTTGTTAAAGAGACTTTTTCCAAAAAGATTAAAACTGGTTGGATTGTTAACTCCATAATTAGGCATTCATATATTCCTGCTTCGGTCTATGTTTGTCTCACAAAATTTCCTAAAATTATAGCATTATTGCTTCTAACGTTTCGATAACTTTATTCTTAAAAATAGTAAAAACTCCTATGATTAAGTCACAAGAATTACTTATTAACTTAATTTTATTCTTAATAATATTGAAACTTCTATGATTAAGATTGCCTAATACTGCTTTTAACAATTTGATAATTTTATTTCTAATAATATTAAAAACTTCTCTTATTAAGTTAACATATTAATTAGTTTAAATAGTACTCTGACTAATTTTTATTTAATTTAAATAGGGAAATATTTATATTATATTAGCACTATTTGTATAGAAAAAACAATTAATTGTTTAATTATTTTTTTAGAAAAAAAACTCTTTTTTATGTGTTTATTTACATATTTTAATGTTTAAACTAAAAATTTATAAATAAAAAACACTTTTATAAATATATAAATTATTTTTAATAATTTATCAAAGTAAGTCTATAAAACCAAAAAAAAAGTGTTTTTACAATGATATACATAAATAATTTCTACATTAATAAAAATCACTTATTTTGAATATTTATTTTTTAAAATTTCCTTTATTTTTAAGTTTAAACAAATTCAATGTATATATATATATGAATAAGATTTCATGATAATGAGCAAATATAAATTAATATTTATACATTTTTTGAGAATAAGATTTCATGAAAATGAGCAAATATAAATTAACTTTTATTTTTTAAATTCTGTACAAAATAATTATTAAAATAATTTTTACTGGGACTATCTTTTATTTAGCTTATATAAATTTATTTTTGTGAGTATTTGATATTACAGAAAGATGCTTGGAGTGAAGAAGAAGAAAAAATCTTAGTAAAATATCATGCGGAGTTCGGAAATCGTTGGGCAGAAATTGCTAAACAAATAAAAGGAAGAACAGAAAATGCAATAAAAAACCATTGGAATGCGACAAAGAGGAGACAAAACTCAAGAAGAAAGAACAAAAGAGCAGGAATAGGAAATGGAAAGCCATTGTCTTCAATTCTGCAAGACTACATCAAAACTCTGTCTCTCACCAACACTTCAACTTCCTCTGTGGAACAAACATTACCATCAAAACACTTATCTCATGTTGATGTTGCCACCAACAACAATTTCTCACTAATGTCTGATGACATTTCCTTCATGCAACAATTTTTCGATCAAAACAATGTCATTGCTGAATCTGTTAAGCAGACCAAAACTTTCAACAACTCTTCTGCACCCTTTGATGCTTATCATCATCAAAGCAGTAACAATACTCACTTTCTCACTGAACTCACTCAATCGGGATCTGTTCTTCATTCCAACCAAATGTCCTTTGATGAGAGTCTTTTCCTCTCTAAAAGGACTCCTTTAGGTTTTGATATCTCTCTCTCTCATTTGCACAATGGAACTGCTGCTTCATCATTTCTCTGCAATAATGGGATTCACAACCAGAACATGGAGTTGCAGGTTGAGAAGCAAAATTGGTTATGGGAAAGAGGGATAGGGATATAGCAGAATTCGTTTTTTCTAATTCTCAGTTTCTGCACCAGTCTATGGCTTTTATATTTTGGTAGATTTTGGAATAATAATAAACTATGTTGTTAGTACATCATAGTGGATTAGTATGAATATATACTATAGTGGCATCAGATCTACGTTGTCTACGTTGTTTGGCTGTTTTATACTGTCAATTAAGGTAATACATTTCTTATTAGCCAAATTAGTTTCTAACTAATTTGCATTTTATATGGTACTTGATTATTTTTATTTGTAGTTTATTCTGTTTCTTTATTTTTAGGTTTCTCACTTCCTTACACTTTGTGTATTCTATAATGAATAAAATTAATCTTCTCCCAGTTTCAATTATTAATTTGTTATAACAGCAATGTTGTGATTAGAATCTATCTTAGTCATAATTAATATCGAATTATTCGTTAACGTATATATTTCAGCATTACTGATGTCTTGAAAGTTCCACCTCCTATAATATATGGATGGGTGTGGCTGTAAATCCCATTATAAAAACTAGTGTGCTTAGATTAAATTAAACTTAAAATTCATACTTAAAAATATATTTTTTTTGCTGTAGTGCTTAATCATTTTGATACATGATATCAATGTAGATGCAGCAAACCATAGACCTACAATAAAATTATAAATCAAGCTAGTAATATATTAAGAGTACTTCCAAGATGAATAAAGATATTTTGAGACACACTTTTGAAAAAACATTCATTTAACACGGTGGGATCCACTTCTTTTTAACCTTTATTGAAGATAAAAGGGTAATTTTGGAAGAAAAAGGTGAAAAATAGTGTGTTATTTGAATGTTTTTGCCACGTAGGCATGTCATTGTACCATTGCCCTTCCAAGATATATAAGGCAACAACACGAAATCACTGTAATTTTGTTAGAAAATGATATTTTAACACCAATTTTTGATACCATTTTGACACTGCACACATATCAAAATGTGATTGGACGATTTCAAATTAAAAAAGAAACTAAAGTAAGGACATATTTGAAAGAGAAAAACCAAAGTTTCTTTTTTAATTTGAAATAGTCCGACTACATTTTGACACGTGTGCAATGTTAAAATGTTGTAGAAAAATTGGTGTTAAAATATGGTTTCCCAATTTTGTTTCTCCAAATAACTGAAATTAGTCAAATTTTAAAAAGAAAATACGTAAATTGTATCAATTTGATCATATTTTATGAAAAAATGTGTTAATTTAACATGGTTTCGGTGAATGACATAAAAGCCAAAAATTGTGTCAGACTTACATGATTTTTTCTTAATAAAATCTTACCAGACATTTATGGCTTATCCATTTTCATACTTTTTGAAAATTGCGCCAATTTCAATAATTTTGAAAAAAAAAAATGCAACATTTGTGCCTGTAAGTTTAGATAAGAACTTATATGGAGGAATTTTATTTTTTATGTTATTTGGTCAAGAGGATTATATGTCTGCCACATTATAATTTGTATGAAATGGGGGTGATTTAATAATTTTGATGTGTTGTTTGATTTGTCTAAAACGAAAGCTATTGTTTATGCAATGTTATCTATTTGCAGTCATTTTCTTTACTATATGTCTTTATGTTATTTCAAAATTTTTTGGAAAAAAAAAAATAGTGAATGCGTGATGACATGGAAGTTTTAAGATTACAACTTTTACTTCCGTAACAACTCATGTAATAAATTTGAAAAACAATTTGAAATATAAATTATATTTTGTATTATATAATCCATAAATTGATATAATCTGAAACATAAATTTAGATTTTAATTTATATAATCCGTATTGTCAATTTATATTCTAATTTTTATCATTCTTAATATGAATTTGAAAGTCTAAGTCATTTTACTAAGACTGTGAAGGTGCAAGAAGTAAACATGGGTGTGCAAATAGAAATCGACATCAACTAGTAATGAGAAAGGAACCCAAAAATAGAATGTTGGGTTGGTGGGTTCATTTGGGCCTATGTGAGTAATTTTTTCATTTATGGAAAAAGTGATATGTTTATTAAGAAAACTTAAACAAACTTTGGTGTCAATAATGTATAATTTTGATTTTATAAAAAATTATTTATCTATTTGTACACAGAGGAAACGAAGGAGATCAATAAAAGGGAATTTAAGTTAAAAGAACAATGTCATAAAATCATATTT
Source organism: Vigna radiata var. radiata (assembly GCF_000741045.1). NCBI lineage: Eukaryota > Viridiplantae > Streptophyta > Magnoliopsida > Fabales > Fabaceae > Vigna > Vigna radiata. Next base: position 8,994,007 of record NC_028360.1, read on the forward strand.
GTTGGTATAATTTTTCTGTTGGATAAAAACTAAATTTCAATAGTATAATTTATGGTATCAACAATATGACGTAATGTGTTACACTATGACAAAGCTACCTATTCCCATTACAGATTATGTTATTAATAGAGACTTAATTAATAATTTAATTTTGTTCAAAAAAGCTTATATCAACGGGACTTCCATTTTTTCGGGTTTGTAAGCTTTACTTATTTTCTTTTTCAATTTATTTTTAATAACTATATATAAAACATATCAAAGATTAAAATTTGAACATAAATTATGGATTTTTTTTAAAAATTCATATAATATGTTCACTGAAAAAAATAATTAAGAATTGGGAAATATCTATTAAAACCGGTCCAAAATATGTGACATAGGCCCAAAGGCCTCTTAACCCAAGACGCAAAAGAAACACTTCCTCGAGAAGCTTCGTAGCGTCAGATGTTAGGTGAGATTGAGGAGTGTGAGTCGTGTGTGAGAAGCAGAACTCGAGAGCTGTCCATGGAGGCACGCCGACAGAGCAAGAAAGAGAACAACCACCGGAACGGAGCGGAACGAAACGAGAAGAGAAGAAAAGCACCCGAACAGAGGTAAGAGAAAACAGAACTCAAAACTATTTCATTATTCTTGTGTATCTGTTCTTACAACTTGAAAATACCAGAAGTCCCTTTTATATATAGGGTTTCGGTGAGGGGGATCTCAAATAATCCCTAACAGAAACAATAATAGTTGTAAAACAGAAAAACCTAAGCAATAAAGGTTGCTCTTAGGAGCGACGAACATAAAGACATGAACTTTAATAGCCTCCCCTAAAGCTGGATGGTGGATGTTCACTAATCTAAGCTTGGGGATGATAGATCTGAAGCGTGTGCGATGAGGGAACTTGGTGAAGACATCGGCGAGCTGTTCCTCTGGTCAAATGGGAAAAAGGTGTAAGAACTTAGCTTGGATCTTTTCGCGTACCACATGGCAGTCCAGCTCTATGTGTTTAGTGCGTTCATGGAAGCTCTGGTTGTGGGTGATATGTCTCACGGAGTTATTGTCGCAATAGAGAACAACACCTACATCGGGTTGAACCTGGAGATCTTGGAGAATATAATGAAGCCACTGCATTTCACACACGGTAGCAGCTAAGGCGTGATACTCTGCTTCTGTGGATGACCTAGAAACAATGCTCTGCTTCTTTGTCCTCCATGAAACAAGAGATGTTCGTAGAAAAACACAGTACCCATTAGTGGACCTTCGTGTATTAAGACAAGTGGCCCAGTCGGAGTCACTGAAACCCTTTATTTGAATGCTTGAATCAGCTGGAAAGAAAAGTCCTTCAGAGGGACTTGACTTGATATACCTGAGAACATGCTGCAAAGCCTGATAGTGAAAGTTAGTGGGCTCTTGCATAAACTGACTTAAGAGATTAATAGTAAAGCATAAATCCGGTCTAGTATTAGTGAGATAGAAGAGCTTCCCTATTAATCTGCGGTAGACGCTGGGATCATCCATATAGTTCTCTGTTTTGTACAAGAAATTGTTGTTGCTTAGAAAAGGTGTAGAACTAGGTTTGCTTCCCAACATTCCTGTTTCTTCTATAATATCCAGGGCATACTTCCTTTGATAAAGATGTATCCCTTTCTTAGATCTAGCAACTTCAAAACCTAGAAAATATTTGAGTTCTCCAAGATCTTTTATTTGAAATTGGTGATGTAGGAGAGCCTTTATATGAGTGATCTCACTCATGGAATTCCCTACTAATACAATGTCATCAACATATACAAGTATAGCAGTAAAACTGGTGGAAGTCTTCTTAACAAATAAGGAGTGATCAGATTTGGACTGGACATAATCTGCTGATATAAGGAAACTGGACAGTTTCTCAAACCACTGTCTGCTGGCCTATTTTAGGCCGTATAGGGATTTAGTGAGCTTACAAACCTGCCCTTTAGTATCAATGTCTAAACCAGGTGGAGGATCCATGTAAACATCTTCTTTTAGGTCTCCGTGTAGGAAAGCGTTATCAACATCAAGTTGATGTAAAAACCATTTCTTTGAGGCAGCAAGAGCGAGTAGGAGCCTGACAGTGGTTAGTTTAGCAACATGAGAAAATGTGTCCAAAAAGTCTATACCCTCTTGTTGGGTATACCCTTTGGCAACCAATCGGACCTTATACCTCTCCACAATACCATCGGCTTTGTGTTTTATCTTGTAAACCCACTTACGACCAATAGACTTCTTTCCAGGAGGAAGCTTAGTCAAAAACCACGTGCCATTGTCTTACAGAGCTTTAATCTCTTTCTTCATTGCATCAGTCCATTCAAGACTCCTTCTAGTCTATGCATAATAATTAGACTCTTTTGCAGTATTTATAGCAAGAGTGTATCTTAATTGTTTGTTAGATAAGGACTCATAAGATAAGATACTATTGATAGGGTAAGGAGTTCTCAACTCATTTTTGAGACATAGAGATGTAGTAGGTGACTGACCAGTTTGTACATAGTCTTTCAAGTATTCAGGGACTCTTTTCACCCTGTTTGATCTCCTCTGGTTATTTCTTTGTTCCTCCTCAACAAATTTTGAACTTTCAGTACTGTCAACATCACTATCAGTGAGATTTTGATCATCTCTTTCACCATCGGTTTGAGACTCTCTCTGGCTGCAAGGAAAATTAGACAGAAAAGATGTACATTCTTCATTTTCATTGCAGTTACCATTATTTCCTTGTTTACTTTTATAGGCAAAAATATCTTCATAAAATATCACATTCCTACTGATAAAAATTTCCCTAGTGTTAATATCAAGAATAATGTATCCTTTTACTCCATTTTTATATCCTAGGAAAATCCCTTTTCTGGTCCTAGAATCAAGTTTGCTTTTGTTATTTTCCAAAGTAGAGGCAAAGGATAAGCACCCAAAAACCCTTAGATTAAGATAAGTCGGGGAATCATAGTTCAAAACATCATAAGGAGTTCTATCCTTAATAACTGGCGAAGGCAATCTATTTATTAAGTATATGGCGTGAGATAGAGCATAAGACCAATAGGCATAAGGAATATTAGATTGAAAAACCAAACTACGAGTAACATTCAATATATGTTGGCATTTTCGCTCCACAACAGAATTTTGTTGTGGAGTTTCTACACAGCTAGTTTGATGTTCTATGCCATGTGTATTATAAATGTTGGGACAATTAAATTATGGGCCATTGTCGGTTCTGATTATTTTGATAGTCTTATTAAATTGGGTTTTGGTTTTCAAGATAAAAGACTGTAAAAGTTCTCTGGTTTGGCCCTTATTGTGCATAAGAAAACCCCAAGTGTGCCTACTACAATCATCAACAATAGTAAGGAAATATCTGTGCCCATGTATAGAAGGGATGGAGATAGGACCCCAAATATCACAGTGTATAACATCAAAACAATTAGCAGACATGGAATTATGTTTAGAGAATGGCAATTTGTGTTGCTTTGCATAATGACAAATATCACAAGCACTATTTGAATCAGTTTGAACATAAGGAAACTCTTTGCATATTCTTTCAACAACTTTATGTCCTGGATGGCCTAGCCTATAGTACCACAAATTTATTTTTACATGTTCATAAGAGAAAACAAAGCTAGATTTCAGGTTCTTTCCAATAGATTGCAAGTAGTAGAGCCCTTTGTACACCTTAGCACATCCAATCATCTTCAATGTGGTTCTGTCCTGGATTTCACACAGCTCAGAAGAGAAAGTTAGTGTGCAATTTGTGTCTCTGATCAAAGATTGGACAGATATTAAGTTGAAAGTAAATTATGGTATGTATAAAACGTTGAAAATAATGAAATTATGAGAGACTTGCACGGTTCCAGCATAATGGGCTGTGACAGTAGAGTTATTTGACAATCTAACAGATATAGGTTTGATTTTATTAAAAGTTGTGAATAAATCTTTGTTATGAGTTACGTGATCTGTGACTCCTGTGTCCATGGTCCATGAAAACATACCTTGTTTATCTTCTGTGATATCTTTATGCATTTGACTGATGCTATGTGAAGATATTTTTGTCTTGTCAAGCATTTCCAGTAATTTTTTCATATGTTCTGGGGTGAAGGAGCTTTGAATGGTGTTGATGTTGTTTTGCTGATTATTCTGTGATTCTGTAGAAGCAGTGCAGGCACTTGTGGATCCCCACTCATTCTATCCTGTATTGTTTTGTCCATTGTTGTCGCTCCTTTTGTACCATGGAGGATATCCATGTTTTGAATAACATTCGTCAATAATATGATTCATTTTATGACAATAAGAACATTGTTTTCCTTGATTCGGATTTCTTCCTTTCGCCCTTCCTTGGCCGCGACTAGGAAAGCCACGCCCATGGTCTTTCCAATTTTGATCACTCTTCTAGTTGCTTTGTCTGTTAGTATTGTTGGCAAGAATCTTGATTTCAGTTTGACCAGTTGGCCCAGAATCATGTTTCTCCTGCCTTTCTTGTTGTATGATGAGGGAAAAGACGCGATTAATATTTGGTGGGGGCTCCATCAATAGAATTTGTGTCCTAACAGTGTTATAACAGTCGTTTAGGCCTTTTAGGAAACATATTACATGTTCTATTTCCCTGTATTTGTGGGCAGCTTTAGATAGATCACAACTTCAAGGAATTTTGCAACTACAACGTGGAATGGGTCTTAGAAATTCCAACTCCTCCCATAGTATTTTCAAATCAGTGAAATATTGATTCACGCTTCTTTCTCCTTGCTTGATGGAATGTATTTCTTGCAGCAAATCTGAGAATTTAAAATGATCTCCTTTTGAAAATCTCTCTTTTAACTCTTCCCATAATTCTTGAGCGTCTTCAACATAAACAACACTTTCTGCTATTTGAACCGAGAGAGTCTTGATAATCCAAGACAACACCATCATGTTATTTCTTTCCCAAGGATCATAAAGAGGATCCTCTCTTTGTGGTTTCTTGATCTCTCCATATATAAACTTTAGTTTGTTCTTGGATAGTAATGCCCTTCTCATACTTCTTCCAAGAAGTATAATTTGATTCATCAGGAATCTGTGAGATGAGCGAAATACCTGGGTTTTCTCCCGGGTGGAGGTTAATAAGGATTGGAAGGGTTGTTGACTTGATCCATAGATGCAGTGGCAGAAGCAGCAAATAATAAAAGAACACCAAGAAAACATTAACAAAGAATGCAGTGGAAACAGAGGCAGAACAGGTTCTGGACCTGCTCTGATGCCATATTAAAACCGGCCCAAAATATGTGACATAGGCCCAAAGGCCTCTTAACCCAAGATGCAAAAGAAACACTTCCTCGAGAAGCTTCGTGGCGTCAGATGTTAGGTGAGATTGAGGAGTGTGAGTCATGTGCGAGAAGCAGAACTCGAGAGCTTTCCATGGAGGCACACCGACAGAGCAAGAAAGAGAACGACCACCGAAATGGAGCGGAACGAAACAAGAAGAGAAGAAAAGCACCCGAACAGAGATAAGAGAAAACATAACTCAAAACTATTTATTCTTGTGTATCTGTTCTTACAACTTGAAAATACCGGAAGTCCCTTTTATATATAGGGTTCCGGTGAGGGGGATCTCAAATAATCACTAACAGAAACAATAATAGCTGTAAAACAGAAAAACCTAAACAATAAAGGTTGCTCTTAGGAGCAACGAACATAAAGACACGAACTTAAATAATATCAAAATTTAATCTTAACATTAATCCGTGAAACTATTGTTAATAGACTTTTGTGTTTGAAATAAACATTTATCATACTATTAATAATTAACTTTAAACCTTAATAGTTTTCTTATCTTGGTTCACTCAACAAATGCATACATCAATGATCAATGGAGGAAGGTTTAAGTAAACCCAATAAATACATCATGCTCTTTAAATCAATATGGTAGAAATGCCTAAATATCAACATTGAGACCTTAGACTACCTATGTATTTAATGTAGTGTTGTTATTATGATTTATTAAGAAAGTCTTTTTGTGAGCTAGCAATAATCCCTTTTTCAGGTTTAAATATTAAGGGTTAAATATATTTTTGGTCCCTACTTTAAATGAAAATTGGAATTAGTCCCTCTTTAAAACTTTCGCCTAATTTAGTGCCTCAACTTTAAAAATGTAAGAATTTAGTTCTTTTGACTAAATTTTGTTATGTTTATTTTATGTTTCAAGCACGTCTCATTATAGCATCTGAGTTGTTTACATTGTTTGATACATTTTTGTATCAATGTTAACTGAGAAAAGCATTTGAAACATCAAATAAAGTTAACAAAATTTGGTTAAACTAACTAAATTCATACATTTCTAAAGTTAAGAGACTAAATTAGACCAAAGTTTTGAAAAAAAACTAATTCTAATTTTCAATAAAAGTTAAAGACCAAAAATATATTTAATCCAAATATTAACTTAGTTGATTGAGTTTATTTAATTTAGTTATAGTATTCTTTTTTTAATTTGATCTTAATTTTTTTTTTAATTTTGTTTAAGGTTTGAAGAGTTTGTGGATGTGACGTTGGCACGTCTGTCTTCCTTAAAGAAAGGAAAAACCTTGAAATGGTTACATTCATTCATACGAAAACCCATTTCACTCACTTCACTTCTTCTTCAAGCCATCTTCATGGCACCTTCATTCAGGTTGACTTGGGAGCCCTGGGAATCCGCTCCATCTTCATTATTCTACTTCATTACCGCTTCTCTCCCACATGGAACCTCCGCTTCACACTATCACCTTAATTGCTCTTCCCTTTGCGTGTTCTTCAAAAAGTTTTAACTTTTATTTCCTCACTTTCCTTTTTCCGCAACTGGGTAGTAAGTGCGGCTTCTCCATTCCCCTGCAAATTTTCTCACCTTTTTTTCCATGTGGACACTCCTCATTTAGTTCAAGTTTGAATCTTTTTGAATGATCTCACTGCGGACACTCTGCGTATGGTAGTTATCCTGTGCACAAGTGAGAACCAACCCCACTTGTTTTCTTTCTTCTGGAGGTTTTGAATTCCCCCTGTTTTTGCTGCTGTTTTCGTTTTGTAATCATTATTTTTTTTGCTTTGGTGCCCATTTATTTGCTGAATGGCCGCTTCCATTTCATCATGGTCTTTGTTCATAACTGTGTTGGTTACTGTTTTATTGGAAATTGAGAATTGCATGGGGCATCGCATGGTTTAAGGTTGAAATCGTTTTTATTAACTATGAAATGAATTTCTGTTGGAAGATGAAATAGCTCTTCTAGTCGATGAACTTCATTGTAGATTGTTTGTTGGTGGAAATATTTTCAGGTACTCCCCCCTATAATCAACTGTTCCAATTTGATTTAAACTGTATTTATAATTCAGATATTGTGTTCAGAGAGTGAAACATAAATTAAAACCATCATTCAAGATTTTCATTCTTTTGTAGTGTAGAAGTTACTTTTCTCAGCATTCTTGTATAGTTTTTTTGTTGAATTTGTGATTTTCTCGTTACTCTACTCGAGAATTTGCATCAAATGTAACTGTTCCATCTTGTCTGACTTCTTTTTGTCACTTTTTTCCTATGTTCAGGTTAATGAAATGTCGTCTGATTTTAAGTTAGACATTATTTATCAGCATGACCCTGAAGAACCAGGGTTAGGAGGGCGCATGATATCGGAAAAATTACTAGACGAAAGGACTAATGCCATGCACACAGTTCGCAAACAAGGAAACCTGTCAATCAACAACTTTGCTACAAACGCAGAACGCAGAGCTTTGAATGATAGGTGTGAAATAAATCTCTATGCATTCGTGCATTTTCCTTTATTTGCTTTGTCACTGTAAATTTTGCTCACAAGATTTAATGTTCATATCAGTTATTTAGAATTCATTTCACTCAATTGTTCTATGATATATGATCTGGTTTTTAGGTGGTTGAAATATCTTGTTTTAAATTGTGGGTTTTGGGTGCATGTTTAACCTTGTATACCATGATTGGTGATTTATTAAATAATAGTGGTGCTTAAGTAATACGTGGAATACATTCACCTTTACAAGCAGATTTCTTCTGAAAGCAAATAAGGCTACAATCAGTGATAATGTCAGTCTTGATGAGGAGGAAAGACATCATTTGCTTGGATCAGCCAAGAAGTCTGGACCTCTTATATCTGGAGCAGCTTATTGCATTTCTTCTTGCTCCATGATAATGTTGAACAAAATTGTTCTATCAGGTTATAATTTCAATGCGGGAGTATCGTTGATGCTTTATCAAGTAAGCTGGTCTTTATCCTTCTCCTTTCTCAGTGAGAGTGTTAAATGATGGCAAGAGGTTCTGAATTTCTAATCAGATTATAATTCTAAACAATGATAGTCTCACTGCTTCTTGCCTAACTTCTTTCCTGGAGCCTGTTGTAAACGAAAAATCAACAATTGTGTGGTCATTATTCTTCCTTATACCTTGCAGAACTTCATCAGTACTCTGGTTGTTGTTCTTTTGGTTCTCTCTGGTAGAGTTGCGGTTGAAAAGCTTAGCTGGAGGCTGATCAGGGTCTGGATCCCTGTCAATGTGGTCTTTATTGGCATGCTTGTCTCAGGCATGTATAGGTATTATCTTTGTTAACATCAAAGAACATGTTGAACCTGCTTAGTAAGACACTTTTGAAAGGACTAGTTCTTCTATGTTGCTGTTGCTCCACTACTCTCTGTGTTAGCCAATGATCGTGGCTCCTATCTACACTTACGTCTTCTGGATCATTTTTCTTTTCAGTTTGAAATACATAAATGTTGCCATGGTGACAATTCTCAAGAACGTGACAAACATCTTAACGGCAATTGGAGAATTATATTTATTTCGGAAACGTCAGAATCCCAAAGTTTGGACAGCAATGTTTATGATGGTAAATGGCACTCTTAGATAGTACTTGTTCATGTGCTGTTATTTTCAGACAAATTGAGTTTAGTTACAGGTCAGGACCATGTGTTCAATAACACCTACTGACTCCATTAGATGACTAAATCATCTTGTATTCTTCTTATATGAAAACTTCATGTACTTCTAGCAGTAAGTTCAAAAATTGTAAGTTTTAGTTTAATCCAGGTGAAACATGCTGGATACTTCATGATGCAAGTGCAACAATCCTTGGTAATGCAATGTGTTTGAAACATCTCTTTGTTCTGACATTTGTATGCCTGACTAATTCGACAACATTTGCTGCTTCATCATGTCAGAAATCATGGAAAAGAAAATGCTGATAGTCTCATTAATTGGTCAAGTTGTATGATTAATCTTGAACAGTCCATGCTGTTCACTAAATTGCTAAGAAGTCATATTAGCTATTGCTCATTTTAGTTTCTGAAGTATTTGTTGCTTCTCAATACAAAATTCATACAGATTATCTCTGCTGTCAGTGCTGGCATTACAGATCTCTCCTTTGATACAGTTGGTTATGCCTGGCAGATTATCAACTGCGTTCTTACTGCAAGCTATTCAGTATGTCTATTTATCCTTTGTTTCATGTCTGATCAGTTTGATGCCAGGATTGATGGTTTTGAGAATGAGAACCTTCATTGGATCAAATTTCAGTTGTATTCAATCCAAGCTTTGATTATCTTTTTTCCTTTGTGCGGCAGCTTACTCTTAGGTGGGTTATGGATGAAGCAAAAAAGTCAACAAAATCTGGATCTCTTAAAGAGTTGTCAATGGTGTTGCTGAACAATTTATTGTCCCTACCTTTTGCCATCACCTTGATTCTCCTTTCTGGCGAGTGGCATTATGTAATACATGCGTGAGTGAATGTGTTTCTCTTCTTCAGAATTCAATCATCCCTTTTACCTCCTCACCATTGTTTTCCTCTCGATTTCCAGCGACGTCATTAAGCTGCCGATGTTTTGGGTGGTTGCAACAGCCAGTGGAATGATTGGACTCTCCATCAGCTTCACCTCAATGTGGTTCTTGCATCAAACTGGCCCTACAACTTATAGGTACTTTTGTGGAGTAGAAATTCAATAATGCATAGATGTAGTCTTGCCAAAAGTCACAGGAATATGTTCAGTGATTTCTTATGGGGGCAAAAAGAATGCAAAGATTTCAGTGAACAAACTAAAACTCTTTACCATGTTTCTGTGATTTGAGTTCTGTCTAATGAGTTTGTGTATGTTTTACAGTCTTGTAGGCTCCTTGAACAAGATTCCAATCTCTATTGCTGGCATTTTGGTGTTCAAAGTTCCTCTCAGTGTATCAAATTTGTTCAGCATTTTGTTTGGTAAATTCATTAAGAATCACTTCACTTTTTTCTTTATTTGGTAATGACTGCTTCCCTTCAATCTTAAACAAAAAGTTGCACTCTCTTTTCAGGTCTTTTTGCTGGTGTACTCTTTGCAAGAGCCAAGATATCTTGATAACATTATACCTTACAAGTTACAATAACCTATATATCAAGTTTGTGAGAATCAATACAATATAACTATATAGATTTTTTTTATTAAAACATATTGTAATTCTTGAGATATTATAAGGCCTGTTAATTCCAGTAAAAGATTTTGTAATTTGTTCTTGATCTGATGTATTATTCTTATTCTTCTTATTCTTCTTCTTGAAGTAATGATGTGATGCTATTCTTTGACAAAGCGATTAAAGGAATAAAGCGATTAATTAGATTTTGCTATTTAAGCAAATCTACCATAATTGTTTAAGTATTACAAGCGATCATATCATGGCAAAACCCACTATTTCATCAAGCTTTTGGTGGGAAAAGTTATGAAATGGATTTATTTCATAAATTTGATTATAAGCATTGTCACGTCCCAATAAATTCCTAGGATAGTGGGGGACAAAGTATCACTTCCATTTAATTTCCCACCCATTGGAAATTGTGTGGCAGCAAGGAAGGTGTGGATTTTCAGAAAGTGGAAGACAGGTGGCAAGTAGGGAGTGGACCGTTCGGTTTTTGAGAAACCATATTTAAGATGGGATTTTGAAAATTAGTGTCACTTTCTGAATGCAACCCTTCTTCAGATCAGTTTTCCAGAATCCACCATTTTTCTCCTCTTCTTTCTAAAATTCTCCACCTTCTCTCTAAGTTTTCTCACCTCTTTTCTCCTTCGATCACTAAACCCCTTTCAGATTAATCCTTCCCGGTGACAAGCTCTTTTAGTTGCACCGATCAGATTTTCATTTGAACCACTTTGAGTTTGAAGCCATAGAAGTAGTGTTGTCAAGGACTTAGAAGCTAGCGGGATTTAGAGGTAAGGGAAGCTTATAAAATTTAATTATGACTATTTTATATGAATGGATGCATGATTTAATGAGTATATGATTGATGATTTTTGAAGTATGGTATGTTGTTGTGTGCATTTCATGTTTGATTTTTTGGTATGAACTTAGTTATAAATCTGTTGAGCTTAGTGAAATTCTGGAACTATAATCGAGGGTCATTAGGATCGTTCGGTTTTCCCCAAAACGATCGGTCTTGGCTGAATTCCCTCTGTAGGAAATCAGTTGATGACCGATAAGTCTTATAACACTTATACTGAAACTTTACTAATTTGCTTAGCTAGTCTTAGGAGGTACTCGATCATAGACTAAGTACTCGGTGATTATATTCAAAATATTCTTTAAAGAGTACTCGGTCTTGAAGTGCTCGGTCATAGACTATCATTTGGTCATTTAAGTGTTCGGTCTTATACTAGCACTTAGTCTTTGAAATACTCGGTTTTTATATTAATAATATTTCTTTTGAAGAGTGTTCGATCTTATACTGACACTTGATTTCCCAAAGAGTGTTCGGTCTTGTACTGACACTTCGTTTATTGAAGAGAACTCCTTTTATTTTAAGGCAATCGGCCCAAGCTAAAAAGTATTCAATTTCCTTAAAGTTAACAAGTTGTTGAACGTTCGACCATTTTCATAAATTATCTATATAAGATTTGCTCGGTCTTAAATAAGTATTCGGCTTCCTTCAGTGTTTGACCGTTCGGTCACTTCCTAAAGTACTTTTTTTATATATCAGTTTTCTCCTCGGTATCTGATCGTTCGGTCAATTCCTTAAACTATCTTCTATGTATTAAAGAATTGTTTCTGAATAAGACTATGGGATTTGGATGATATGAAATGAGAAGGGTGAGAAATGTTATGATCGTTTAAGAGAATTCCAAGGAGGAATGTCTCATGATTGAAATTGAATGGTAAAGTATGAACTTGGCTAAGTTAAGCTGTCGCTTATCCTGATATTCTGTGATTACTCCTCCTCATGTAGAGGAGGGTAACTCATGTGTGGGAATGACAGGAGGTCCTTTAGCCTCAGGGTATTTCTATACCGAGGTAGCTCCACTAGACTAACCTCGGGTGGCGGTCTGTTGAGTGTATCCCAGCCAGGTCCACCCGGGTGCACAAGCGTCGTAACTACATGGTTCATGCAGTCCGGACAGTGTCAAAAGTGGTTGGTTATTATGATTTACCGTTCGGTCTTCTTATTGTTGTACTTATATGATGGTTATTTGATTCGGTTGTTATGTTTTTAATGTATGATTGAAATTGATTATTTAAATTACGTAAGCTTACCCTTATTTTCTGTCTTGTCTATGTTGCCGATCGGTAATTACCGTTCGGTTGTTCTTTTCACTGCAATGATCATCTAATGGATGTGAGCAGAGGGCGATTTTCGAAGATTCCTTGGAGGAAGCATTGCAAATTTTGGAGGAAGCATTGCAAATCGTTCAGCCCGAAGATAGTGTAGGACCGTCTGGTCAGTAGGCTATAGTTATTTTTAAATTCTTAGAAAACCGTTCAGTGTCTTTTGTATATGTTGTTTTGTAACAGTTCGGTATCAGCCTTTTATGTAGTACAGTTTAGTCTCAGCTTGTATATTATAATCAGACTTCTAGTTTCTGTACAGTTTCAAGTTCTATATGATATTCATATTCCTTTTCTCTTCCTTTTGCTTATTCTCCCCTGTTTTTTATTATTGTTTTTGTTAACTCCTTAAAATAATTATATAGTTGTTTAAATCTATATTTTTTGGGATGTTACAAGCATTATTATTGAATATTCTTATAATATGTTATGATAAAAATTAGTTTTTTTTTGGGATAAATTTATTGATAACTTATTTTAAGATAATCAATCTTCTTTTGATATAATAAAAGACAGTTTTTGAACAGAAGACTATAAAAAAAAAGTACCTATATGAAGCCGAAAGAGAAAATAATAAAAATTTCAGATTAATTTAAAGCTATAAGTGTGAGAAAAAAAAAATCTTTTACGTTATTTGGTCTGCATAAATTAGGTTTATAGTTTAGAAAAAAAAACACCTAAAATAATGGAACAGCAACATACACATGTATTTCTACATCCTAATAATTAAGCAAATTTAGAATAAATGTTATAAAACAGTTTTTTTTAATCTCTTTTTTAAGAAATAGATATAATTTAATTTTTAAGAAATAAAAAATTGTTCTTTTTAAAATAGAACGTAATAAAAATAATGTTAAAAAAACAATTGTTAAGAGAATTTTTTAGTCATAAGTTTCACCATGTGTTTGAGAGCAAGTTTTCCAAGGGTGTTATAGAACATGTGATGTTATTGAAATTGAATCTTCAAAGCAATTCTTATAATTATTTTTGTGTTTTCTCTGACGTGATTTTGCATTAAATGTGGACACTACCAAACACGCATTTACCCTAGCTATAAATTTTTTATACATATTGTAAATGTTTTATTTGTTTAAACATTTATTTTGTTAATAACCATACATGTTTTAATAAAATTGGCGCTTTCAATGGTTATCAATATTAGTTAAGGGAGAAAACTGTTGTTTTAATTATTGACAATTTTTTTAAAACCCGAAAACTTGTGATTGATTCGTATGAAATATACATACTAATAAAATAATAATTATTATATGGTTAAAAAATTGTTAATGGTGAATTTATTAAACTCCTTTATCTATTTGTGAGACAACTTTTAATTTTGAAATATTTATAAAATTTAGGTTGGGGAGGAAAGTTAGAAGATGACATGATAGAGTTGATAGTTATTTCCTTTGCCAAACTTTCAAAAGAGGGAATATTTATCTAAAAGTCTAAAACAACCTCTCCTCGTTTTCCACACTATATTCATAGATAATTGGTCCAATAAGGAAAAAAATAAATAAGTGTTTGAATATAATTTCACACGATTAAATTATTCAAGGTTGTGAAATTTCTTTTAGCTCTTTTTATATCTATTTGCAAAGTTTGTGTGAGAGATAACGTTAATTAGAAAGGATGTATAATACTAGTAATTGACATATAAAAGTCTTTTATGTATATAGAAAAATAAATTTTGTTTTGGAAAAACTTTTTTTAACAACATTTTTTTAACAATTTTTTGACAACGTGGCAGCTTGTGATTGATCTATTTTAAATATTTTTTAAATATAAATTCAAATAGATAAATAAAATGATAACACGTGTCCCGTTGTTAAAAAAGTTGTCAAAAAGTGTTGTCAAAATATTATTATCCTTTGTTTATATCCCGAAAATCTTAAAAGAAGAAGAAAACCAAAGATGCAGGTAGTTTTTGTGAAGTTGTTGAGAAAGCAAATCAAACCTAAATGTTCTTCATATAGCAAAAACCTTGGAAGTCATTACAAATACGCCAACACCTGCATGCTTCAAAATCAATGTTTCAATTATGGCTTGCTTCCGCTAGTTCACATAGCTAATCAAAACCAAGCGTTTGAGACTAACAACTCATTCATTAAAAACAAAAATGGAAAATTAGGGCATCCTCTTCTGCATCAAATTGCTTTTTAACTTTTCACAAGTTAGGAATCATTCAAAACCTACGAAACAAACAAACCAAACAACGTTAGTTAATTACATCATCAACCAAAGGTAATATATAATATAAATTTTATGAAATTGAATTAAACTTTATTAACAGTTAAACTTTAAAATTTTCTCATACATTAAATATACCAAATTCAAGAAAATCATTAACTTAAGAAGAGAAATTAAAGAAAAAAAGAAAGAAAAAAAACCTAGTAGCTAGTAACACAACCAAGAGGAATTCACGAAAAGTCTTAGATACACCACATTCAATTTCTATACCATAATGTGTCAATTTAATGCACACAATTTCGTGCACAGGGGTCTAATAATAACCCAGATTATGAAAAACCAAAAAAAAAAAAAAAAGAACATGTCTTAGCTACAAAAGACAGCCAAATTAAAATTACAATCCACCGTTGGATCGACGGAGCTCACATAATCATCTTCATCACAGCCATTGAATTCATCACGTCACACAGTATACACAATCACGAAGCAAGGAAGAACAGCCCTAGGATTAAACACCAACAACTCCTCCTCGTCAAGCCGCGTGTAAACCCCAGTCTCTGACCTCGCCATTACCGAATCAAAACCACCATCAGCTTTTTCGGCGTCGTCTGAATCGGATCCAACCCGACCCGCAATCACCCTACAAACGAGCATGGCCCGTTTGACATTCATGAAGCGGAATTCTCGTTCCACGTCGTCCGGTATAGCCACGTGTGCACGCCAGCTGGTGGACAGCGTGGCAATTCCGTCGAGTTTCGGGGAAAACCCCGACTTAATAATTCCACATATATTACAAAATTGCTGAGAACATATTGAGGAATCCCCGCTGTGTCCCAAGTCGCAAAGGAACGTGGAGCAGTGGAAGCGCATGAGCTCGTTCCCGTCGGCGATGCAGCGCTCGTCGCGGCGGCGCGTGAGGGCTCCGTGACGCGCCGCTTTGGACTTGACGACCTCCCGGTACTCCTCGAACTTCGCGAGGATCTTTGGGCTGTTGTGGATCTTGAGGATGCGGGTTATGGTGGGGGAGGGTTTGGATTCAGGCCAACCCGATTTGAAGATGATCTGGACGATGTTGTGACCCGGGTCGGATCCAGATAGGTCCGAAACCGCGTGTTTGAGGGTTTGGTGGGTTTCCAAGAGGTTGGGTTTCTGGAAGATCTCGCCGCAAGCGGTGCAGGGGAAGATGTCGTTGCGGAGAGGGAAGAAGATGTTGGTGTCGGCGGAAATGTCGGATTCGGGACAAGACCCGGGTGGTTTTCTTTCCGGGTCGGGTTGTGTTAGTGAAACAAGGGAGTGTGCTGCTGCGGCGGAGACGGAGATTGTGGAGGTGGCGGCGGTTGATTGAGGGGATAGTTGGGAGGTGGCGGTTTTGGGGGTTTTGCAGGACTTGGTGGAAAGAAGGTGTTTGATGAAATGCCAAGAAGAGGACAGGGCTTTGTGGGTTTTGAATTTTGGGTGGGAAGGGGAGGAGGGTTGGGATGAGGGCGAGATTTTGCGTTTCTTTGATGGTGGCGCTTTTTTTCCTCCGGCGGTGGTGGTGAAGATGAAGCAGCCAAGGTGGACGAAGAGGATGAGGAGATAAAGGAACTTGTTGAAGAAGGTGGCAATGGATGATGCCATAAGTTGTAAGGCAGAAAAAGAATGAATCTTTTGTGGTCACTTACCTAAATCTGTGAGGGCTTCTGAGATTGCGAATGATGGTGGAAGCTAAGAAGGCATGGGGGTGGATGGTGCAACAGGGGTGCTGTTTGTGAATCATTTCATAGGAAGAAGATGAAATGAGTTAGGGTGAAGAAGGGAGGAAAGTGAAGAAAGGAAAAGAGAGAAAGAATGCAAAGGAAGGTTGATAGGAGAGAAGGGTGTAGGGTGGGGGCGTTAGAACAGAAGAAGAATAAAGATAAAGAGACTAAAAAGAGTAGGTGGAACGCAACTTCACAGCGTTAACTAAGCAAAGCAAGCACTGATCTCTGTTTCTTTCTTACTGTGGTGTGCCCCAGAAGGAGATTATTATATGAGGAATGGAAGAAGAAGAAGCTAAGATTACAGTGTTGCTGCGTTCATGATGTATAAGCTTTAACCGAAAGTAACGGTACGTGATTCAATCTATAATATATACTGCGTTTGGTTTGCCAATTTGAGCTTGAATTCAGGTGGAAAGTGATTCTGTGGTGGCACTGCTTCTACACGGTTAAGCAATTATGAAGCAAGAAATTATCTCAGAATTACCTCACCTTACCTCTACTTCTCTTCTGTCCAACAATCATTGACGTGGATTAGTAGTAATAATCAAGCATTAAATAATTAAATAAGCTCAATAATTAAATAAAGAAGAAGCATAATTTACACACTGAATGCTTTTGGTAATGTGACTCACTTATCATATCTTATACACCAGTTTTAAGTTTTACTATATATTTGTTGCATTCCTTCATAAATATAATTATTATATTTATTGTTTGGGTTGGAATTATCTATTAATACACTCTTTCACTCAATTACTTTACATAATTATTAAAAAAAAAAAAAAAACTGTGTTGGAGTTTAAAGTAGAGCAGGGCCACCTTCCAATAAGACTCCCTTTATACTACAATGGAAATAAATTCTATAATAAATATGTCTGTAAAGCTAGGCACATGAAAAAGAAATAATTGAAGATGTCCTATTGTAGTACAATATTAAAATATGAACTATTTCACAATAGTTTTCTTCTATTTTCATTAATTATTGGCTTATGTTTTCCCCCTTATTTTAACTATTCTTCTTCATTTGTCAGATTAAATCTGTCACCTAAAATAATCGGATAATTAATAAGTAATTGCGTACCATTAATAAAGATAAAACTGAAGAAATTAAAGAAAAAGATGAAATATTATGAAACATGCGAAGACGTGGAAGACAATGATGTCAGAATAGCTGGAGAAGAAATGATGATAGTTGGCATGTGAAGATTATTAGAAGGTCCTTAAGATGATGAAATGAAATGCAGATACTTAACCATTTAGCTAGGCATTACAATTTTCTCACTAAACATCACAATTTAATATACTTTCAATCATATCACACCAATGTCAGTATCTCACGTGGAGACTTTTCCGGTACCTGGTTCTTCCACTTCCATCACAGAAACTTTTATATCACAGATACACTATACACTTTTTTATTCTACATTTTATCACTTTTTAAAAAATACATTTTTTGTATCGATCTATTAATAATTGCATCACATAAATTGACATATTACTCATTGCATCACATTTTTCTTAAAAAACACTGTTTTATTTCCTCTCTCTCTATATATATATAGTTAAAATTAGTAAATAATGAAAAACATGATGTAAAAATATGAAAGAAATTGATAGATAATAACAAAGCAGGTAAAAAAAAACCCTCTAGCTAATTATATCATTAAAAAAATTTAGATAGTTGTAATAGAAAATTAAGTGATTTAAAACTACTCTTAATTAAATTTTAATTGGTATAATACCTTTTTTTTTCCTAGTTTTGGTTAGGAATATTCGAGGTTGGAAATATTCGAAATGGTCCCCATTTTAATTTTTTGTTCAATATAGTTCTAAAGAATATAATTTGTGTTTAATTTAGTCATTTTTACGTAATTTGTGTTCAATTTAGTCCTTTTCACAAACTTCGTGAACTACAAACAAAGACTAAATTGAACACAAATTACGTTCTTTAGGACTATATTGAACAAAAAAGGACTAAATTGAACACAAATTATATTTTTTAGGACTAAAGTGAACATAAAAAACAAATAGAGACCTTTTTGAATGTTATCCACCAAAACTGAAAAAAAAAACGTATTTTACCAACATTTACCATTTTAATTTCATTATAAATTTAAATAGTTTTAATCAAATTTCTATTAATTTTTTTTTTATCAAATTTCTGTTATTTGTTTTTTTTTTCTTAAATGAGTGATTATGAGTGCTATGAAAATTATTGATATTAATATATGTAAACAGGTAAACAAAATAATAAGTACTTCATATAACAGATAAAATTAAACGATAAGAACTTTTTAGTGTAAAAAAATTTAAAATTGAATTAATCTATAAAAACATAGTCATTGGTATATATGAATTTCAACTTATAAATGGAAGTGTTGGATGAGAAAATGTATTGAAAGTATATTTTACACTTAATTAATGGTAAATTAAAAAAAAAGGTTATTAGTTATAGGAGGTGTGAGACAGCTGCAATGAAATAACCGTTTACATTTAATCCATATGTGAAAGAGAATCCAAAGTGAAGCACTTAAGGTTGTCGACTTGTTTATGTAAAGATTCGAGCAAGTACACACATGACTTTGTCTCTAAATGCCCATTTTCTGATTTGAGTGTTTAACTTATCTTCTTTAGAGTTCTTTAAGTTATTTAGGGATTGTAATAAATAAAGCTAAATCTGTTACAATGTATATATTGATACATACATTGCATGGTTCATATATGTATTGAGATTTGTAGTATGCAGTGTCCTTCGCACACAGACAAATGTTCCTGTCCTTTGGGGCACGTGAGAGTGATAAGTCATTTTGTCATTAACTACAAGGCAACTATTTATTGTCTTTAAGGTTTTATGTCTTCACCTTTATTTTTAGTGTCTTCTCTGCTTAAGTAACCAAATCAACCATGCCAATTTCATTACTGCTTTCAGACTCATCCACATGTCTTTATATATCTTTTATATGTTATGTCTATTTTTTCAAAAGTACAAACACCATTCATTTTCATTCACAAATTAAAAACTTCAAAAAATTACGAGGTAAAAATTTTAGAAGTTAACAAACATAAGGTATTTTTAGTTTAAGTTTTTTCTTTTCTTTGTAAAAGTTTCTCATGAAAAGATTATCCAAACAAGTTGTTTCATTTTTACTGAATTTGGTTCCATTGTTATCCTAAATTCCATTCTTTCATGTGAATAGCAATGAGAAATGAGATTCAAAAGCGATGGTTAGAGAGATATAAAGTCAAAAATTGCTGTTATAGTTTGGCAATAGCAAAATGTTGAACCACTTCTGAAGCAGTTTCTTGTAAACACTAGTGTAGAAACTAATAATAACACAGTGAATGGAAACTTCTTTTTTACTATGGACTTATCGCTCATCGGTCGGGGTACAATGACAAATTGGAAAAAAAGGATTGAGCAGGTGATGTACAATAAAGCACCTCATGACCGTTCAATCTGGATTGCAAAAATTAAGACGTAATTAATGTTACTAAGACTACTGTTGAATAGTTAAAGTTTGCATTAATGATTATTAAGAGGTAAATTAATTGGTCAGATTTTTATAAACTCTATAAACAGGAGTCTAATTTCGAAATAAACTCACCCTTCTACTCACTAGAGTTACAAAAAAACCTATAGAGAAAAATTCTGACTTACATTAAAAGTGTGTTTATCCTTGTCTCATTTCAACAGGAACATTCATCGTACAGTTTTGTTCACATATGGCTCCAATAATGACTAACAGCTCTTGTCCTCATCCTCAATCTCCTGTTTTACACAACCAGCATGTGATGGAGTTTGAAAATTACAAATGCATATGCATGATTTCAATTAAACCATTTTGTATGTTTGTGAAAGTTCTTGTAGCTATTGCATGATAATCTATTTTATTATAACACTTTTAATGCATATTTCACAGTCCATTGTGTTCTAATACTCGTCCCAATACCTGCAATAACAGTTTACGAGGAATACGATAAAAAGACCAACAATCTAAATCGATCTATGCACAATTCACAAGGCACAATCATCGGACGTTACCTCATGCTACATTTTCTCTTCTGCACTAGAAACGTGAGTTTGCAGTTAAAACAATCAGATCCTAAACATGTGAAAGTACACAGAAAATCATAAAGTTGAAAGCAGCATGACACACATCGTGTCTGTGATTATAGTACGAGGGATGCGTTTCTAACTTTTAGATACACATCTTGGAACTTGATTCACGAACAAACTTGTAACTTAAGCATCGGTTTTATTTTTTGGCTGAGTAACTTAAGCATGACTCAGAGTGCTAAGTTTTTCTCCTAATGCAGTCAGAATCTAAAAGGTATATAAGTACTTGACATAATGATGGTATGACCAGTTGAATGTAATGGACATGCTTCAGGATTTGAACCCTCAAAGCCACACAAGATAGAGACTGTAATAACTATTTGGCCATAGTTCAAGTGATCATCATTCTATTTTAAGCCAGGACAAATGGGTTTTTTGAAAAAAATCAAATCAAACTGTTATTCATAGTGATTGTTAATCATTGCAGGTCAATTAAATAAAAATAGTGCATACAAACTAGTGACAATCTTCATAATTTGAGTTAGTTTTTGAATTGGGTTGCTATATCTAAATGTAAATCTTTGTTAAAGTTATCTCATCAAGTGAGAGTACTTCTTGGTTTAGATTTTAGAATTGAGATGTATCTAAACTCAAAGTATATATACTTAACATATATTTGCTTAATATATACATATATAAGAATAAACATCAAAAGATGTGAGTTTTATTTAATAGGGTATGTCATAGAAACAAATAATGGAAGGGTGAAGATTTATTTTACTTAAAGATTCTCAATTTGGTAATTTTTAAAATGAAGATGAAATTACTTCTCACAAGTCAAGTCTTCAACCAGTGACCTTGTAAAGCTTGTAATAATTATTGGATATGTATGTTTCATTTTAGAATGCCCCAGTTGGGTTTTTCATGATGAAAGTGGTGCCTAGACAAACAAGGATTTCCATGTGGGCCACATGATATCATCTAAGTTTTGTAGCTTTGTACTGGTGTGGGTCCAGATAGTTTTCTCTTTACTTTAAAGTTGATCTAGAAATATCCCTTGTTTATTGAAGCATGCCCACCTGATGAAGGATATTTATGCCTTGCATTCTTTTGCTGTGTGATGGCCATTGCATTTTGAGGCTTATTCAAGACTATGATTGCAATGTTTGACTTTCATTTTGGTGGAATTGGTAATAGCAGTGAATAATTCAAGGCTTAAAAACGGTAACTTTGCTTAGGGTAGAGATAGAGAGTACATAGGCTTTTTGACAATTATTGCTCTATGTGCAAGTTATTCCCAGTAAACATTTACTTCTCATGAAATTAAAGTAGAATACAAGTGGAATAATATGTTTTCTGATTACCACAGTAGCATATCCTCAGTTGAAAAATTAGTTAATAGAATCCCTACACTTTTCTCAAAAAGTTCTGATATACATCAGTTTTAGTCTTTTCTTTTTATATATAGTATATGTACACACACAGCTAGGTATAGAATTTCTGGAGTGAGAGATTGTTTTGACCAAGACTGTTAGTTATTTCTTCTTCATAAAACCATTTCCTTCAATAATCTTGGCCATTATGCATGAGAAGTGAGATTAACTTTGAGTTCTAAGTGGATCCAAGCTATTTCCACTCAACGAGTTTTGAATTTTACCTGTCAGTCTAACCAAGTGTCATACAGAAATTCAAATTCTTATAGACCATTATAAGTTCTAAGGGTTAATTTGGGGAATGCAGAAACAAATTTTCACAGAATCATGCTGTTTTAAAATGGAGCTAATCCTACAATATAGAAAATGAGATTAAAGTAGCAGCACATACCAAAACACCAAACTAGAATATCAATTTTTGTAGGGTATGCTTAAAAGTACAATATCAAAAGATACCTATATATTATTGTTCATTCTAGAGGTAAGTAGTTAGGTTAGGTGGACACTAATTTCATCTGTTGGACTAAACTACAGAATACAAGCATACAATTATCCAATAATTGTTTTGGACTTTATTAGAATAATGCAAAGTTTCTTGTTTCAGCTCCATGTTATTTTGGCTAATTTTCATATCCGGTCTGGTTTGGCTTCAAGATTACAAGACATATATGTGTGGCTGTGCATGCATTGAAGGAAACTGAGATTAATTCTTAAGCTTTAAACCGTTAGTGACTCTGACTTTGACCACATGGTTGACTGAAGAATAGAAGGTAAAAAGGGTCTGAAACAGAAAAAGTAAAAAAAGGGTCTGAACAATAAAAGAAGAGTCCATTATATAGGCACTTTAAAAGAGCTTTATTAAATTGGTTATCTCTAATGGCCTTTAAGGACAGCACAATAAAGCTTTTCCTTTCTTTTTGTTCCAAGACTAAGAGAAAGCTGCCGACAATGTGATCACTATAAGGTCATGGCATATGATGCAACCACTTTCATTTTCCTAGCAAGTGCCTTACTTATTTTTGTTTAAAGTGGAAGAAGCATAACTATTTTATCAGAATGTTGTTATTGATTGCACTGTCTAACAGCTTAACTATGAAAAAATAATCTCCAAAGATCTTCAATGGTGATTCTCTTAGTTAGGGGTTATGTTGTGACACTTCAACATCTAAGTTTTAAAGTAACTGGTCTTGTACTAATATGACATGTCTTTATTAGAGCATTTATGACCAAGTGTAAGAATTTAATTCATAAATGGGTAGCTTAAACTTTTAAAGAATTAAGAATATAACATCTTACTTAAACTTTTAGATAAACCAACCAAAGCTTCCATTGTAATAGTAAGAGGAAACTTGACAACACA
This sequence comes from Vigna radiata var. radiata, assembly GCF_000741045.1. Taxonomy (NCBI): domain Eukaryota; kingdom Viridiplantae; phylum Streptophyta; class Magnoliopsida; order Fabales; family Fabaceae; genus Vigna; species Vigna radiata. The sequence goes on from NC_028360.1 coordinate 9,017,360, forward strand.
CTGTAAGAAAAAGCAAGTTGACCATAAATTGAAGTTACATTTGGTCTATGTTAGTGTATATATATAAACACAGTACAATAATGAAATATAAACTAAGCTCATGATTTATATAATAAAGAATAGAAAAATGTGTCATCATCAACACTTGTGTCCCCATCTAAAGAGGCTTGATTCACACCACTAATAATAAAGGAAAGCTTGCTCTTATTAGTAGGCATGTTATCAGGCACCTTTAATTGCTGCTGCAGTCTTATTAGTTACATTTCCCTTATAATAAAGAAAGCTCAACTATCATACTTAGAATACACCTACTGAATCTAATTGACTATAGTTGTCTGTGGAGAAATGCATAGTGTAAAATCTGGAGTTTTTATACATAGAAAAACCAAAATCTGGTAGAAAGTGTTGTATAAAAGTTGATAGAATCACGAACAAAATATTTTCTAAGGCGTGTAGAGTCACTGTCTTTAAGGACTTATCCGCGGTATATTGCGCAAGTCTCCCAAGATATAACAGGAACTTCTCAGAAATTTCTGAGGATCTCAGAACTAGCAAAGATCTCTTATAAAGAGAAATAATGAAACCCAGAATAAGAGAAATAATGAACTAAAAGACACTAGAGAAAAATCTATGCAAAGGAAGGAAAGAAAGCTCAACAGTGTGAGAGAAAGAGAACACTCGGTTTTTGATGATTCCTAGAATGAAAGCAGCGACACTATTTATAGAGAAGAAAAACAACTGAAGTTGGCCCAAGGCCCAAAAGCAACGGGAAAATCTCGTGCCTTGCGCTTTCCACGAAACCAATTTCACAGGGTGTAAATCCCGAGCCTTGCGGGAGACGCTGGAAGTCGAGATTTGAGAAAGTAACGTTCTGCAACATTCCCATTGCTTGAGGAAGAGAGAAACAGAAACAAAACTTGGAAACCAAGTTCGTAAAGGACTTCTGCATTTTATGGCACAACTTTTCAATATATATATATATATATATATATATATATATATATATATATATATAATAATAATAATAATAATAACAATCCCTCACATATTGCAAAAGATAAGAAACAAAAGAGAAAAGAAATTATTTTGGGTTTCACAAGATGTAATGCATCAGAGTTGGTATAGCAAGCTATATGAACCAGTCATAGATCAAGAAACTTAACACACAGTGTAGTTGGTATAACAAGATATATGAACCAAAGACACTTGAGTGTGTTAGAGGTTTATCAATCACATTACACCCGCACAATCCTTGCTGTTATCACTGTGATGCGCTTACTAGGCCATGCGCGTGTCCGGTATTCATGAGTGCTCTAGAGATCATGCCAAGATCTCATGCAAGCGGCCTCACTTGACACTCATATAGGTGATTTCATCAAGTGTATGCTGCAAATCATACACCACCCATAAGGGATATGAAAATCATTAAAAACTTTGTTTGATTACAAAGTTTAACCTCTCAATAATGCAGTCTCTAGCACTTTCACACACACACACACACCACAGGAATGGACATATTTGATTTAAAATAAAATTAGTGTTATCAAAACTAACAAGTGACTTGTTTTTACCCATATGAACCTTATTCATGGGATCTCCAATCACAAAGGTTGGGTTACCATCACTTGTTTGTTTGCCAGTGGGTTAAGTCCCATTCCCCTCGATGTTTCTAAAACCATATTTCTTCCCAAGGGTTTTGTTAGAGGATCTGCTAGATTCCGTTTTAACTTCACATAGTCAATGGAAATAGTTCCACTCTTTAGCAGCTGCTTCACCAAATTATGTCTCAATTGGATATGTCTATTCTTTCCATTATAATTCTTGTTTTTAGCTATAGCTATTGCCGATTGGCAATCATAATGTATAGACACTGATGGTGTTGGTTTCATTCCTAGTGGAATGATTTTTTCAACCACTCAACCTCACTACCAGCCATCTCAAGAGCGACAAACTCAGATTCCATTGTTGATCTTGCAATAATTATTTGTCTGGCCGATCTCCATATAATCGCCCCACCCCAAGTGTGAGTACATAACCACTAATGGATTTTGTCTCATCTGAATCAGAGATCCAGTTAGCATCATTGTACCCTTCTAGTACAGCGGGAAATCCACTATATTCAATGACATAATCCATTGAACCTCTTAAGTATCTCATAAGCTTGGAAAGTGCATCCAATGTTCTTGATTTGGACATTGAGTGTATCTATTAAGTCTACCTACTGCATAAACAATATCAGGTCTAGAAAAGCTCATCAAGTGTAGTAAGCTCCCAATTATTTGGGCATACTGAGGCTGAGATAACGATTCTCCTCTATTTTTCATTAATTTAGAGTTAGCATCATAAGGGGTACTCACGGGTTTGAAATCATAATATCGAAACTTCTTAAGAAGTTTCTCAATGTATTGTTCTTAGGATAATAATATACTATCGCCCTTCCTTATGATTCTAACACCTAAAATTACATTGGCTTCACCCATGTCTTTCATTTCAAAATTTGATCCTAGAAACAGTTTAGTTCTAGCAACAATTTCATTGCATGTACCAAATATTAACATGTCATCCACATACAAACATATAATGACACGATCACCATTTTCAAATTTAGAATACACACATTTATCAACATCATTAGGTGAAAAACCATCACATAGCAATACATTATCTAGTTTTTCATGCCATTGTTTTGGTGCTTGTTTCAACCCATACAAAGATTTTAAAAGTTTATATACCTTATTCTCTTGACCAGGTACAACACATCCTTCAGGTTGAGTCATATAAATTTCCTCCTCTAAATCACCATTCAAAAAGGCAGTTTTAACATCCATTTGGTGTATCACTACCTTATGGATTGCTGCTAAGGCTAACAATACTCGAATAGAGTCCTAGTCACAGGGGCAAAAGTATGAAAGTAATCTATGTTGGGTTTTTGAGTAAAACCTTTTGCTACTAATCTTGCCATATACTTCTCTATAGATCCATCAGGATGATATTTTTTCTTAAAGATCCATTTACAACCAATGGGTTTTGCCCCTTTAGGCAAATCTACTAAGGTCCAAGTATTATTTTTCTGAATTGATTCAATTTCAGTCTTAATGACTTTATCCCACTATTTTGCATCATGAGCACTAATAGCTTCTACAAAACTATTTGAATCATTATCAACTAGATAAGTATAAAAATCATTACCAAATGAAGTTTCCTTCCTTTGTCTTTTACTTCTTCTTAATTCTTCACACAAGGCATCACTATTATTATTATTTATAGGTTGAGACATCTCATTAACCCTTAAAGGAAAAACATGTTCAAAAAACTTAGCATTTTTCGTCTCCATTATAGAATTTCTTTCAAGCATATCACTTTTAAGAACTAGAAACCTATAGGCAGCACTATGTTCAGCATAACCTAAGAACATGCAATTTGAGGTTTTAGAACCTATTTTTCTTTTCTTAGGATCGGGTAACATCACCTTAGCTAGGCACCCCCACACTCTTAGATATTTCAGGTTAGGTTGGTAGCCTCTCCACAACTCATAGGGAGTTTTACCAGTTTTATTATGAGGTACTTTATTTTGTAAAAAACACGCAGTCAAGGCTTCTCCCCAAAGGTTATCAGGTGCACTAGAACTAATAAGCATTGCATTCATCATCTCCTTAAGAGTTATATTCTTTCTCTCAGCTACTCCATTAGACTCAGGTGAATATGGTGGGGTTACTTCCTGGATGATACCTTCTTTAACACAATAGTCATTAAATAGAACATATTCACCACCTCTATCTGATCTAATCCTCTTAATTTTCTTATTTAATTGATTTTCTACTTCTGCTTTATAGGTCAGAAACACATCAAAAGCTTCATCTTTATGTTTGATTAAGTAAACTTTGGTGTATCTAGAATAATCATCTATAAAGGTCACAAAATAATTTTTACCTCCTCTAGACATGGTTTGTTTTAAATCAGCTAGATCAGTATGAATTAGCCCTAACAATTCAGTTTGGCGTTCTACAGAAAAACATGTTTTATTTGTTATTTTAGATTCTACACATATATCACATTTACTACTCTGTTTATCATGCATATTACTCAATCCTAGTCGTTGTAATTTCATAACATAGGAAGAATTTAAATGTCCTAATCTAGCATGCCATAAATCATACAAGTCAACAATATAAGCAGAAGAAGACGATTCATTAATATTTTCAGAAATGTTAAGTACAAAGAGACCTTGATCACAATATCCCTTCCCCACAAAAACATTATTCTTTGTCATTACAATCTTGTCAGACTCGAATGACACTTTAACCCCCACTTTTCCCAATAGTGTCGTAGAGATTAAATTAACTCTCATTGATGGCACATGTATCACATCACTCAAGGCCAGAGTCTTTACAGATGTGAGTTTGAGAAGAACTTTCCCTTTTTCCCAGAACAAGAGTGGTCCTGGAACCACCGAGGTAGACATGTTCTTCTCCATCCCCTACACTAGTGTAAGAGGTAAAGGCACTTCTGTTTGCACAGATATGCTTGGTAGCACCAGAGTCTACCACCCACTTGCTCACATTGGTCATCAGATTTACTTGAGAAACGACTGCAACAATAATGTCATCTCCTTCGGTTATATTGGCCCTAGGAGGATTGTCGTTTCTTGCTCTGCGCCTGCACTGCGGTGCATGATGGCCCGACTTCCCACATACGAAGCAATTTCCTTTCTTCTTAAAGGTGGGATTAGATCCGTTGGGACGAGATTTTCAAAAATAATTTTTCTTATTGTGATCAGGTTTATGTTCGTACCTTTTTGGAGCAGGTTTGTCTTCTACCATGTTTGCTTTTGCAAACAAAGCTTTGGCCCTCGCAGTAGCACATTCTTTCTTGTTGGTATCTTCAACTATTATGTGTGTGATCATCTCTGAAAGTGACATTTGCTTGTGTCCATGTTTCAGTTGTTGCTTGTACTTAGTCTAGGAAGGCAACAATTTCTCGATCAGAAGCTGTGAGATAAATTCATCTGATAGAAGAACGTTCTCCGCTTTAATATCTTTGAGCAGTTTGTGGTACTCATTGATTTGTGAATTTATGTCCTTGTCTTCAACCATTTCCCAGTGATAATAATTCCCAATAATGAACCTTTGTCTGACTACATCTTCAGTAGTGTATTTGAGAATCAACGAATCCCAAATGCCTTTCGCCTCCTTATAGGAACAATATACATAGAACAAATCATTAGAAAGTGCACTAAGTAAAGTATGACGACATACCTTATTTGCATGAACCCAAACTTCAACTTGTTTTGAATTTGGAGGGAGACTGGAGTCAGGTTTTGAAGATGAAAGAGCAAGGCGACTCCGTACATGTCTAACAGGGTTGACACACGTTCTTGCCAGTGCCGAAAATTTTGACCAGAGAAGACTTCAATTTTTGATACATCTAGGAATGGTTTGGCGAAGATCGTCTGAGTTCCGAAAAACGTATTCTGATTCTACGGGGTTGATTTATTGTTGTTGTCAACCATAATTCCTTAAGATTGTTGTATAAAAGTTGATAGAATCACGAACAAAATATTTCCTGAGACGTGTAGAGTCACTGTCCTTAAGGACTTATCCGCAGTGTATTGCGCAAGTCCCCCAGGATACAACAGGAACTTCTTAGAAATTTCTGAGGATCTCAGAACTAGCAAGGATCTCTTATAAAGAGAAATAATGAAACCCAGAATAAGAGAAATAATGAACTAAAAGACACTAGAAAAAAATCTATGCAAAGGAAGGAAAGAAAGCTCAACAGTGTGAGAGAAAGAGAACACTCGGTTTTTTATGATTCCTGGAATGAAAGCAGCGACTCTATTTATAGAGAAGAAAAACAACCGAAGTTGGCCCAAGGCCCAAAAGCAACGGGAAAATCCCGTGCCTTGCGCTTTCTATGAAACCAATTTCACAGGGTGTAAATCCCGAGCCTTGCGGGAGACGCTGGAAGTCGAGATTTGAGAAAGTAACGTTCTACAACGTTTCTATTGCTTGCGGAAGAGAGAAACATAAACAAAACTTGGGAACCAAGTTCGTAAAGGACTTCCGCATTTTATGGCTCAGCTTTTGCAATATATATATATATATATATATATATATATATATATATATATATATATATATATATATAAAATAATAATAATAGAAAGTTAGTAAAATATACATCATAATTACTCTCTTTCTATGCTTTTAGTTTCATTTGTGTATTGGTGGGTTCGGAAGGACTGGACGGTTCGCACGGTTCACACGGCAAGTCACGACCATGACGTTCCGAACCCGTGCAGTAGCTACCCAACAACTCTCGCTAGTAATGCGGGATGACTGGTTTGTACGAACGGCGTGAAACATGATCTCACGAGAATTAAGGTAAATCTCATGATTAATAATAGTGGACCGTAATTGGGCCGTAATTAAGAAACCGTTAATCACGGGCCCATGACAGAAAACTATAAATACAGGTCAAAGGTAAGAGGTAAAAGATTCTTTTCTCTGCATTCATTGCCCATTTATTACTACTTTGTGCTGACTTGAACATCGGAAAACCTTTAACAGGTACCCGACCAGAAAGAACTCGAAGGAAGAATCTGAGTTCGAGATTGGATGGTGTTCGTGAAAACTAGTAGGAAAACCGAACGACTTAGAAGACAAATTATGTAATTATTGAGATAGCTTGAACTCACTACCGAAACAATTTGTTTTCATGTTTCACATTACATTACTGTTATTATTCGGGAAACAGAGAGTTCACATGATGCTATGTCAATAATTGTGCATGGTCTATTGTGACCAGACCCCATTCCTGTTTTGAAGGGTCCTCAAATTGACAACATATAGAGGGAAGTGAATATTCCTAGAACACTCTTTCGATAATGTGGAGACAGTAAAACAAGCATTTAGAGTAATTTGTGTTTTTCACAATTGTCTTACAATGAATTTGAATCTCATCTTCTTACTAGTGATGATTGATTGTACTCATTGTTGGAATTTTTGACAGAACATGGTGAGAAACTGCACGAGTTAGAGTAATTTATATGCACTTCTAAGAGTAAAAGTTGTGATGAATATGATGGCACTTGCAACATGTAGACCCATAAGAGCAAAAAATTCTTCTTATTTTGTGGATGGTGATAATTTATACAAGGTACCAATACCAAAGAGTAGTACTTTGTTTAGTTATAGCTGTCCAATATGTAATTAATGAACAGTACTCTGTCGTACATGAATCTTTACTTGAATGAGTTTGGTGTCACAATTTTCTTAACATGTGATTAGTGTTTTAAGTATATGATTATTTATCTAGTTGTAATCGTATGAATTCCTCCATTTTTGTCCTTTAAAACTGGATATTCTTTTCTGCCATGGTGGTAATTGCAAATGGTATCCTAAGTACAAGAATTAGTTCAGTTGGGAGAGCTTCTTCTGAGACCATGGGTTTCTTAGACTTTTGGGTGGCCTTTGGTCAATGATGTTGGAAACTCTTTTACCAGGATAGTAAACTACACAAGAATGAGTTACAAGTATAAGGAAATTGATACTACTTTTATCATACAAGAGTAACTTAGATATTCTGTCTGAAAGTTTTGGTTTTCACTTTTAAAAAGAATTTAATTACGTCTAAATTTTGCAAAAGTATTTCAATTATACTTTTTTTTAATTATTTATGACATTAATCATATACTTTATAATTTGGGTAATATTTAAAAAAATTATAAAATATTTCATTAGTGTCAAATTTCGTTTCAATTTATATATATATATATATATATATATATATATATATAATTTAATTTATTTTTAATTTTTCTTAAAATTAAATAAACGTTTTATAAATTGAGACAAAATTTATTATTTTTATAAATTTCATAGTGACATTTTTATTAAAAATAATTTTTTAACCTATTACATTATTATATATATTATTAATTAGAGTTGTGTTAATTCATGATTTTCTAAAAAAAAAACAACCAAGTATTTAAAACTATTAATTCATGGTTAAAAGTTTTTTTTTGTCCCAGTTTTGGTTGGAAAAATTCGAAATGGTCCCCATGTTTTTTTTGTGTTCAATTTAGTCCCAAAAAACGTATTTGGTGTTCAATTAAGTCCTTTTCACTAACTCCGTTTAAATTGATAACGACGAACTGTCCAAATGTGTAACTGCATTGTGAGGTGTCATTTATTGGCTGACTTGGAGTCCTTTGTGGCATTGTCAGTTGAAATTAGGATTTTTTAAATAGAATTTGTGATTAGGGTTATTATTTTGGGAATAGATTAAAGTTAAGTATCTATGAAATGGTTTGGGAGGGAAACTTACGAAACTTGCGAGATTGAGAATAACATCTTTGGGAGGGAACACCAGTGACGTGCGGTTCCAATGAGAAGCAATCATCTTAGGGAAATCAAATTTGCGAAATCAGATTTGCAAGATTGAGGTGAAAAGGGGGTGGATTCTCAAATTAGGGTTTTTATTTTGTTCTATGAAAGCCACAGTGACGTTGGATTCCCAATCTTCTTCTTCTTGTTGCAATAAATGGGTTCTTCTTTGTTTCTCTCAACAAGTTAAAGTTTTTACTAACCCGAGTTCGTGAACAATGTCCAAGTTTCTTCTTTTTCCTTGTTGGTTCTCTTCAATTGTAAAGTTCGAGTTGTTGATGCTGTGATTGAAATCGTTGATAGAGTTTTGATAAAAAGGGTGTGTGAATGTGATTTTGGTACTTTGTATGAAAGTTTTTGGAGTCTCTGGGGCTATAATTGTGGTGATGGCCCGAGGGTTTAGGTGTGGCGGCACTAGGGTTAGGTTGGTTGGGTTGAAGGTTGAAGAAGATGGTGATGTGGCTCTTTGTTTTGTAATGAATGAAAGTTGTTCAATCTAGTCCCCATTTTTGTTAATTATTTCCAAATGTGGTCCCTGTGATGATGACTGGTCTAGTCCACGTCAGAACATAAATGACAGTTCACTCTCTAATTGCACATTTGGACATCTCACCGTTATCAATTTAGACGGAGTTAGTGAAAAGGACTTAATTGAACACCAAATACGTTCTTTGGGACTAAATTGAACACAAAAAAATCATGGGGACCATTTCGAATTTTTCCAACCAAAACTGGGACCAAAAAGAACTTTTAACCTATATATTATTAATTAGAGTTGTGTTAATTCATGATTTTCTAAAAAAACAACCAAGTATTTAAAACTATTAATCCATTTTTATTATAAAAATAAATTAATTAATATTATTTATATGAATAATAAATTTGGTCCTCTTTTTATTGTGACCAAGTTTATTATTTGTATAAATATTATATTAATATTTTATATTAAAATTCAGTGGTTAAGGTCGTAATTAATAAAACCTAAATTAATAATATACATTGATATAATATATTAAAAAATCATTTTTAATAAAAATATCATAATAACAATTTATATAAATAATAAGTTTTGTCTCAATTTAGAGAGGATAATCTTGTTTTATTTTGAAAAAAAAAAATTAAACTAAATTGAATAAAAGAAACATGTATAATTATTAAATTGAAATCATACTTGACATTGACACGTGACATTACAATACCGTACTATGTCACACTAATAAGGTTACATGTCACATTAGAGACTTCACACGTGACAGCCAAAAGTTTTACAAAAATAAAAATAAAAATTTAAAAAACCATAAATTAACATGTGACATATTGTTAATGTTGTTATTAATTTTTTTAAAGAGAACCTAATTGAAGTACTTTTTCAAAAGTTAGGATGCAATTGCAACTTGTTTAAAAGCAAAGATCAACTTGACATACCCCTACCAAAGTAGGGACCATTCGAATAATTAAGCCTAAAATATATTAAGACTTAATGTTTATGGATCTTGTTTTTCTTATTTACAACTAAACTTTCTCATTTATACTCACTTTAAGACTTTCAATTCATTCTTGAATTTCTAACAAATAATTGATTTTTTGGAAACCTTAGATTTCGACCAGTGTCATTTCAAGTTAAACATGAAAGTAAGTTCTTACAATAACATGTTGAGGTTCAAGTTTTATATGTTTAGGACTACCTTATCAAACCATACTACACTAATGAAGTTAGATTATAAGGTTGACTTGTGGCAAATTATATCGAAAACTTAGCCATTAGCATGTCAAAACAATCTAAAGAGTACATCGGTAGTCATGTGCACAAACTTCAAGTTGTGTATTTAAGTGAGATGGAAAAGACCAGGTCAAAGATGACATCATCCATTGTATAGTAAGTAAATCTATCCTATCAGTAAATGACAATTTTATCCTTCTGACCAAGAAATCTTTGACCATTAAAAGATTATTCTTTCTCTCCTCTTTTAAATTGTTGAAATCTTAATGCACTCCCACTTGTTCTTCTTCTTTGCACCTCACTTTGAACTCTTTTTCGTGTGCCACTGCTATCGTCTTGTTCTTGCAGAGCATCTTCTCACACATCGTCTTCCTGGTTCATTCTTCGTCTTCCTTTCGCTAGCTCTCCTCTTCCTCACTCATTTTGTTTTATTCCTGCATTCACTAGTTTTCTTTTGTTACTGCACCAAAACCAGGTAAGCTTTCATGGTGCTCTTTCTTTCATTGTGTTTGTGATTGAAAGCTATGGTTATGATTTGAATTTAGATTTGCAAATGCATAAAGAATGCGTAGGGGATGAGTATGTTTGCAGTTCATCTCAAAAATGAGAATGAAAACTATGCGTTGAAACCTTAGCCAACATTCAAAATCTAGTTAAGGGTTTGTTCGGTTTCGAAAGCCAATTAAGAGCTTGTTGGATTTCGAAAGACAGATAAAGGTTTAACGAATTTTGAAATTTGTTACACCCTTAATTGATTTTCGAAATTTGTTACACCTTGACCTTACAACAAGCAACTTTCACTTCCACAATGTAGGACCACCACGAATCAACAACCCATAGCAAGGGACTATCACGAGCAAGACCACTCATAAGCGAAGCACCAATAAGGAAACAAAGCAAGGAGTGAGTGAATGAAGTGAACTGAGAAGAGAATAAGGGTAGTAGGTAAAGATTTATGAAACTCTATAACATTCAATGCTATTTCACCAGTGCAATTTTTTTAAAAAAAAAAATAAAAGAACAAATTTGTAATTTCGAAAGTATAAGAAGAATAGAAAGAGGTTTAGAGAAAAGCACTCATCGGTTAATGATGATGATACTTTTTCATGGAAGGGTAATTTTTATGATATCTTACCAATGTTGTCTAATAAAGTCTTGATTGAGAATATAAATAACTTTAGTCTATGTCGAAAAAGTAAAGTTTTAATTTACATTTGTTAAAAGTGAACAAAATAAAATTACATTTGGCATCTCCGAAATTACTTTTGACAAAAAGGAAATATGAACTAATATTAGTAAATGCGCACCAGTGGAGGTGGAAGAAAATACGGAGGTGCAGTTGCGTAGGAGGAAGGAGTGGATGGAAGAAGATGAGGACAAATTAGACCTTTTACTTTGCTTATGGAGGTGCAAAAAGAAATACCTCTAGAAATATGAGTGTATTTGAGGTCACAACGATGAATTTCAGAGAATCGACTAAGTAACCGTGTTTTGCAAAAAAAAATAAGGCAAAAGCATGACAGTTAGGTAGTATGCCCTTTCTTTCACAAAATAATTACCATGGAATTACCAACCGATTAGTTAATGGTGTGACCATTGAATCATTGATAAGTGTATCTTTTTTGTCGGTGAACAATGTAAAGAAGAGTCACTATGTACCACTATTGGTTATATGAACATAAATGAATAATTTTTAATTATTGTGGTGTTGAAATAACCTCTCTGCTGAAGCGGTTGTCCTTCAGATCTGTCTTCTTCTCCCAGACATCGATGTTAGGGCTTCGGACGTCCCATTTCTCAAGGGAGCGAGCCACGTGGATGGAGAAGTGGGCCCCGATGCCGCTGACGATGTAGACGGCGGGCCCGAGAGTGGTGTTGTGGTGTGTCGGGCATGTCCATGAACGAAGATGAGAGTGGTGTTCTGTTTATAATTGTATAATACTTTCAAATTTTCTCAAACTTAAAAAGTTTTAAACATTTGGCAAATGTTTCAGTGCGTCCTTGATATTGGAAGAGAAAGTGCAATGGTAGTCTTTAATATTGGAAGAGAAACTGCAATGGTAATTAATGGTGACAGTGGTGGAAGAGAGAGAGAAAAAGGTGAAAGGTGGTTATAATGGTGAGAGAGAGAAATAGAAGAGAGAGAAAGAAATGTCAGGAAAAGCAGAGAAGAGGGAAGAAAAGTGCAACCATGTAATGTGAAGTTAATGTCGTTTCTACCAATTTAACGGAAAGGACCTAATAACACCAAAATTAGTAACCTGGGGACCAAATTACATCACTTTTAAAAGCGGATATAATACAAAAATTCAATCCTCAACTTGGAGACTAAAAAGGTATTTAAGCCAAAAATATACTACTAACCTGTATGGAAGAAAAATATCCTTAACAATGTTTGGGTCTTTCAAATGAGATGTACTTAAAATATGACACCTAATATATATGAGTCAAACTCACAAAATATTAACATCATATTTAAACTAAACTCTAAACTTAAACTTTAAGTTAAATTTTCTAACATATCAATATACAAATGAAGGAAATGTAAATAACAAATTTTGACCAGACATCATACAAAATTTTTGAAAAAAAAAATCATATTTCAATTAAATGTAGTAATAGAATGGAAAACATGACTTATTTCGCATATTACACTGGATTCTTCACATACCAACGTGTGACTTCTCCACTAATCAATGCTTGACATTTTCATGTTCAAAATCTCTCACTAGCCTTCTTTAATGGCTTGCCTTCTCTCATTTGGGTTTCATTATTCTCACTTTCTCTCATTCTCTGTTACTTACACTTTGGAAATCTCACTTTATTCTCTTTTCTTCAATCATTTCCTTTTCTCTTTTTCTTCGATTTTGTACAATTCTAGAAACCTAAATGCCCTTTCGACACTTAACGATTCTCATTTTTTCATTGCACGTATGTTTTTATTGTAGGTTTGCCTTGATGAATTTCATTTTTGTTTAGGGTTTTAGGTTTTCTTGAAGCAATGTTACAATTTGAGGTGGTCAACACTCATCACCAAATGCTTTTACAAGGCTTATGTGTCCTACTTGTGAAGATCTATCACTCGTTTTCTACACTTTCAAATGAATCATATTTAATATTTTGAATATTCAATGTTAAAGATAAGGTTGATATTCAATGTAATATCAACATTGTAATATTTTGAACCATATTAATTATTATTATTTAAACTACAATATCCATTTTGGATTTATTTAATTAATTCTAATTGGTATAAATTTGTTACATAGGTAAGATATTAATATTTGTTTCGGGTATGGGATCGAGGTCAATGATTTGGGTTGTGTTGTATTGTTCAAAGTTTAGATGTGATCTAGAAGTCTGAGTGTTGTATCAAACCATTAGTTCTAATCGTTTAGAAGGTATCCAGAAGACACTCTCATGTCAAAGTTAGTTTAACATTTGACAATTGGTAATTAATGCAATAATAAATGCATGTCACATACTTCTTTACCTTAAACCATATTTATAAGTTTTTGGTGGTGGATTTTTTTTTATTAATGTTGCCCTAATTATTAATCATTCTTTACTCTTAAGTTGATTAACATTAAGGTTATGTACTATGATTAATGATCGATCAATTTGTTTGGTAGCCGTCTAGGTTCACTAGTAACTTGCTAGGTGATTCAAACTATGATTAACCGTCCGATTTATGGTTGACCAGACGGTCATACAATACATAAAAATGTTTCGGGTATGAGGTCGAGTTAACGGTTCGGGTTGTGCTGTGTCATCCAAAGTTCAAATGCGACCCATAAGTCTGAGTGTTGTATCATGTCATTAGGAAGATACATGCAAAAGACACTCCGATACCAAATTTAGTTCAACGTTTAACTCTTGATAATTAATGCAACAGTAAATACATGTCCTTACCTTCTTACCTCGAACATTTATTTATAAATTTCAAGATGAGTTTTTGATTAATATTGACTTAATTATATCTCAATTAAATCATTTGTGAAATATTTAGTTCAATTTTACTAAACATTACTCCGAAATATTAAATAAATAAATATATTATAGAAAAATATCGTGCTTAAAATTATACATATATAATATATATATACATACATATAATATAATATAATATAATATAATATAATATAATATAATATAATATAATATAATATAATATATATATATATATATATATATATATATATATATATATATATATATATATAATTAGTAAGATATAATTTATAGACAAAGCCCCTGAATACCAACCATAGTAGGAAAAAAAAAAACTCACCGACAAATTATCAATATATCGTGAACATAATCTCTAGTTCTCTCTCCATAAAATATTAAGAAGAGAAGATTTTTTGTGTTGATATTTTAGGTACATAATGAAGTGAGGAAGCATGAAAGAGATTTCTGCCTTTTATTTCCCTCTCTATATGAATTTCCCTCTCTTTTATTTCCTTTATTTTTGGTGCTTTTCTTTTCAAAACTTATTTTCATTTCTTAAGAAAACAAATTATTTTGTTCTTAATTAAGCTCTAATTTTTTAATGATTTTAAGCTATAATTTTATAACATTGTTAAATTCTCTTTTCCTCTCTGAAACAAGAAAATCTTAAATCATATTTCTTTTCATTTTTCCTGTTAAGATATTTCTTTTTTTCATCTATGATGATATTTGAGAGTTGTATGTCTTCTAACTTGGATATTTTATTTTATGATGGAACTTGTTAATAGTTAAAAAAAAAATCAATTGAGGATTTCTCACTCCGATTTTTGTTTTTTTTTTTTCATATTTTTTCGGAATATGAATCTGGAAACTTTTTATACCTTCTGAAAATATATTTTTTCTGAAAGCTGTCTAGATTTAAAAAAAAAAATATTTTTACCATCACATTATTACAAAAGGTTTACGAACAAAATATGAGAATATCTTTTCTTGTGGTTTATCTGTTTTTATGGGCCTATTGTTAGCCCAATTATTTTGACACATCTTCTTCTTTTGGAGGTTGATAAAAAGATTATTGTAAAAAGGGGGAAAATTATGCTAATTTTACGAACTAGAAAAAGAATGAATTAAACTTACAATATTAAAATAAAAATAATGAAGTTGTATTTTATTAATTTTTTCCTTGTTATTTTTTTTCCTAATGCTACTGAAAGTTCAACGAATAGACAAAGAAAAATAAGATAATGGGAGTGAATATAAGGTACCATCGTCTCCATTCCAACTTCAATAGGATTATGGGCCAAAATTTAAAAAATCATGTCATTATTATTTATAAAAATAATAAAAAGTATTTCATGATGAAATAGTTGCATTTCTCTTTCTTTTTAAATAAAATGTTTGATTATACATTTTATCTCTTTTCTCCTTTAACAATGTGTTATTGATATGTTAAAAGTTGTAGATTTCATTTGCAATTAAATGACTATTATTTTATTTTTGGATATTGGTTTGACAGTGATTTTTTTTTTTTAATTAAACACTACTCGCTATTAACTTTTCAAATGGAATAAAAAACTTGCATATGTTATACCAGGAATACAATTCGAACTTTAAAATGCATTTAAAAATATTTTCTCTTTTAATTATTAAGCTTTCTATATTGTTTTTGCTTTTTTCGCTTGTGTTATTCTTTTCATTCACTTTTAAGGTTTAACATTCTGATTCAATCCGTTTGCATCAAAGATTTGCTTCATTTGTTTTCATCACATTAGTCATGACCAAAAATAAAATATTTTCTTAATTTCTTATAATTTCACAGAAATTTTTTTAATTGGTGTTGATTGTAGCAAAACTAATGTAATAAGTAAATATAATGCATTTTGATTTAATTTTTTTATAGCATAATAAAATGTGTCTTTTTTCAAAAATTTAATGATCAACATTAATAAAAATATATCATAAGTTCTTTAATATTACTGGTGACATGAAAATTTAATTATTGAAATTCATAATATGGTACTTTGTGTGTATTTATGTGAGAATGAATTTGAAAGAGGTTCAAATGTTTGTATTGGTTTATTTGAAAAGAAGTGAAAGCATGTATATATGAGTAAAGGATCTATAAAGTGTCTAGTGTGAAAGAAGAAAAGTCAATTGGATGTCATCAAAATACTAAAGTGTCATGTGTTTTTAGACTATGCTCGAAAAAGATTTATGGCCTACCTATTAACACTTTGAACATTGTAGTTGAATGCATATGGTAGAGCTTCATACCATATGCTCGAAAAAGGTTGGTGAAGTTTCATTTAAAGGGAGTTGCTAGTCATGAATGAGTTTTTCTGGACAAGCATTAGGAATGGTGGTTGCTAGAGTTCATTGGAGGTGTAAAGGTAAAATGTCATGGCTAAAAGAACTGAATATGATTTTGCAATTTCCTTTAACTATATTTGCATAGCTTGGAGTTAGCTTAAGGTTGACCTATATTATTGTTGTGTTGTTGGTGTTTTGGTGAAGGAACATGTGATTTTGCATATGGTTCAAACATCCTATGTTTAATTGATTGCATAAATCATCAACAAGTAAGTCCCAAACATCATATTTTATGTATATATGTGTGGTCCTTTGGTTGATCCATAAGTGCAATGTATTCACAAAGCTTCGTAGTGACAACAAAAACTTGTTGGCTGCAAAACCAATAGTAAGTGCATCGATCGTAGCATAGCAAGTGATAAATATCATTCTCTCCCAAGGGACTTGTTCAACACATGACAAATTATTCCTTTTACAACTCAATTAGACATCAAAGTGCACAAAACAATACAAGAAACTCTTTTTGGTATTTTATCAAACAATTGATGTGTAAGAAATTTAACATAATGTATTTAAAATTTGTTAAAACTAGAATTCATCCATTTCATTCTCATGCATTCACAAACATCTCAATTTCATCCAATAGGTGTTCAATTTCAATTCTAGGTTCAAATCATATTTCCCAATTCATCAAGAACCACAATTCATGCATGGATGATCAATCTAAAGCAAGCGTTAAGCATAAAATTGAACAATAACATGAATTGGAAAGCATATATCATTAACATCACAAAATACATAAGAATTCCATGTTTTACAACTAATCTCCACAAATAGGAAAAGGCCTCCATGGTGGAGAACTTAGGTCTCTACAAAATTAAAGAGACAGGGAAGAAATTGGAACCAAAGAGAACGTGCACAACTTTTCCCAATGTTCTTGCCAGTTCCATCTCCAATTCATGACCCATCTTCTTCCTCAACCCAAAAGGGGTAAAATCACCATTGATGAAGCTTGAAGATCCAATGAGGAGTAGGAGAGCTTCCCAACACCCCAAGCAGCCTCCAAGGGCCTCTCCCAATCTCTCTAGGTGAAGAATGAAGTGTAGGAGGAGAAGAATGCCCAAAAAATCACGAGACCCGTGTTTAAATAAACCATTTTGACACATCAACATCGTCACCGCTCAGTGGTAGCCCATCTGTAGCATTCCAGAGAGCAAAGCGCTCAGTTGCCGCCCAACACTAGAAATTCCAGTGACAGAGCGCTCAACACTCGCCCAGTGGTAGCCCAATGGCTGCAATTTTGATAACATTATAAAATTCACGTTCTTGTGTGATTCCAAAGGTGTTGCTTCAAATTGATCTTTTAATGTTCCAAAACATATTCCCTTGAGTTCTTGCTTGTTTTCCTCCCCTAGAATTGCTTCCTATTCAATTATTTCACACACTCAAACAAATATATAAGAGGTAAAAACAAGCATATACTAACTAAAACACAAGAAAACTAGAAAACACATTAAACTTGAGAATAAAACAAGGTAAAAACTATGAATTATGTAACACCCCGACAACTTACAAGGACTGTTGACTGCCCCCACACATCACCACAAGGCTTTCCAGTGTGCTTTGTCCTCACTCACACACTTTCGGAGAAAACTTCCCAGAAGGTCACCCATCCCAAATTACTCCAGGCTAAGCACGCTTAACCATGGAGTTCTTATGGGTTAGGCTACCGAAAAGCAAATGCATTTGTTGATATGAGTAGCCAAATCAATTCCTTTAAGCTATCCTTCAACCGTATAGTCCCGTACCTATACAGTCTCTAGATCCCTCTCATTCCGGTGTATGTTCGATTCGTCCATGTGCTCCTTCCACTCGAAGTCTGCCAGGAGCCGCTCCTTGTCCGTGTCCCCAGCACCATGCTTCTTGCACCGACGATTATTCCTCGCCCTCGTCTGTGCCCGGGTGTCACAAATTACAATATATATACACAAAAACACGTAAAATCAACTGTTATCACTTGTGAGGCATGAACCAATTATGCTTGAATGGAAATTGGTTATGTGTGACCTATAACCAATTATGGGGTTGGTTGTGTGAAAAAAACATCCCTTTGATTAAACAATTCAAAAATATATCTTTTTTAATATTTGATTTTTATCTAATAAATACTCATGAGATGTAAGAGAAAGTTGTAAGTTTATATATATAAATAAAGAGTTTGGTCAACTAATATTATCATCGATTTATAGTATAATATTGTAATTGAATTAATATAATGAATTAATACTTGTAAAGTCAATATTTTTTTTCTTTAAAAATGTAAACATTATACGGTAAGTTTACTTAAGTATAAAATATTAAATATTTATGGGTGTATTTGTCAAAGACTTCTAAGACAGCACATGAAAGAGATTTTTCATATTTTGACAAGGGAGATATAGATGACAATATGGTAGTGTGAAATTTAATTTAGTTTCACACCTACACCAACAATTACAAATACATACATAAGTAGCAATACTTACAATCTTTTACATAGTTGCTTATGGATTAAATATGTTGTGTCTGTTAAGTATCACGAGAAATAACATTCAGGAGTATGTGGTGGAAAAGGAAATCATTGTAGATAGAAGTTAATGTCATATTTGGTACACATTGAGCAATATCGTGACATTATTCCAATGACTAGAAACATCCATTAACTTATGTCAACAAATAAATGTAATAGGACTAGCAAATGATGTATTATTGTCAAAAGTAAAGGAATAAATTGCTAAATGCTTACACACTTTAAACATGATGTAAAAAAAATTAAATGTTTCATTTTCTCCATCGAACTAGGAAAATTATGACAAACACTTTTGTAATGTGTTGAATGCAATTCTCATATGTTGGAAGGATAATTTTTAATTCAATCATCTAGTAGTAAAGGACAACCTCATATCATAAAAACAACAAAATTTACCCATATTTTAAGGCAACATTATGATAAATTAAAGTGTTTCTAGACATACTACTACTTTGCTACTCTTTATGATTCTTAAGGATCATATATGTATTTCATATATAAGTAAAGGTCCCAAGATCAAATGCTCCTTACTTTATGGTAAGAAAAGATTGGTAAACTCCTAATGTATTTAGTGATTTTAACATGAAATTCATATATATTCTAGTCTGTTGAAAAGGAATAACATCTAATTTAAGAATATTAAATGATTTCTTTATCACAAAAGATTACCAAAAGGTTGTTTTTTTTTTTTTTGTACTTTGTGTTTCATGACTTAGTGCTAATTAGTATAAATACAATCATATTAGGAATACACTAATTTAGGGATACAATTCTCATGTAATTGAAAAGACATTTGATGTGTTAAAAAAAAAAATTTCCCATAATAGCTACTGGAATAAAATCCCATTACTCTTTTGGGATAATGAAAAATATAGCTTTAGTATATTGACATTATGAAATATTTTAATAATTTTGTTATTTAGTTGATCTAAATGATTGTTATTAGAAACATAAAATGTCCAATGTTTTCATTTGTCTGAATATGCGTAGTCCTAGTTTCATCTTCATCAATTAAAAGATATAGAAAAATGTCAAACAAAGAAAAGGAAAAGTTGTTATGACAAATGATGGAGTTCCTCATACAAATTTTGAGAACATATTGAATCTAACACGCCTTTTTAGCAAGTATGATCAAATGACAGAATACAAGAATGATTTTTACCTTGATATTTTGTATTATAGTATTTTATTCTAATCTAAAAGTCACTTAACTTGGTAACTTCTACACCGAGATTAATAAGACAAAGATCAAAATCAAACATATAAATTAATTATACATAGTTAATCTTATATAATTATTATATGAAAACATTTTTATGTCATGTTTCATATAACATTCTTATCACACATATCATTCTTTATTATGAAATTGAGATGCATTTATCCAATCAGATTAGTCACACTATTTTACTAAAACAAATTAAGTCAATCACACTATTATCATCATGTTAAAATGTTTTCACAAATTTTAAAAAAATTCAATAAACATATATATAAAGGATTAAATACTTTGAAAATAAATGTCAATAAAGATATTATCAGGATATATTAAAAAATTGATTGATGACTTGCAACTGAAAGAAGAAACTCACGATATCATTATTTTATTTTTCAATTATTGTAATTTAAATATATTTTTTCATATTATTTTATATGTTTAATATTAATTACATATTGTATTTTTACACAAATTTCATATATTTTTTAAGTTTTACTAAATTTACGATTTCACTTAAATATTTTATATTTATTTCTATTCATTCATTTATTAAAATTTCTTTTCAACAACTTTTACTTTTCTCGATGACGTGATATAATTCATAGTGGTTTTTTTTTTCAATTGAATATACAAATAGTAAATTTTAATGTTTTAAGCACTCGCGAGTAGCGTGTAAAAATAATAAATTATATTATATTTTGAATATATTTTAATTGTGTAAAAATAGTAAATTATATTTTATCTTAAATATATTTTAATGAGAGTAAAATTGTAATTTTATAAATTTTAACACTTAGATATTTATTAAGATATGTTTCAACAATTTTTTAAAAATAACTTTTAGAAAATAAAATTATACTTTTCATAAATTAAAATTAGATTATAAAATAAATTCACTTTTTGTTATATAATAATAATAAATATCAGGATTTTATCTCTGACATAAAATACAATTAGGAGGAATTTAATTAAATTGGAACATATAAAACCCGACAATGATTAATTATTAATTAGCGAAGAACTAGGATCTTTTTCTGTACGCAATCTCCACGTGTCCAAACAAGAGCCAGTGCTGATAAAAATCCCGTATCGTTCCTTAAAATATCAACAGTGGTGTCACAGTAACAGCAACTGAAGAACCAAGAGAAGAAGAAGAAGACAATAAGAAGAAGAAAAGAAGAGAAGAAGGAAGCCACGATGAGTGGCAGAGCTATTATTTCTTGTTTTTCTCATCCATCAACTTCGTGCTACATTCCTTTATCGCGCCGGACCCAGTTCGCACATGCACCTCCACCGTCGCCGCTCCTGCTCTCGCGGCGGAGCCACCTCCTCGTTGCCGGCGGAAGGGGAGGCGGGAAGGTGTGGGCCAATGTGAAGTCGGAGAAGAACTTGTCGGAGTCCCCCAAGTACGAGGATGTTGTCGTTCAGAAGGCGCGGGGTTTGGATGACATGGAGGAGGAAGTAAAGTGGTGGCAGGTGTTCCCTAAGAGATGGGTCATTGTGGTTCTCTGCTTCTCTGCTTTTCTTCTGTGTAACATGGATAGGGTATGTACCTCTGCTCTTTCTTTGTTTTTTCAACTGCATTGTTCCTTTCTCATTGCATGCAATTTTGTTTATGGAGAAGAAGCTGTAGGACCGTTTTGTACCGAATTTAAGTTAAGCCAATTCGACAATAAAGCTCGGTGTAGTTGGTGTATAGGCAGGTTTTTAAGCATGCCAGTTTCAGTGTTTGGAGAACTTACATTGGCTAGTTGTGTAATCATAATAGTGTATGTGAGTGAGGGACAACTCTTCTAACTTCATGGGCTGGATTTTGAGGATTGGGTAAGTTTCAAACTTAATTTAGCTTTTGAGGATTGAATTAGATCCGAACTTGAATTTCAAGTTGACACGAGAGTCTATCTCAGCGGTTACTGTTTATAGAGACTTTGCTATTATAGCATGTTTAAGCCTCTCACATTGAGTAGTATGAAATGTTTCATAGAGTGAGCACTAAAATGCAAATTCTTTCCATGTAAAATGCAAATTCATTGGAAGATCGCTGAATCTTGCTGAAATTTACATTGTGGCTCATTCTTTTACCTTTGATGGCACTAGAAATTTTAGTAGTTCACATTTATTGTTGTTGTTATTAGTTAAGATGCGTACAGATTTGGAGTATTAATTTGTCACTACTTATAATTAGGATAAATGGCATTAAGGGCAATTTAGTCTAGATATTCATCTGCAAAATATTTCTTAATCCTTATGCAGTACCCTTAAACATGAAAAGAAATGGGAAGGAGGGAGTAACTGATGGGTTTCTCTAGTGCTCGCGTGGTTATCAAGTGGATTGAATCAGATTCAAATCGTTTTTTAAGATGGTTTCCAAAATCATATTTTGCGTGGTTTATCTTAGTTGTTGTTGTTAGGGTCACCAAGCTACCTATGCTCGAGATGTCCAGATATGAGCTAGCTTATATTTTTCTTACCTTTTTTTTGGATTTGAATTAGTCCCAAACTCGAATATAAGAAGGGGGTACACTTTAAGGATTTGTCAGGACAGGTAAAGTCTCCTTTGGAGATTTCTACACCTTGAAGGGATTAATATTCCACTGTACACCTTGGATTATGCCAAAAGAAAAATACTGAATCTAATTAGTAGCTAAATTTCATTTACTCGTAGTTTACATTTTTAGTGTGAACATGAAAGAAATTTCAGAAGTTTTCTGAAAGTGTTATGCTGTTCATATAAAGGTTTTGTTGGTTTTGGAGTTACAAAACAATTTGTTGTATTGGTATCAGGTTAAGGGTAACAGCTTTGGATTATAGGTATTATGAATGCTATCCTTCAAGTATAAGAATCTTGGGTAGGTTTTAGTGTGTAGACTTTATACAACACATCATGTATTGAATTATGTATAAATTCTATATTTAGGTTTTGTTTGAAAATATTTCATAACAGGGCTCACTGAATTAAATCCATCTAATTTAGTACTGCTGTGGAATCTTCGGTGGGCTTGATTCTTAGAAACTTTCATTCATTTCTCATTTGCAGGTGAATATGAGCATTGCTATACTTCCTATGTCTGCAGAGTACAAGTGGAACCCCAGCACTGTAGGTTTGATACAGTCTTCTTTCTTTTGGGGATACCTCCTTACTCAGGTAAATGTGATTTTGTTTTGAAAAAGCTAATTGACTAGTAACATTTTCCAGTTTGTATGGCTTAGAATTTAAGGCCACCCATCTGAAGCATAGGGTAGATCTTTGTTGCAGATTGCTGGTGGAATATGGGCAGATACAGTGGGAGGAAAGCAGGTATTGGGATTTGGGGTGGTTTGGTGGTCTGTTGCGACAGCCCTCACTCCTATAGCTGCCAAACTTGGATTGCCTTTCCTACTAGTTGCTCGTGTATTCATGGGGATTGGTGAGGTATGTTAAAAGTTAAAATGTTCCAAATAGTACTGCATTCAAGGAGAACTTTTAATGTTACTACTATGTTGGTAAAAGAAGAAATCTAGTAAATTAAAACAATGGAATATTCTTTTCTTGTAATCCATATTGTGACTTATTTTTGGTAATGATTTTATTTATCCAGTTGATGATGATACAATTTGATGGTTCTGTTCCATATGAAGCTCACTTGTTTTGGCCTTATGCTCTTTGTAGGGTGTTGCTATGCCAGCCATGAATAATATTCTGTCAAAATGGGTTCCTGTGTCAGAGAGAAGTAGATCACTAGCACTGGTCTACAGTGGCATGTATCTTGGATCAGTCACTGGACTGGCCTTTTCTCCCTTTCTAATTCATCAGTTTGGATGGCCATCAGTATTTTACTCCTTTGGTTCTCTGGGGACAGTATGGTTTTCCGTGTGGCTTAGTAAGGTATGATTTGAACATGTACAATTATTTCCTTTATGGAGATGCTTACATATTGAACTTGGAAATACTTTTTCAAATATTTTCTTGATAGAAGTGTTTCTTTTTTTTTTTTGTCTTGAAGTTGATTCTTTATAATGAATTTTCTGACAACATATTTTTTGTTTCTGAAAAGATTACATATATTGGTAGAATTTTCTTTGTTTGAGTGCTAATTTTTTCTGTGATTGTGGGAGCTGTAGGCACATAGTTCACCTCTTGAAGATCCTGAACTGCGGCCTGAAGAAAAGAAGCTCATTACTACCAATTGTTTGTCCAAGGAACCTGTGAAAACAATACCTTGGAGATTAATTTTGTCAAAACCTCCAGTCTGGGCTCTAATAGCGTCCCATTTTTGCCACAACTGGGGAACTTTCATTCTTCTTACATGGATGCCAACATACTATAACCAAGTAGGTCGATCTATCTTTTTGTAGGTATGTTGCTCAATGATGTGATGCGGACACAGATCCATGTTCATTTTTTCCTTTTAGTTCCTACAAGGTTGTGTATGAATTTAGCTAGATGACAAGGTTGCCAGTACCTATATAAGGAAAGTACTTTTGGAACTGCAGCTTAAATTAAATATTGTGCCATCCTGGATGGGTATAATATCAAACAATGGACTGGAAGACTGCAATTTGGTGGTATAACTAAGAGTAAAGTAGGAAACCAGTCAAATTATGCAAATAATATAAGGAGAAGGTCAGCTACATAGATTATTAGATCATTTGTATTGCTTGCTTCTCATCATTTATTCCACAGCCATTGAAACCATTTTGCATTGACTTCTGTAAGTGTAATTCTGGGAGATTAGGCAAGTAGGAAGGCTTTATTTTTGTTTAAGTTTTAATTTTGTGTGCTTGTACTTTTGTTCTTCCTGGAAGTTAATATCTTCCCTCCCCTTACCCCACTAGAGGGAAGCCTCGTGTTTTAAGTCACTCTTTTCAATTTTGTATAATTCCAATTATTAGGATTATTTGCTTGTGAACGTAAATGTCATGCTATTGCTTTGCTAATTCTTTTGATTTTGCTGAAGGTTTTATTTTCTAATTCTTATACCTAATAATAGGGACTATAATTTATTATCTATTCTATTTTTCACCTTAAATCCTAATCTCCCCCATTTGTTTCAGTATCTTCTCATCCAGTTGTCACATACTCCTGTTAATTGGAAGTATTCAATGTCATGAACTTCATTATACGAGCATGCTTGTTGATGTTTAACGTTTTCTACTTGGCACATTTGTTAAGCCTCTACCGTCAACATTATCAATATTCAAGCTTACAGAGTTCAGCTTTTAGTTGGAGATATGTTAATATCCTGACGTACAAAATATTTTGATTTGTAATCTTCTTGATATTTGGAAAACAATTGACACTATTTAAAGTGGGCTAAAGTTATTTTCATATATCTAGGTCTTGAAGTTCAATCTTACAGAATCTGGGCTATTTTGTGTTCTACCGTGGTTTGTAATGGCACTTTCTGCGAATGTTGGTGGTTGGATTGCAGACACTCTAGTGAGCAAGGGTGTATCAGTTACAAGGGTCCGCAAGGTATCTCTCCCTTTTATTTGTTTATTTTGTCTTATAGCTTCTGGATAAAATTGTTTTTTGGATAAATTCCTGACCAACTTCCTTTGTATATACTATAAAGGGCTAGGGAACTATATGAAAACAAATGAACAGAAAACGAATCTCTTGTTTTGATTGCATAACTGTCTCAAATTTGTCAGAGTTCATGCTGGATAATATTTTTGTTTCTTAATTTTAATGATTAATTTGAGAAAAATCATTAGTACCTGTTACTATATATTTTTTTTTAAGTTGTATTGTAACCAAAGTTTTTTGGATACAATTTACTTACATGTGGCATTATGACCTACTTTTTAAGAGGTGCATAAAGCTGCAAATATTTCATTACATTTAGAGAGAGATCCTCTTTGCCTTCTCTATCCTTAAGTATCTAACAGCTTTTTTACTATTTCTACTAAAAATTTTCTACTCGTTTACTTAACATGATTCCATTGCTATAAAGTTCTAAGCTTCACTGTGTAGTTATACATCTTTGCAGATAATGCAAACAATTGGATTTCTTGGACCAGCTTTCTTCTTAACTCAATTGAGCCACGTTAATTCTCCTTTTATGGCTGTTTTGTGTATGACGTGCAGTCAGGTTTGTTTATTGTTTTGTATTTAACTTATTTTTAACTCTGAGAAGGTAGTTTCTAGGTAATCCTAATATAAAATCTGTTTATATTCGTGTCTTATATCTTTCTGGGGAAAATTACTTAATACTTGTATGAATTTTCTTAAACGAGTTCACATAAATATTATGGCTGCTTTTGTTCGTACTGCTCAATCTGAAAATTTGACTAGCTAATGTAAATTTTCTAGTCAATAGTGTCTTGAAACTTCTCTTAAAACAGTATAACTAAACATTCTCATTCTGCCATACTTCGTAAAGTTGGAAACTGTTGTTTCATTCATCCGTTCAGTTCATTTACACCTTATTCATCTTCTCTATCCTTCGGTTGCTTAAGGCACCCTGAGGGATTTGCACTAGTAGAAGTTTGCTCTTTCATAACTTGTTTCAGATTCATCCTGAATAGGGTACTGATGCTTTCTCTCAATCCGGATTGTATTCAAATCATCAAGATATTGCCCCTCGATATTCTGTAAGTGGATTCATTTTACATGTATTCTTCTGCAATTTGGAATTCTACATTTAAGAAATATTTTTATTGACTGTCTACAGTCATCTCACAATTAGTTGGTTAAATAATTGTCATTTGGCAAGGAAAAGGAAAAAAATCATATTTATTTCCTCTTTTTATCCTTAGGGGATATTGCTAGGTCTATCTAATACTGCTGGAGTATTGGCTGGTGTCTTTGGAACTGCAGCAACAGGTTACATTCTGCAGCATGGTATGTATTTCTTGCTCATATTTCCTTGGTGACTGAATGTCAGCGATTAGTATCTTGAAAGATTAAGCTATTAGGTGAAAGATCATGAAGATTTTATTAGTCTTGATACTGAAGATTGAGCATATGTTTATGGTGCACAATCTGTGAAGAGTCTCAGTGAGCCTTTTGTTATTGGTATACTTTTAGCAACATGGTGATGTTTGCATACTGTATTCTAGACCACTAACCCAGAATTCTTTTATTTAATTATTTATTTTTTATGTTTTCATTTTGATGGTGAGAATGGAATCAAATCAATAAAGTAAAGAAAAACAAAATAAAATCAAACATGTGGTTAAAGCATGTCTTGGCTGACATTTAGCACATTACCCAATGTTGAAACTTTGTAAGCAGTAGCTGCTGGGTAAACTTGAATGTGGGTAGTGACATTTAATAGTGTTGGTAGAATTAAGTGTCTTGGGAGATTGCAAAGGTTAAATTGCTGTTAGTAATGAGTGTGGCATGCAATAGAGTTCATTAATTATGCTTTAGGTAGTTGTATTTAAAGGATGTAGTTGAAGGGCCGAGACAAAAGGGTTTATAAATAGTTTTTGTTCTACTTAATGTATTCATACAACAAGTAATATAAGAGTGTTTATCTAGAAAGACTTGTTTGTCAACAATAGCATGAATTAAACTCAGGTTCATCCTATTTGGTTTTCCTTCTTTCTCTATTAGAAAATTCATTTCCTTAATCTTTAAATTATATGGAGATAAGTGGTCATGTAATTAAAGTTTTAAACTACTGTTGATTTTATAAAATATTCGCCATCCTGAGTTTTGTATCATAATTTCTTGTGCTTAATACTTCAATGAAATCTGATATGTGACAAGAGTATAATACTGTTAGTTATCTTTGAATATTTTCAGGTTCTTGGGATGATGTTTTCAAGGTTTCAGTTGGGTTATATTTGGTTGGAACTGTGGTGTTTAATCTTTTTTCAACTGGGGAAAAGGTCTTGGAATAACATACTGTTCTTAATCACTGGTACTTGTCATGCCACATGTATACATAATTCTCCAGTACTTTCCCCCAGAAGAAGCACTACAAGAAGAATAGGAACCTTAATTAAGAAGCAACTCATTTATCTTAGGCTCTTGTGCCTCACAAAATGGTAAATTTATGGACAGAGGAGCATTGAACAAAGAGCAGAGAGATGAGAATGTGTTCTTGAAAGATGAATTGACATAATTTAGTCCCTGATGTTTTATCAAAGGAAAAGGGACTGGTAATTATGTTTTTCCCATTTTTGGTGGGAAGATCATTGTAGTTGCTTAATTTAAAGTCATACATGTAAATATAAATTCCACACCAACACATCAATTTTGTATCAATTCATCAAGAAAAGTGATTATGTGTTATCATTCCTCAAGTAGCTTTGGCATTCCAATTTCTTATCTGCCAGTTTTGCTTGCATCTTTTGGTCAAATAAGTTGGTAATGTCAGTCTTGCAGATTACATACCATAATGGACCTTTTTATCTTTTCTTATGTGGGTTTAAGGATTTGAGACGTTTCACTTTCTCTCAAATTTTCGTGGTTTGATAACCTTTTTTTAATATGAATTGATTTTGAGATGAAATTTGTCGTTAGGACCTACTTCGGTTTTTCTTACTCGAGTTTATATTATGAATATCTTTATATGAACAATTGATACAAAGCTAACATTATGATGATAATTTATTTAAATTTTAAAAATAAAAAATAACGATAATTAATACATTTGAATGTACTTAGCTTAAGAACTTAATTTAAACATCAGCGGTCACTTTGCTTTAAGAAATTGAGAAAGAAACGAAAGAGAAACGATAAGGGTTAATGAAGTATTATATGAAATTTTAGAATGTTTAAATATCATGTCATGTAAATGAAACACTTACAAATAGTTAATGCAACATTAAAGCTCGATTAAAGTATATTGAAAATGTTTATAAAGTATTTAAAATTTAGAAATTCTTTGGTGTAGTAATCACGTTGTCACCTTAATTGAATTTCTTGTATTGAAAACTTTATCTCCTAGTCTTAATTAACCCTAAGATAAAATATTTTCTATTCCAATTTTCACCAAATATTACTTTTGATTGTAATCTAAACTTTAATGTTCTGTTGAAGAATCAATTTTACGAAAGCATAGGAATAGGATTGGTAAGTTTGGTTTGGGTATCTACCATGATGCACATTATAATGACTTTTACGGACAATTTCTCAAGCTCATGTTCGAAAGAAGCAGAACAATCTACTAGTGATTAAACTAAATTTACAAGCAAATATTTCAATAGTAAAATAATATGTTAGATTCATGCAATTTCCAATAATAATAATAATAATAATAATCTTCATTACCTTCAAACAAATTCATATTTCCAATAATTATATATTTTGTGTATTCATTTTATTGATCAACAACATAAGAATATGTAAACCCATTTTCCAACAACTGCAAAGGTAAACCAACCAACCAAACAACAAACATTTTCACTTTTCACCGTACAAAATAAAACACAAATAAATTGACAGGTGTCACAACGAAATGATCATATTGTCCTTTACACTGTGCATGGCCGAAATACCCTTTTCTCTATGCTGACGTGGCATTATGTGGACGAAGCTGACGTGGCTGCAGGAACACACGAAGTCCATTCTTCATGAAGAGAGTCAGTGACATCTTCTGCTGCACACGATGACCGGGAACCGGAGACAGGCGGTAACGCAGAAGCACAGCTGAAGCCACAGATTTCATCTGCAGGTAAGCCAAGTCCTTTCCCAAGCAGGTTCTCGGTCCAGCGTTAAACGCAACGAACTTGTAACCGTCTTTTGGCGGTTCGAACCGGTCTCCTTTAACCGATAAAAACCGCTCTGGTTTAAACTCCATGCAGTCCTCTCCCCACACACTCTTCATTCTCCCCATCGCGTAAATCGAATACGTCACAGTCGAACCAGCTGGAACCGCCGTGCCATCCGGCAACACGTCGTCCGCCACAGCGTGCTTGAAATCCTCCGGCACCGACGGATACAAACGCAGCGTTTCGGCCAGCGCGGCTTTCAAGTAAACCAGCCTCTCAGCCTCCTCGAAGTCCACCGCCTCCTCCGTCCACCTCCGCCGGTCGCCACCTCGAGTGGAAGTGAGCACCGCCGTAAGTTCGTCGAGGATCTTGTCCTCCACGGTGGGGTGGTTCATGACGAGCCAGAAGAACCAGCTTAGCGCCACTGATGACGTGTCCCTGCCGGCCAGGACGAAGTTGAGCGCGATCTGACGCAGCGTGGCGGCGCTCAGTGGCTTTCCCGCGGCGTCGCGCTTCTTCATGAACCTCGATAGCAAGTCGTCGGAAGGCGATTTCTCGCGAGCTGAAACGGCGTCGTTCATGTAAGTTTCGACGACCTTCAAACTCTGCTCCAGTTTCTTCTCTTTACCGATGCCAAGAAGCTTCTCGAATCTCCATATTATGCCCGGATATAAAAGCCTAATAATAAGTGGATAAAAGATGTAAAAAGTATAGAAAATAAAATATGCAAAAAATGAATTTCATATTATTTAAAATTATCATAAATAATAATTTATAGTAATTGTTATAGCTGACGAAAAATCTAAAAGTTTTTAAATTAATAATTAGAAGAAAGCATAGAAAAAAGTAAGGGTGCAGTGCATGTATACCTTTGCAAGGTGATTTCTGTGGCAGTGTCAAAGGCAACAGTGAAGGGGTTTTCACGGAGATCCGGTGAGAGAGTTTCAGGGTCTTTTCCAAAGGTGAGTCCACAAATGTTATCAAAGGTTAAACGTAGAAGAAGGTCTTGCAAATCCACTGATACGTTTTCCTTAGCAGCTTTGTCCAGAATACACCATAGCCTGTTTTTTATGGTCCGGTTCACCCACCGAGCCATGGCTTGCCTTAGGGTTCGGGTCGTGAACTCCAGAGCGGCGGTTTTCCGCTGCATGAGCCACGTTTCACCGTCGCTGTTGAAAATTCCGTGCCCTAGAAGGTCGTGGAACGCTGCCTGCCAGTGCGGCCCTTTAGGGTAGTTGTCGAACCGGGTTCGGAGTATGTGTTCGATGTTTCTAGGACAGCTTGTGACGGTAAAGAATCCCTGCTTGCGAGCAAAGAAAGGGAGACTGAGAGTGCATGTTTGGTAAGTGGGGGAACCTCCTGTTTGGCGTAGGTTTGAAGCGATCCAGTCATGAACCCTATTCCGGTTCACCACTAATTCTGGAACGCTGCCAATAATTGGCCACACTTTTGGACCGGTTAGGGTTCGAGCCAAGAAATAAAACCAAAGAAAATATGTGGATAAAAGAGCAACAGCTAGGGTTAAGAGGAGAGGGAGTGTATCCATTTGCACCATGTTATGTTGTTTGTGAGAAATGGGGTTTGAAGTTTGAAGTGATTGAAGGGGGTTTTTATATATGTTTATACGATGATATAATGGGAAAGGTTTAGGAGAGGTGGTTCGGAATTTTTTGCAGTAAGAGTCGCTGTTAGGTTGATGTAGAAACTGACGCACAAGCAAATGAAAAGCATCCACGCATATCTGCAGCAGCTTCTCCTGTGAGAGAAGGGTTTTGGAGTGATTATAAAACGTTTATTGGTTTGGCTATTCTAATCTATTAAGTATTAGTTATATCCACTCTTATGTCTAATTGCTTATGCTCTTCACTCTTTAGGAGAAAATTATCTCTTTAATGGCCAACTAAGGCACATCTGAGTTGAATGGGCCATACCCTTTTACTTCATCTCATTTTTTAATTGGATGGTGACATTCATTGCATAATTAAGAGTTTTGTAGTGATCTCGTTTCTTAACAATTAAATTTAAAGTAGGAAATTTTTTTCTATCAATATATTTTGTTTTATTTTCAACTACAAAAATATAATTGTTTTACAAATCCAAACTAATATTTATATATTTTTCCAATTATATCCTTATATAACATATATTAAAGTGTTAAATTTTACAAAACACCTTCGTTAAAAAATGTAATCATAATTGTTCAGACTTTTAAATGAGTGACAAGATTTTAATAGATTGAAAAAAATTTTATGTATGCTTTTGAGGATTGGAATACACGAGAAAATTTATATGTAAAAAACTTTCTAATGTTCAGATCAATAATCACTAGTGGAAAAATGTTGATTAACGTCAGTTATTTTGGGCTTTTAACATCTACTAAACAACCGACGTCATTTTCGGTGACGTCAATGGGACGTCGGACATGAATATAACTGACGTCTATAGTGACGTCAGTCAATGCCATGTCCGACGTCACTAGACGTCGGAAGTAGGACTAACTGGACGTCTAAAGACATTATATAGACGTTGGTCTGAACAATAACCGACGTCGAAGAGGCACTAAAGACTTCGAAAATGACACTGACTGACGTCTAAAAGGTACTATAGACATCGGTGTATACATTAACCGACGTCTAATATAGTGGTTGTGTTTTAGTGCAGTTTTGTTTCCGTCTTTGGATAGCTTAGTAGCACAATCTCCTTTTGCTAGTTTCCCCCCCAAAAAAAGGCTTGCGTCGTTTGAATTTCTTATGCCATTTCAATCCAAAACCGAACCTGGGTTGTTGCTTAGTTCCATTTTAATCCGTAAGAGGGAAAAATCACGATGAAACGATAACTAGGCAACGACCCAGGGTCGTTTTTGGGTTGAAACGACCAAAAGAAATTCACAAGACGCCACTTTTTCGGGGAGGTAGCTAGCAAATGGAGAATGTGTTACTACGTTACCCCAAGAAAGGAACAAAACTCCACTAAAACACAACACAAAGAAAGCAAATTTTAATCAGTTGAACCAGAAGATAATCGATGAAAGACTAAACTAAACAAAGTTTAAACGATAAGCATAAAAAAAAATCACGTACCTAGGATGCAATGTCGCAAGAGAGAAAAAGGAGAGGAGGAAGACGATAAAGATATTAGAAACAATAATGGAATGCCGTAAGAGAAAAAAAGAAGAGGTGCTGCAAGAGAAAAAGGAGAATAGGAAGACGATATCAGAAACTGAATGTTGCGAAGAGTTTGCGATTTATTTAAAATGAAATTGGGCGTCGGTTTCTCCAGAAACCGACGTCTATAGTCACATAGACGTCGATTATCTCACTAATATGACATCCAAGTTAACATTGAAACTGACTTTTTGAATACCCACTAGACGTCGGTTTCGAGGGGAGCCGACGTCTAGGAAGTTGAACCGATTGACGTTTGATTTTCTGTCAGGGATGTTCACGACAGTTGTGATGGGGAGCCGACGTTTATAATAACGTAGACGTCGGTGCTCATCTAGCCGACGTCTAAGTCCCTCGAGTTTGGTGAACATAATTAATTACAGGCACATAGACGTCGCTTCCCCTCAACACCGACGTCTAAATTGAAGAATTTTTTGTCTTCCCGCCTTCCAGACAGGCCTTAAACGTCGTCTTTTGACTATGTGACGTCTAAGCGCCTAGGAAGTAGGTGAAGAGCATTAATTGCAGCCCGGTCGACATCGGCCCCCGTTAACACCGACGTCACTGAACTGTCTTCTCACCTACCTCAGGCCATTAGACGTTGGTTTGTGACAATGGTGACGTCTTCATTATCATAGACGTCACCTTACCTTAAAACCGACGTCTAGTTTACCAAGCTATTTACGATAATGCCACTGTCCACTCATATACGTCGGGTTACACGCAAACCGATGTCTTCTGGGTGACGTTAAACAACGTTTTTGCACTAGTAAATATAATATATTTATGAATAAAAAAGAGAGAATTTGAATATCTATGAATAAAGAGAGAGTATAAGAAAGTGTGTATTTCTTGGTAAAATGTCATATGTATTTATAGGTTTATGGACTTTATGACTTATATGATAAAAACATATAATATTAAGAAGATATCAATAATATTAATAAAAATAATAACTTATCATATATATATATATATATATATATATATATATTATATATCAAAATAATCATAATAATATGTTTTATTAACAAAATATTATGTAGATATAAAGAATATCATAACGTAATCAAAATAGTGAGATTTGGTCATATATTCTATTAATATATGAATATTTATGTCCATAAATATGATTTGAAATATCATGTAATCACTTTAGGTAAATAATATTGAATGTGTCTTGTTAGACCACTTCACTTAGCATATTTGTTGAGTCAAGTATGTACACAAACCATTCAACCTCGAAATTTTGATCACGCTCAACTTAGCATATGGAATACTTGTTGCGACTGTAATTGACTCTTTGGCCAAGTTGTAGTTGGCTTCATATTTAAAGGTGGATTAGTCGTTTGGCTTAATCGTATGTGGTCATCTTTGACTTTATAGGTAAATTGGTTTTGACTGAGTTGTGGTTGGTCATCTTTGAGCATGGGTGTTTCCCTAAGCGGTTTGAATTATTAACTTGGGTAGGATCTAATGTTGATTATAGAGCAAGCTTTATGTTATCAATTTAGGCAAGCTTTGTGTGTGCTACCGACTTAGGTAGATTCATGTGTCGTCTGAGTGGACATAATTTGATGTTATCATCTAGGTAGAATAAGGTGTTGCCTTAGTGGGCTTAAATTGTATTGCCGTGTAGGTAACTTGGATGCCACATTTGTAGGCTTATGTTATTGTCTAAATAACTTAGTGTCTCGTTTGAGAACTTTGCTTATGTTATTATCCAAGTAACCCGGTGCCTCATTTAAGGGCTTTTATGTTATGGTTTAAATAATTTGGTGTCTCATCTAAGAACTTTGCTTGTGTTACTATCTAAGTAACTCGGTACCTCGTTTGAAAGCTTTCGTTTTTGTTACCATCTAGATAACTTAGTGTCTCGCTTGAGGGCTTTCGTTTATAATATCATTTAGATGACTTGGTGCCTCATTTTAGAGTTTTGCTTACTATCTAACTAACTCAGTGCCTCGTTTTAGGGCTTTGCTTATGTTATTGTCTAAGTAACTTGGTATCTCGTTTGAAGGCTTTGCTTATGTTACTGTCTAAGTAACTTGGTGTCTTGTTTGAGAGTTTTGCTTATGTTCGGTTTCTTGTTTGAAAGTTATGCTTATGTTATTGTCTAAGTAACTTTGTGCCTTGTTTGAGGGTTTGCTCAGCTTAGAGGTTTTCCTCATTGTTCATTTCCTTAAAATGTTGTTGGCGTTAAAAAGTTTCGTCAAATTCCACTCGTATCATGACGTCAATGTTATACACTAGTAGGAAAGGTGCACAACTACTAGAAAAGTGTCATTATATATGTTATGTTAGCACATCATATTGGGAGCATAATTCAATGAGGTTGTGTAACCTTATGATCAAAATGTAGTGATAAGTTCTGAGAAATTGTTTTGTTATTACATGTGCTTCTCATTCTATAATATCTTTGCAATTAATAGATTGTTGTTATATTAGATTGTATATAGACTAACCTATTAGTCTCTTTCTCAACTCTGTTGATAGTATAAGTATCTATAAGAAGTGTGAACCGTTTGGGAAGAAGGTACATTGCAAATTATTTTGTAAAAGGGTTAAAATACCCTCTAATTAATTTATTCATTTTTTGTTTATAAGAAAAATATCTTGGAAGTAATAAGTGTGCAATACGTTAAAATAAATATATTTTTTTACATTAATTAATTCTAAGTTACTAAACATAGTAAATAATTATACAATAATCAATTTATTCGTTCACTTATTTGTTTGTGATAAATTAATGTAGTATCAGAAATAAATAAATGTAAATAACAAATTGCATAACTCAAATAAACAAATACTAATTCAACTTTTAAACACTATAGCACAAATGGGATTTCAAAGTCATTAGTTTTAAGTTAGGTACAATAAAAATCTCATGTTAAAAATGCATGTAGTATTTTTATAAATATTTTATTCAAATTGATGTCAAACATGTTTTTAATAGATGCTAATTTCTAATTTAATGTCGGTAATAAGACTAATGGACATATCATAATATTTAAGTCCAAAGTTATTTAATGTATATTGGTTTTAAGACTATCATTAAATTAGAAATTAATATTTGGTGGTTGGTCGATATTGGACATCCAACATAATTTGACTTTTTAAAATCTTAGAAAATAGTGCTAATTTTCATTTTTTTTTGTGTGAAACCTCCCACCAAAGTGTAAGGACATTTTCAAATTCGTAGGAGAAGTTCTTTAACCTATTTCACTCTATCTTACCATTGTGGTGCTTGTTTAAACTCAAGTTTTCATTCTCTTTGATTGCATTTTACATTAAGGATGATGTTTTTATTCACTAATCATTGTTGCATACCCTAAAAGTTGTGAGATTGTATTTTTAGCTTAACTCTATTTTTGTGAAATTCACTAAAAATAGCTAAAAATTATTTTTAACTCAATTTTTTGTAGTAACTTTTATTAGGTTGTATTCAATGTAAAGTGTTCATATTTAAAATATTGATCACATATTCAGAGTTGTGAAGATTTGGTGATTAAAAATTTTAAATGAACGTAACTTTTGTATTTCCTCTCAAACTCATGAACTTTCCTCACAATTTCCTATTTATTTCATTTTTTATAACTTTTGTTTCTTTAATACGTTTTTTTTTTTTTTTACATTTATAGATTATTCATCACAAATAACAATGATGAGGATCTAATACAATCAATTTGCAATGTATATCAGGTGAGTATTTTCTTCTTATATGTATGTCATTAATAAAATAATTTAAAGTAAAAAGATGCATATTCATAATACGAAATATGTGAAGTCTAATCGACCAATATAAAAAAAGAAAATCGATTTGGTTCTTTATACAGAGAAATCTCAAACTAATGTTTCTCTTTTTATTTAAAGCCCGAAAAAAAGAATAAAGGTTTGTAGAGGAGTTATTATCTGAAAAATATGTTGAAAAAAGAGTTATGCAAATGTTATATATATATATATATATATATATATATATATATATATATATATATATATAGAGAGAGAGAGAGAGAGAGAGAGAGAGATTTGTATCACAAGTCACAAATTGAAGACATCATGTGTAGTTTAGGTTTGTGAAGAAAAACTGAAGTTATTGACATTTGAGCCAATTCTCTGAATATAGGACTTATTAGTTGAAATTAAGGGTGATCAAATTCTACTTCCTCCTATAAACGTTGATTACCTAGACCTAGAAAATATTAAACAAAAACATCAGACGTAAAATATGTTTTGTTGGTCAAATATAAGATTGGGTTGAACCAAAAAATTGTAAGCTAAGTAAAATACATGTTGAGTTGAAATAATACAAATTTACTACATGGTTTGTTAGATAGACCAGGGCAAGCTTTGACACCATTTATTAACCAATAAAACTTGATTAAGAAATTATTGATAGAAAATAATCTCAATAATGTTTAGTTTTAACAAAAGAATGAAAAGAAAACTGATATGTTTTATTAAGTATAAGTAGTAAATATTTATGTTACATAATTTGTAACTAAATTTGAGAAATATATGTTAAACTAATTAATTAAATAATGCATAAAATCTTCCTAAGAAATATGATAGAAATATATTTTTATTTAACAACTTTGACTCTTTCAACTACATGTTGTTTGAGTCACAAAATTTCAATAATCTCCTCCTTGACTCAAAGTCAGCATATTCTAAGTTTTTTCATGCTTGACCTTATTAAAGTTCCTCCAGTTTTGGAAGTCTCGATCATTTCTGGTTTCTTTATCTTTTCAAGAACTGCGTCTAACTCTGAGTTGTTAGTGTCTTTCACCTTTTCAGTATTGCCTTGTTGCTTCACATTTTCAGCTTCTGTTTTGGAAAGAGTTGTCTTAGGATGTTTTTCTTCCTCTATTTTTCTGGTTTAATTTGACTTTCACCAACTTTAACACCCACTAGCTTTACTTTCTTTCCATTTAGATGAGGTTCTTTTAGGTCCTCTAACATCTGTATGTACTAACTACAGCTTATCTGTTGCTCTCCAAGATTTGTCTTTTGAAAAAGGCAACCTTGTTTGTTTTTCATATTGCAAAGTTGTGCATACTGGTGATTTGTCTTCCAATTCAGGCAGCCTTTGTACCTACATATTATCTTCAACCTTGTGCACAACACTACTCTTCATCAATCAAATTCAAGGCAAAGCTCTTGCCTTTCATTTGAACTCTGAATAATTCTTTATTAGCTTAATCTTTAATCATGCAGGTTTTATCTTCAAATAGAACTTTATAGCCTTTCTCTAGAAGTTGGCCAACACTCAACAAGTTTTGATCAATTTCAGGAATATATAGACCATCGATAATTAATTTCAAACCTGTGCAACCTTTGATTGCGATGGTTCCTTTGCCCTTCACTGTTATTTTTGCTCCGTTTCCAATTCTGACATTTTTCTTGTAGGTTGCATCAAGATCTTTGAATAGTTCTTGATCGTAAGTCATGTGGTTATCAATTAGCCAACTTTTTGTTGATCTTGCAGTAGCAAAGCAAGAAACAACAAAAAGTTCTTCTTCTTCACCCTCTTCAACAACAACTTGTACATTCTCTTGTCTTTTTTTTTTATGACATGCATTTTTTTCTCCACATGCCCTAATTGTCCACATCTATGGCATTTCACATCTGCCTCCACCAACACTTTGTATGTGGATGATTGTTTTTCTTACAAAAAGGACATGATGGAAAAACATGAGAGGATTTGCTATCATTTTTGTGGTTGAAACTTCCTGACTTACCTTTTTTATTTCAGCAATTTAGCTGCCAAAGCCCCTTTAATATGACCTTCTTCTCTCATGAGTCTTCTATGTTCTGGAGCCTAAAGTGCGGTCAAAAGTTCTGCCAAGGTAATAATAGAGAGATCTTTTGAGTTCTCCAAGGAAGTTAATGTCGCTTCATATCTTTCTGGAATTGTTACAAGTATTTTTTGAACAATTCGAGAATCAGGAATCTTAGTGCCAAGAAGACGTATTTTGGTTGCAATGCCGAGAAGCTTGTCCGCATAATATTTGATTTTCTCTGAATCTTTCACCCTCTGCATCTCGAACTAGATTCAAAGCTTGTATTCTTTTGATTCTCTCACTGTCTTCATACTCTTCCTCCAAAAACTTCCAGATTTCATGTGTCGTTTTCAAAGTCATTATTCTATTGAAAATGACTGGAGATACAGTTGTGAACAAAATTGATTCGGCTTTGGACTTTCGAAGCTTGCTTTCTTTGTGATTTTTCATTTGAGCAATCGTAGGATTATCTAGCAAGGAAGTCACTTCGTAGTCAGCATCCCATACATCGTTAGCATCTAGATATGCTTCCATTTTGACAGCCCACATTTGATAGTTTTGTCCATCAAATATAGGTATAGAAATGGTAGTAAACGATGTTTGAGATTCCATTTTATGTGTGGTGGCTATTTTATGGTTATAGGTGTTTATGGGTTATATCACAAATCCCGGATTTTAACATATAAGAGACAAAAGAATGAAAGAGAAACTGATATGTTTTATTGAACATAAACAATAAATATTTATACTACTTAATTTTTGTAACCAACTTTAAAAAATATATACTAAACTAATTAGTTAAATAATGCATAAAATGCTAAGAAATATGATAGAAATATATTTTTATTTAATAATTTTAACTCTTTCGATCATTTGAGTCACAAAATTCCAATAGTTATCTAAAAAATAACACTTATCAACATTAACTAAAAAAAATATTATAACTTACATCCATTAAAAAACACTCTTACGGTTATCAATAAAAAAATTCAAGCTAGCTTCAACTAAAAAAATGTTAATGTTGGCTGAAAAAACCCTTATTAACACATATTAATCAAGAACTACCCCCTTAAATTTGGTGGATGTTGGCTAAAACAATAATAGATGCAAAAAGAAAATAGAATATATATATATATATATATGATATCAATCAAAAACAACTTTAATGTTGACAGAAAAACCTCTTACTTATATTGATTAAAAAATAATATTAGTCCACAAAAACAAAAAATAAAACTTCTCCTTTAATCAATTCAAAAAACAATACTGAATTAGCAGTATCCCAATTTTCATCAAGTCAACCGCATCTCAACATCAATTTAACGAAAAATGTCTTAATTAAAGTTAAATGGATCACACATAGACAACCAGAAAGAAATTATGGAAAAAGAAGAC
Organism: Vigna radiata var. radiata; assembly: GCF_000741045.1. Taxonomy (NCBI): domain Eukaryota; kingdom Viridiplantae; phylum Streptophyta; class Magnoliopsida; order Fabales; family Fabaceae; genus Vigna; species Vigna radiata. The sequence continues at coordinate 9,057,506 of NC_028360.1, forward strand.
ATAATCACGAGAGAGAAAAAAATTGTAATTTTAAATAAATTTTATAAAAAATTTAAATTTCTTTCTTAAAAATGATCTAAACATATTTTTGTTATAAAAATATTTTAAAGTCTTTATAAATGGTATCGAAAAATTACTCATTCAAAGACTAAAATGAGCTGGAGAGGAGATTAATTATTTTTGTTATCTATCATACATAAAATATTCATTAATTAAAATTCACAAACAAGTGATACAAACCTTTCAGCTTTCAAATACTTTGTATCATTTTGTTCCTAACGAAACTTTAATTAACGTGTGGTTAGCGTCCCTTATAAATCTTAATTAAACTAATCTAACCAATATCCATAAGTTAAATAAAAGCAAAGTAAGTACATAGTTTTACCTAATTTTTTCTCTCTTATGTATGACCATTATTGAATGAACAATACAGTGTAGAGTGTAAGAGAAAGAGTAGTTAGAGACAGTTTAACCAAAGAGAGAAAATGGGTTTGCTACAAAATTTGGAAATAAAATCTATGGATTTGAACAAAAACTAGAAGAGTTTCCTGCTTTAATTATTGAGTTTTGAAATAAAATGTATGCACCAACCCATGATTCTAAGTTTTGTTTTTCTTCTGATTTTTAAGTCAAATGGTTTCTCAAATTCAAATTAGTGCAATCTAACAAGTTTGACAAAAGTATGGTCTTACACCACATATGCTCCTAATACACATTTAATTCATGTATTTGAATATATGACAGTGTGGTTAAAATTTGGTATCTAACAGCAAGTTATAACTCACTATCATGTAGTTGGTTAAATTTAGGTTTTGAATTTTTTACTTTGAATTTCAGATTTGAATCTTATAAAATACAATTAAAAATGTTTCATTAATTTTAACATAAATTTGTTGGCGATAATTAATGAGTATTTAAATGCTTATAACATAAATTGCAACTCAGACCGAAATATATTTGTAGTCATTATATATATAGCTATGTAGCTTTTGTAACAATCATAAAGTAGGAATAATGTTTTGTATTTTATATTTATTAAATGATTTGAAATTTAAAATTTCATTACAGATTTGTTTTTACAAGACATATTAGAGATTTAAAGAAATCAAATATATTTAAATTGTTTTTGTCCTTAACACTTAAGCACAATGGGAGTATAAGGTATATTAAAACAAGTTTCGTTAAAATAAGTTTCAGTTTAGGTAAAAAAATAAGATTCATTTCTCAATGAAAGCCTAAGGAAAATAGGGTGTGACATTAGATTTTTTTTTTTTTGGTTTTCATAAATGGCATCAATGGTCTGACTCCAAGTCTATTGAGATAACACTAGACAATTAGACAAATTTATTAATAAATATTAAACGAGTTTGTCTACTTATTAAACAAGTTTTCCAATATATATTAAATTGGTTTGAACATATAATGATTAAACGAGTCTAGCAGTACACATTATGTGACAATGTCCATATACTTACCAAACAAGTCCAAAAATACATATTAGAAGAGATTGTTAATGCATTGTTTAGATGAGTCTAGGAATACACATCAAACAAATATCTTTATACATATATTAAATGAGTATTGTAAAAAATATTACACGAGTCTAACAATTCACATTAGAAAAGACTATAGATACACTAATTAGAAGAGTATAAAAAAATATATATTAGATGAATAATTCCATATATTGATCATAAGATTTTAAGAATACTTTGATTAAACCAATTGTCGATGAATTGATCAGATCAGTCTAGCAATACATATTAAACAAGTCATTCATATATTAATTAGAAGAATCTAACAATATACATTAGACAAGCTTTTTCATACATATATTAGACGAGTCTATTAACACATTAGACGAGTATGTTCATTCACTAATTAGATGAATTTTGTAATATACATTAGACGGGTCTGTTCATATTCTAATTAGACGAGTTTAACCATACACATTAGAAAATATACCAATGCACTAATTAGACAAGTATTTTGTGCATGAAACATAAAACAAATATTTTGTGCACTAATTATCCACCCACTCATTAAACGAGTCTTGCAACACACATTAGATGTGTTGACCCATCTATTGATTAAATCACTCTAGCAATATACATTAGACGAGCGTGTTTATACACACATTATACGAGTCTGTTAATACACATTAGACAACTTTATTCATTCTCTTATAAGATGTGTCTTGTTATACAAATTAAATGAGTATAACCATACACATTAGATGAGTGTGTGCATATCTTGATAGCATTACATATTAGACAAATTTGTCCATACATTGATTATACGAGTCTAGTAATACACATTAAACCAATATGTTTATACATTGATTTGTATTTATAACGAATATACTCAACATATTTTTCATAGTCTTTTTTTTGTCTTTTAAAAAGTTTTACTCTATATTTTATCACATGTTATATTATCTGTACTTTTACAAAATTTACTCTTTATATTTCTATGTATATTAACTTTTTAAACTTATGAATAATTTTTCACGTTAATTTTATTCAAAATTTAATTATTAACTTAAAAATATTTTTTTCCAACATCTATCTATCTTTTAATATAATATATATTTAAATATTTTTTAATATAACACATAAAAAAAAATTAATTTATGCATCGACACGAGTTTATAACTAGTTTAATGTAAAATCCTTCCCATTTGACTAAATTTCTGTTGAATATCTAGTTCCTGAACTATTTAAACAATTTATAGCCCAAATATACTCTGAACACCCAGTTATTTAAACCGATGTTACGAGAGTATTTCTTTCTCACTCCATACAAAATTTGGTTTGATAGAGTATAGGAAGAAATTTGATAGGATGCAGAAATAAGCACCCAAGTTTTAAATATCCTTTTGAAAGAATCCTAATTTTTGTTGGAGCAGGGGTTGCCATTCAAAAGGGTATAAACCTAAATTCTTGCTCCTTCAAGGTGAGTTTCTTTCAGAAAAAAGTTTCTAAAATTGATTTAATGCATTCTGGAAAATAAAATCCGAAATGATGAGATGGAAGAAGAAATTTGATATCATGTAAGAAATTGGCATCAGATGAAATTTCTTTCTGCACACCATACTTTTGTTTTTTCTCCACATAAATATATTTGATGGACAGAAATACCTTTTGAAATCCTTAAAATTTATGAAAAATGTTATCCAAAACATATTAACAAGATTTTGGAATAAGGAAACGAGGGGTGTTGTTCCGTCCACCTCCCCAAGTGGTCATGCACCTTTCTATTATTTTAAGGGTTAAATATGTTTTTAGTCCCTATACTTTGAGGCGATTTTGGTTTTAGTCCATTTTCAAACTATGGTACAATCTAGTCCTTCAACTTTAGAAAACTCTGGTTTTAGTCTTTTTTACCAAATTTTTTTAACTTTATTTGTTGTTTCAAGCACATTTTATTATAGCATTTGTATTGTTTACACTGTTTGACACATTTTTACTTCAATGTTAACTGAGAAACGCATTTGAAACAACAAATAAAATTAAAAAAATTTGGTAAAAATGACTGAAACCAGAGTTTTCTAAAGTTGAAGGACTAAATTGTACCATAG
>NC_028360.1:9061605-9102988 GCF_000741045.1 Vigna radiata var. radiata
TTAATATTATTATGTTTATTATTTTGTATTTGCATCTAACTTTTAATTTTATAAAATTGAAATAGTGGAAGTACTAATATTGAAGTTTCCTCTTAATTTTATATTTTGTAATATATCACAAATTCAAATCTGAACCATGTAAATACTCCATTAATGTAGAGAGAGAATGAGAAAGATGATTAAGGATAATGGGGTGATATAGGGTATTTTTGGAATAAAAGAAAATAGTGAGAAAGTGTAGAATATTTTTAAAATAAATTAAAATAGTGGGGAGGTAGAGGACCCATTTGGGGAGGTAGAGGGAGCAACACCCAAAAACAATATATGCTAAGAAAAAGAAAAGGACAAAGGTGAAATTTAAAAAAAGGAGGTGTAAGAAGAAAAACTGATATTAATAAAGGCCCATTTTGAAGTAACCCAAAAAGGGGTGAGAAAAGGCACTGGACATGGTGCATCCACACGTCAAATTGAGAGCCTCAGCAGGTGAGGATGAACCTTCAACTTGGCATGCAACACAATTTTCCTTTCATTGTGAAGAAAATTATGTACCACAAAAATTAGCCAATATCAAGATAAGACTCTTGTGGAGAACTCATGCCACAGTGTCCCATATCATCATTTACAACTCGATCCAACGGCTCACATTCACTTGTGAGGTCCAGCCACAAGACATGATATATATTATCATGACATACACATTTTATCTAAAGTTTCACCAAAACTTGTTCACCCCATTTGTCTTCTGAATTCTCATCACTAACACAAGTGGTAGATTCATTGGCTTGGAACATGGCTTCTATCATCATGTCATTTGCTCCAGCCACTGGAAGAGTTTTTGCAGCCACTGCTGCAAAGGGTGCTGGTGGAAGCAAAGAGGAGAAAGGCTTCTTTGATTGGATCCTTGGAGGCTTGCAGAAGGAAGACCAGCTGCTAGAGACTGATCCTATTCTCAAGAAGGTGGAGGAAAAGAGTGGAGGCACCACTGGCCGCAACAAGAACTCTGTCGCAGTGCCACAAAAGAAGAAAGGAGGTTTTGGAGGCCTCTTTGCCAAGAACTGAACCAGTCATTTACTCTACATTTTAATTTCCTTGTCTTCTCAAACTCAATCATCCTTCTCTTCTACACCTAGATTCCAATCTCTTCATCTTATGAAATATTTTATGTTTGCCTCTTCTGGCTCATTCTAGTACACAATTATATCGATTCATTTTGGATCAGTTACCAACCAGGTACAATCTGTTAACAATTTGGATATATTTTCAGTTTTTTCGTTATTTACTTTCCTTACTACTTTAGGCCTTTAAGTTAAAACATGTGCCTTGTCTTTGATAAATGGTAATGCCTTACAAATTCCAAGATGCTATGTCTTTTAATTTCTTACAACAGAAAAGGCAGAGTTCACAGATTTTTGCTTTCCAAGATCAACATTCAATGAAATCAAATACAAAGTATTAATATTTTATTGTAAATGACCCTTGTTGAAATTGCATGATAAGCTTAAACATCATGTTATTGTTGTTGGTCTGTGTAGAAGATATGTTCAAGAAGATAAACGATTATATTCTGTTTAGTTTGTTAATGATTCCAAAATGTTAACTAGGCGTTCAGCAAGTGTTGTCAAATTCCAATGATTAGATGGAACTGACCCAAGTTCGGAATTTCAACCTTAAATGGTTGTTATCCCATGGACTTGGAACATATTGAACCTTCTATTTGAGGTTAGACTCTAACGTTGGAGTCAGATAAACTTCACAGTAGCACTATTATTTCTTGCAAAATTGACAGCACAAAATCATTCAGATTTCAAGACTGTCAAGAACTATTAGTGATGGTTGTAAGACCATTACTTATTTTGAAAATGGCATGAAGCTAATAAGTTACTATCATAAACAATGTATGAAAAGTAAGGATAAGTGTTTCTGAAAGATCCAGAGAAGAAGGAAATTTAAACGACCTGTTAAATGGTTTTAAACAAATACTGCTAATTACTCATGTTCACAGATAAACATAAGATTTTCTTCAATCATTGTAACTCATAATATATCAGTCAATTATGGAAGATAAATGCTAAAAGGAAAGAACCAATGCAAGTGTATTAAAAGTCACACATACTGTTTCAGTTGAAATGAAATGCATGTTGTTAGAAGCTCATCAAAAGAAAACACAACGGATCATGTTTGCATAGAGACATACTACACATATTTTCATCCAACAATAACCTTCTGGGGATATCGTTATTATTTTGTAAAACTGAACACATGCAAGAGAACAGACACTGAAATACGACACCAAGAACTCTTTAATCTTTAATTTTACAGTTTATGATTAAAAGTTTTTCAAATAAGCATGTGAGAAATCTTCTCCTGGTGTTGCGGTTACCGAATTTGATCTAGAGAAGGAGGTGTGGATGAACTCAATGCAGTCCTCAACAGCTTCTGTCCGATAATAATCAACAGATACTCCAATTGGTTTTGATCTTCCCATGGAAGAGGAACCTCGGTTAGAAGATTTTCTCACAGGCCTCAAGCATATAGCTTTTGTCACTTCATCTGCAACAACCTTCAGAAATTCAATAGGGGAAAATTCAGACGGCCAAGGAATCCTGAACTTGCAGCTCCTCCCATGCTTGTTAGAAAATGATCTCCTGGTGTTCTTCCTCCAGGACAAGCCTGTTTGATTCATTGAGTGTTCCTCTTTTCTTTCTTTGCATAACCATAGTGTTATATACAAAAGAGGGAGAGAAGCAAGAGAGAGTGTATGCGACAAGTGATGTGGTAACAGACAAAAAGGAATTGTAGGTAAGACCCAACAACACAGTTGTTGGAAAGGTTGGAAATTTGAAATAAGGAAGGTCTTGTGTGCTTAAGTGAGAAAACTGACCGTAGTTTCCAGGTATATTGGTAAAGGTTTTGTATGTATTTGACCTTTTGAACGTATAATGTAGTGATACAAGTATTTATACCTTTACCACCTTTGAAGATGAAGTATATCATAAAGGCACAAGTTTGTGGTTTTTGTGGAGGTACACAATTCATCACTTTATCATAACTAGACCTCCTTTGAAAGATATCCGGTGTCATATGTGATGCTGTTAATTTGATACATCAGATTATGAAGAGAATTATGTGATTATGAAACTAGTAGTCTTTATACTGCATTACTGGGAAAATTATGTAACTATGACATTGCCAAGTGTTCAATCTAACGAATTATATTTTGTTGAAAGTTTTACATCGATTAAAAATAAGATTAATTTATAATATACAAGTGACTACAATTTTATAAACTGATTCTGTAAAGTTGAGTTTGACATAAGAGTAAGTTTGTGATAAAAAGGTGTGTGAAAGGCAAGAAGGTGGGTTAAGGAGGTGAGAAAAGAGTAAAAACAAAACTAAGCAGATAAACTTGCTCTCTGTATTTTCTGTTTCTGATGCACTGCACCATTGACTATGCAGTCAAACATTGTAGAGAACAGTTTCATGATGCTTTACTTGGGAAGAAACATAACTAGGTGGGTCCCACATTAACCCTTCCTGTTCATAAGGTAGGTATCCATGCAAGGAAAATTCAGGTGGAGGCTATCTAAGTTGAGTAGTAAGAATAATTTTGGTTTAAAAGACTCAACTTTTTGGCATGTTGCAAGAGCATTCAAAATCTTCACCAAAAACATGTCTCTACTAAATTGTAAATGGTCTTTTGTAATATGTTTAATCATATTTTTTTCATATTGAAGTTGGGGCCATTTGTTCCTGTATCTCCATAATTTTAACCTACACCCACAATTTTTATATTTTAGAATACACTACTCAGTCTATATTCCAGAGAAAGCACAATCCGGTTTAATGGGTGCAAGAAGAAATTTGATAGAGTGCAAGAAGAAACATTCCAAATATAGAGTGGGCATTGATCCCTGTACCTCTACATATTTGGTCCTCCACCTCCCCATCCCAATTTTGTCCCTTTTTTTTATTTATATTTTTATTTTTTATTTATATTTCTATTTTACCCTTAAGTAAAATTTATTTTATAAGTTAATTTTAATTTAAACTTTCTAACGTAAAAAACCTAATTTTTTTTTCAACATTCTGCTCTCTCTCTTCTCAACGTTCTGTTCTCTCTCGTTCTTATTCCATTGTTGTTCTTTTGAATTCTTTTGTGTTCTTTTTTTTACTGTGGCAATCATTGGTCTGTTGGAAGGAAAGTTGGAAGAGAGTTCTTCATCTTCATCTTTCATTTCTGTGATCTTGATTGTGTTTGAAGGCTCTTCATCTGTCATCTCTGTGATCTTGATCGTGTTTAAAAGCTCTTCATCTTTCATCTCTGTAATCTTGATCATGTTTGAAGACTGGTTGAATTATTTGAAAATAAAAAAGTAAAATTAAATTACTTGATAAAATAAAGGCTTAAATACCTATTTAGTCCCCAAGTTTGGGGCTGAATTTCCGTTTGATACCCGGTTTTAAAAGTGTTTTAATTAGGTCCTCAGGTTTTTTATTTTGCTTGCAATAGGTCCCTTTCGTTAACTAAGGTGTAACGGTGTTAATTTTTCTTCTCTCTCCTCTGCTATTACTGACATATCTTTTTCTCTCTCTCCTATTTCTCTTCTCTTTCCATTACAACATCATTATAACTACCTCTCTCTCACCTTTTTCTCTCTCATTATTTATTTCTTCTCTCTCCTGTGACACTTCTTTCTCTTTACCAACTACCTAAAAAAACAAAGATGAAAAACATGAAAGAGTATATATCAAGAATGAAATTACAAATATACGTAAGTTGCTTTTTGCATAGCCTTCATAGCAGCTACACCAGTTCTCAATGCATCAATTGTTTCAGTGGTAGCCTTGGCACCTTCCAACATTATCATCTGTAACACATTGTCAGCAGAAAATATAAATGATACTCCACGCACTGAAACATTATCACACCCAAAATTGTTAGAACTAGTGTGGACGGGCTCTCTTTGAGAGAAAAAAACCAGTAACTAATACAACCAATCCTCAAAAAATAAGATTTCAAAAAATAGACAAAAAAAAAAGGAAATACCAGTCTTGAACAAGCTGACCCGTGTGAACTAGTCATGCATGGTTCGCATAACTGATTGAACGAGACCCTTCTACTTTCTTTTGAAAAAATTAGAAACTATTTTACATCATATTGATTATTCGGTTCCAATTTTAAGACCAAAACTGACTTATTCTTTTCCTAATTTGTGAGATGAGAGACAAGCAAGAGCTTGAAATTCTATGAGTTTAACTCTATTTATTACTAGACGTTTCACTTCTTCCATCCCTTTTACCTATTCAATGACACTTGTATATTTTCATGTATTTTTATAAAAGTATGCTAATATTCGTATACTCTGTTAAAATTAATTCTTATTAATATAATAATAATAATAATAATAGTAATAATCTTTACACCTTTCTGCCTACAACTTTTTCTTTAATGATTCAAATGACTATTCACCGGCTGTAGTTTCAAAAACATTTGTTGCAGCTATTGAATTTAAAGTGCATTCACACCTGGTCATGAATACGCAGCTAAAAATTTCCAAGCTGTTCTATTTGTTGTTCATATAGCCTCTTCCTCTTCAAACACTGGTCATGAATATGCATCTAGGGGAGTTACACACTCCAGCTTATCAACTGCATTTTTTATTATTACAAAAAGTTGAACAAAACATTTATTGATAAAATAATTTCCTTTATTATTTTTTAAAATTAATCTGGCCTGTGCCTCTCATTTGTCACTAAGCTAATTGTATCAAAATTGCCTACAACACATAGGACTTCCCAACTGACATGCACATCCACTGAAAAGCATTCTATGGTTGGCTCATGCTGTATCATGGCTCCAAATAGTGGAATTGTCAGATTGCCACACTTGAAAAAAATGAGGTTGCAGCAGCAAACAATCTGGGTGAGGGGGACGTCATAGAAACCTTTTGAAAGAGACCTTATCATTTTGTTTGATTCCTAAATTGTTGTGTTGGCACAGGAGAGAGAAGAAATAAATAATGAGAGAGAAAAAGGTGAGAGAGAGGTAGTTATAATGATGTTGTAATGGAAAGAGAAGATAAATAGGAGAGAGAGAAAGATATGTCAGTAATAGCAGAGGAGAGAGAAGAAAAATTAACACCGTTACACCTTAGTTAACGGAAGGGATCTATTGCAAGCAAAATAAAAAACCTGAGGACCTAATTAAATCACTTTTAAAACCGGGTATCAAACGGAAATTCAGCCCCAAACTTGGGGACTAAATAGGTATTTAAGCCTAAAATAAAACTAATAACTAAAATAAATAAAAGTCGAGGCATAAATCGATGTCCGTCGACGGATGTGCGACATCCGTGTTTATGCCTCGCATCTTCTTCCTCTAAACACTCATAAATCCTCACACAGAAAAAAAAAACAGCAGAAACCCCACGTAGTGAGACGCCATTACATACATTTACAAAAAAAACCTAGCAGAAATCTAAGACGAAGACCATGCTCAAGAAACGAAACGCAAAAACTAAACTTTGCAGAACTCTCGGAACCATACATGCGCGAAGAAACCGAAACGAACCAGAGATCGAAAAACTAACCTCTCGAAGACCACGAAACACCACCACCGAACACACTGTCGCACCGCCGTACTGCCGCGCCAACGCACCGCCGCACAAGCCGCACTGCCGCACCAACGTAACAACGCACACACCACCATAAAATGCACAAACAGGACTGCGAGTTGGGAGTAAGAGGTTAAAAAAAAGTGAAAAGGATTATGAAAAGGGGAAACAGTGAAGTGTGGAGTGGGTGGGGGTGTACTTGAGAAATTGTAATGGAATGAAGGTGGTCTTGTGGTGCAAGAAGGTTGGTGAAAGTGGGTGGTCATGGCATTGAGTAGATTGTCTAGGCTATAAAATGATCAAAAAGAAGGCTTTAAACAGATTTTGAAATTGGTTTAAGTTTTTAACAAATTTTGAAATTCATTAAAAGTTTCAACAAATTTCGATATAAGTCTTTAACAAATTTTAAAATTTATTAAAAACTTCAACGAATTTTAATATTTATTAAAAGTTTCAACGGATTTCGATATCTGTTAAAAGCTTTAATGTATTTATTTATTAATTTTTCTTACTGTTTGTATTTTATTTGTTTATTGTATTAGAATCATTTATTTATAAAATTTAATTTATTATAAATTTTATAGAAGATTGTTATCAGTAATTTTATTGTTTAATAATTATATAGATTATTTTTATTTTTTTTTTACATTTTTAATTTATTATGGATTATGTTATTGAAAGTAAATATTATGCTATAGGTGAATATTGTTTAAAATGAAAGAATATTCTCATGGTATGGATGCTATAGTATATTTTAATTTTATATCAAATTTTTCTTCTTTTGTAAAAGAAGTTGGAGAGAGAGATCATACAAATAATTTTATCACAAATGAAATATTTCCTTTCATGATCACTTAATTGAATAGGTAAGAGGAATGGGTCATGATCTAGGATTGTGGTGGTTACTATAAGATATGAAAAACGGGGTGAATGGGGAAGGAAGATGTTCGTCTTACTTGGATGTGAAAGAGGTAGGAAATATAGAAAATATAAACCTGATGTGGAGCCTAGTGTATACAGGACTCGAAAATGTAAGTGTTTGTTTAGGTTAAAGGGTAAATCATCTTGTAATGGGGACGATGGGTCTAGAAGGTCATATGTGGATATCACAACCATGATTTGGTTGAAACTTTAGTTGGTCACTCTTGTGTTGGCAAGTTAAATCCAAGTGAACAATCATTACTCATTGATATGACTAAGACTAAAGTTGCACATGCAAATATTTTATTAACCCCGAAAGAAAATAATAATTGTAATGTCACACCGATTAAACAAATCTAGAACGCAAGGTATGAATATAAAGGATTATTAAGAGGGTCGAGAACTGAACTACAACAACTTATGATGATGTTGGATCGTGATAACTACATTCATTGGAGCAGGTGTGTCGACAAATCAGAGGTTGTTAGTGACCTATTTTGGACACATCCTGGTGCGGTGAAAATGTTAAACACATTTAATATTGTATTAATGATGGATTCAACCTATAAAACAGACAAATGTAGACTTTCCTTGCTTGAGATTGTCGGTGTGATGTCTATGGGGTTAACCTTCTCAACCGCATTCTTGTCAAGTGAAAAACAAAATAATTTCACTTGGGCTTTGGAAAGGCTGAGAGGTTTATTTTTGACATCTGAGGGCAGTCATAAAGTCATTGTGAGTGACCAAGACTTGGCTTTGATGAATGTTATTGCATATATATTCCCTGAGTCATATCAGATCTTATCTCACTTCCACATCCTTAAAAATGTTAAAGCAAAATGCAAAATGTTAGTTAATTCTATTGAGACTTGGGATGTGGTGATTTGAGGCTTCTTCTAAGGTGTCACATTTCCTTACTCCTTAGGAAGTTCTCCATTGTTATTGACCAAAAGTCATAATGGCTATCAAACTTTAGAATGGCTGGTTGAACAATTTTTTTGACACATTGATCTTTTGGTTCCCAATCTCACATGTTATATCACTCATCACACTATATCACACTCACTCTATATCATGCCCCTCATAGAATTCTAATACCAATTGTTAAATATTATAAATATAATGAAAAGGACGTAGAAGATAAAACTTCACGTTATTTAGATGAACAAGAATGGCTTATATAAGCCTAAAAAAATTAACATAATGTGTTTATGTGGTTTAACAATCTCACATAATCTCACGTTACATGATAACTAACACTAAATATAAAATTCCCAGGAAAGAAAAAGAAATTTGTTTCTAAAAATCAGGACTTATTCAACTACTAAAACGGCTAAATATCATGCTGAGAATGTTTTCATTGAGTTATCTCCATTTTTGAGAAATTTTCAAATGGTTTTAACTAAATTTAAAGTCATCATTCAAGTAAAAATTTTGGTGATATTGATTACCCTATTTGCTATACTTAAAAGCCTTTTAGAGTATTCTTTAATGTTTTTATATTCCTTCTTGTTTTGCAATTCAAAATCTTTAATAAGATTAAGCACTTATAATGTTTTCATTCAATTTAAAGTCTTATTTGCTATGCTTAAAAGTCTTTTAGAGTATTATCTAATGTTTTTATATTCCTTCTTTAGCAATTCAAAATCTTTTATAAGATTAAGCACATGTAATATTTTCATTCAATTATCTCCATCATACTTCTTTGCTCCTTAAAAACTAAAATATAATACTTTCACAATTAAAACAACAATAAAAGAAAATACACCTGAAGTTCTAAACCACCCCCAACAGAACCTTTATAATTAATCAATTTACATTTGATTTTATCAGTTATGTACGGAAAAGGAAGAAAGGGTAAATGGGGAATAAATTTGAATTGAATACTGGTTAGACAAAGGATTCAACCTTGTTTCTTGGAGAATCTACAAGAACTTGCTCTTATGAAAACCTTTGACTTGAACTTGTTAATAAATTGATAAAAAAAAAAAAAAAAAAAAACTACTCATGAAAAGAAAAAAGTTGGCAAAGGGTTGTAGCAATTTTGTAGGTTCCATAAAAATAAAATAAAAATCATCACATCATAAATGGATAAAGCATGGGTTGGGAGATTGATTCCCTCTGTTATGCTATATGAGGAAGCTTACCTTCTGCAGGCAACAAAGAAAGACCCTTGAGTGCATCATGGGAATCCCTTTGACATACTTCTCTTCTTCAAGAGAAGAAGTTAATAGATTTACTATTTACCGAAATAGACAGTCTCAGAAAGAAAAATAAAAGGGTTAAATATGTTTTTAGTCCCTATACTTTGGGGCGATTTTGGTTTTAGTCCCTCTTTGAAACTAAGGTACAATTTAGTCTTTTAACTTTAAAAAACTTTAGTTTTAGTCATTTTTACCAAATTTTTTTAACTTTATTTGTTGTTTCAAACGCGTTTCTCGGTTAACATTGAAGTAAAAATGTGTCAAACAGTGTAAACAATCCAAATGCTATAATGAAACGTGCTTGAAACAACAAATAAAGTTAAAAAAAATTTGTGAAAAGGACTAAAACCAGAGTTTTCTAAAATTGAAGGACTAAATTGTACCTTAATTTGAAAAAGAAACTAAAACCAAAATCGTTTCAAAATATAAGGACTAAAAACATATTTAACCCAAAATAAAATGTCACCTGGTGAATACAAAATACTTAAAGAATATTCAGCAGAAAATCTTAATCAGAAAAATCAATCTTCAAGGTCATGTTACCTCCAAATGTTTATTTTGGTCCAGCATGTTCAACATATCAATATTCAGTGCCTCCAAATGTTTTTTTTTTAAACTTGTTTACCATATCAATCTTCAGTGTCACATTATCTCCAAATATTTTTATTGTCCAACATGTTCACATCTTCAAAAGTAATATATGAATATAGTCTTGAATACATCTACCTCGCATAAAATCTTTGTTGAGGACCAATAATCCAAGAGGCTGTATAGGTGAATTTATCAACTAAAACATTTGTTATAATTTCTCTTATTCTTTCTATTCTTTCTTTTCTTAGTCTCATTCTTTCTCTTTTCTTTTTTTCTTAAAAATATTCTAAATTTATTTTATTCTCTTTTTAAAAATCTTTACTAATAAATCTTCAGAAATTCTAAAAAGCTTTTGTTATATCTTAAAAACTTACACAATACACCACAAATAAATCCTTAAAAACAATAATCTACACACCTCTAAATCCTTTGTTCATAATCTTTATTTTTTTATTATCGGCTTCTACAACAAATAATGTCAACTACATTTTGCCTTTGATTCTGAACTAGTGAGTGTATTTGCAGTGTGATGGAGACCATAAGAGAAAACTTTATTTATCATAAAAAGAAATGCTAGCAACATTATACTTTTCTTTTGCTTCCCCCAATTCATAATATTCAATCCTGCTCAAAACATAGCCTGATTATAACTAGTATGTTTGTCTCATCAGAGACTTAAAAAACATGACATTCTTTCAAAACATTCTTTACCTTTTACTGAAGTCCATATGAAACTCACTGCAAAATAAGAGACTAAAACTAATTGAAAAATAGAGCTACAGTAGTAGGACCCCATGAATTCCTTCATATAAAAAAAAAAATAAAATCGTTGAATAGTGTTGCTAGCATTTCTCTTCTTATAGTTGAAGTTGGATTTTACGCTGAATTAAAGATCTTGAATCTAAGAACAGTATACTACTAATTCAGATCATGCAGCCGTATTCTTCCATTTTAAACACTTCTAACCATGACCAAATGGCATGGCCAACGAGCTGTGCTGCTGCTTCCCAGTATTATCTGGTCCAAATTGCGTATACAACGCGCAATTCCTGCAGAAGCATCAAAAAGAGAAAAGAGAAAAATGCACGCTCCCTGCGCAGGCATCACCCTGATCAGGTTCAAAGGGACTGTCTCAGCCTGATCTGCTAGCTTCCTATCTTGATAGCGAGAGCTTATACAGATTCAGGCACCCCTGGTGCATCTCGTGTATTAATAAAATAGCCCAAAAGATAAAGATGGTATTCAACATGATACTAGAGCAATTTATTGCTGGAATTGGATAACAAAACAAATGTTGACTAAAGATGGAGTTCATAAACGCTGTCTACAAACAGAACTTATTCGCCTACTCCTACTGCTTGATATGCATTCCCACCCTGAGAGGCCAGCTGGGAAGCTAGCTCCATGTTCTTCCAAATGATTTACTCCATTTATGCAGTCCTGCAAAATAATATGCATAAGATATTCCATCTTCCGCTGACAAACACCTAAACAAGGCAAATGTTTGGCAAACCATTTCCATAACAGTAAACCATTAAGTGTGCGTAATTGCATGAGGGGAGAAAGTGTATAATTGCACGAGAAGGGAAAGTGATATGGTGCCATTTGTAGCTCACTACAGACGCAGGTGCGATGAAGATACCGTAGGTTTAATCCCCGTGCACAATCACGGGTGATAGCACCATCAAAGGTCAGAAGTTTCTTAAAGTTGAGACTTTAAGAAGTACTAGAGCATAAAATAATTCAAATTATTATGACATGAATTCAAATGGTTATTTGGTATCATAAAAGTGTACGATGAACAATGAAAGTGGAAATATAGTTTACCCACACCTAGTCATTATGATAATAGAGGGTGAGCTTGGTGCAACTGTAAGGTTGCTAACTTGAAGCCTACAGTTCTAGTGATGGGAATTACCCTTCTCCTTGGTACGATGGCCTAAGTTTAAGTCTCCCCAAACCATGGTGATAGGACCCCTATGTACCCTGCTACCCTTTTGTAGTCATTTTCATTTAAATAGCAAGAATAGATTGGCTTCTATGAGGAAATATCAACATTCTGCAGGACAAGATGGTGCTTCATGCTGTAGTCACTAAAGGAGACAAATACTTCGGCCAATAATGTGGCTTTTATGAGATTTTTACTTAGATTAGGTTTCCAACAAGCATATTTAGTGAATTGATTCACAGCAAGCCATTATAATCCATGTCAAATGGAATGAGAAAAAGAACGTCATATAAAAAAACTAAAAGATTTTATCCAGTCTCACCTCTCCTTGGAGTTTACGTAAGCTTCTGGCAAGTAAATCTCTCCACCAGCTTCACCATGTTGCTCCCCACTGATAGTTTTCTTGGCAGCTTGAAATTCAGCACTCATAGCATCCATCCCACGCTGCAAAGCTTCCTCAGCAGTTCCATAGCCATATTTCTCAGCATACTTTCTCACATCTTCTGTTATCTTCATAGAGCAGAATTTAGGGCCACACATTGAACAGAAATGGGCCACTTTCGCACCATCTGATGGCAAGGTTTCATCATGGAAGGCCATGGCTGTCATTGGATCCAGTGACAAAGCAAACTGGTCCATCCATCGAAATTCAAATCTTGCCTTGCTTAATGCATCATCCCAGGCCTGAGCATGTGGGTGACCTTTGGCTAAATCAGCTGCATGAGCTGCTATCTTATAAGCTATCACTCCAGCCTTAACATCATCCCGGTTTGGCAACCCAAGGTGTTCTTTTGGAGTCACATAACAGAGAAGAGCTGTACCAAGTGCCCCAATGTTTGCAGCACCGATTGCAGAGGTAATGTGATCATAGCCAGGAGCAATATCAGTTGTTAAAGGACCAAGGGTGTAAAAAGGTGCTTCATTACACCATTCTAACTGTTTCTGCATGTTTTCAGGAATCTTGTGCATTGGGATATGTCCGGGTCCTTCATTCATCACCTGTAAAGTAACTCAAAGTAGACAGTAAGCACCCATAGTCTCAAGAGATAAATCAATGGTAATACCACATGATCAGGTGATGATAGCTTAATATCATACGAAATAGATAGAATCACTATGCAACAATATATACATGAAAACATTTTGTACTATATTTAGTTTCACAGGTGACCACCTAGGAACTTCATTGATCATGAAAGCAGTGGCAAACTTAACAGCATTTAAGATATACCTCTCGCGATAGATTGTTAGTCTATCCCTATCGAAGTTATTAGTTCTAATAATAATAAAATGTAACTAGAATTATGCCTAGAAACTTCTAATTGTTCATGCCAAAGAACTACTAATAATGAAAAGAAACACATTAAACAGATATGTATGCAGAGAGTGTGATGTTAAAATAAAAATTGAAATTAGAGACTAAATCATTTCATCCTGCCATAAATTATGAGTTTCGAGCTGTGAAAAATGTTATGTGTGTCACCTGCACATCCTTTTCCCATGCTCTACGGGTCAGTTCTCCTTGAGTCAAGAGTTCAGCAAATTGAGCTGTGTCATTTGCATCGTAGATGGATCCAGGTCTTAGACCATCACCAATGGATAGGGCCACATCATACTGATTGCAGATGTCAAGAATGTCATCCCAGTGCTCATAAGCAAAATTCTCTTTGTGATAAGCTAAGCACCACTTAGCATGAATAGATCCTCCCCTGGAGACAATTCCTGTCATGCGTTTTGCTGTTAATGGAATATATCTCAGAAGAACTCCTGCATGGATGGTGAAGTAATCTACACCCTGTTCAGCTTGTTCAATCAGGGTGTCCCTGAAAACCTCCCAGGTAAGATTTTCAGCAATTCCATTAACTTTTTCAAGAGCTTGATAAATAGGTACAGTTCCAACTGGTACAGAGGAGTTGCGTAAGATCCACTCTCGAGTTTCGTGGATGTGGCGACCAGTTGAGAGATCCATGACTGTATCAGCTCCCCACATAGTTGCCCACTGAACCTTGTAAACCTCCTCTTCTATGGAGCTAGCAACTGCA
Organism: Vigna radiata var. radiata; assembly: GCF_000741045.1. Classification (NCBI taxonomy): domain Eukaryota; kingdom Viridiplantae; phylum Streptophyta; class Magnoliopsida; order Fabales; family Fabaceae; genus Vigna; species Vigna radiata. Next base: position 9,075,926 of record NC_028360.1, read on the forward strand.
GAATTTCCAATGTTGGCATTTACTTTCACCAAAAAGTTTCTTCCAACAATCATGGGCTCTAACTCCAAGTGTTTTTTGTTGGAAGGAATGATAGCACGTCCACGAGCAACTTCTGACCTCACAAACTCTGGGTCAAGCTTCTCACGAGCGGCACAATAAAGCATCTCCTCAGTGATAATTCCCTGCTTGGCATAGTACATCTGAGTAAATCTTGGTGGACCTATTTTCTGCCTCCTGTCAACCCACTCTTGACGCAGTTTTGGGAGTCCTAATCATCAAATCCATGAAAACATATCAATTGAATAATGTAAGTTTCCAAAAGCTTAGTGCAAATACAAATAAAAGGCCCAAACCATATTCTTCAATCATTGCCCTGAATACTATTTCACCACTTTGATGTTTTGTTCAAGTAAAAATGAAACAAAGTAAATTAAGGGATACATACAAATGCAAATGTTAATTTGGCTGAATTTATTTCTAAAACAACAGATTTCAAAACAAGAGTATGATGATTTAATGCAATTGCTGAAATTAAAAGCCTTGAAGAATTGAGCACGTACATATATGGATAATGGTAGCAAGTTGGAGAAACTTGGGATTAGCATAAACTGACACTAGGTTCAAACCATACAACAGAAAAAGAAATACCATCCGCAACAAGATTGCATAGAACGGACGGGATAACTTATCTTGTTACAGTTTTAATTTTGTGAGAGCAGATATGAACATTTACAATTAGAAAATGCTTTCTGCCCAAAGATCATCACGAGGGATTCAAACGATGCTAGACAGACGACAATAGCAATAATAGCAATAATGATAAATCGAAGAATGCGTCTATGAATGGAATTATAGCTGTTTCATTCATGCAGAAAAAAAGTCATTAGCACAACATTAATCACAAGGAAAAAGAATGAACTAGAGTACAGATGCATGACGTAAAATAAATGCACAAAAATGTTAGAATTACGTACCTATCCTCGGGTTTATATTTTGGGGACCACTAGTGTCATAGGTATCGAAGTGTCCTTCCTCCCCAGAGAGGTGAACTCTACGAAAGGGAACATTGAGCACATGACCAGTTTCTTCATGAATGACTTCCCTGTGCACATGAATGGATCATAAATTAATTCTGGTAAGTTGTCCAAGGACCCCTCTTGAGTTCTGTCCGTGTCAGTTTGTTCAGAAAGGCATGGAAAGCCATGCTATCTGTAAATTTTACTAGTTGTATGAACTAACAAAAGAAGAAGATAATCACCTCTGTTCTTTACTGCTCTTTGGAAAGCACTGTTCAAAGGAAGGAAGGGGAAGAAAATCAGGAGAAGCAGGGTCAATAGTGTGCTTCTTTTGATTGGTTTTGTCTGAATTGGTAGTTGGAGGATCAAATGTTAATGTGGCTCTAGGTACCAAGGTCATGGAAGATGGAACAAGTTCCTTCTTCCAAGCACTTGAAACACGTCCAACAACATCAAATCCGGGCAAGAATGTAGAACTTGGAAATTTCGATTGAGAAGCATGGTTGCCATTCTTGCATACAAGTGATGTCACATTAGCATGCACTGATGCCATCTTGATACAGAACTACAGTATTCATGTTTTGAAAGACAAATGTTAGTTATATTACAACAAACCTGCAGCATAATGTCTAAATATGTGTATCTCAATACTCAGTTATCAATAGATTCGTGTGTCAAAAGAAATATTCCATTTGCAATTTCTACAAATTAGTTGGTCAATTAACTTCATAATCATCCTCTTTAGGCTGATATTCAGATTAGACAGCTGCTTAGAAAAGGAATCTGATTTCACTTCAAAACAAGTGATATTGGTTTTTCATCATCTTTACGGAAAATGTTAAAAAAAGAAAAAAGGGTTTAACTCCTCTAAAGCAATGGATGCACTTTAGAGGCTAAAGTACCAAGTTATCCTCGGTAACAAAAAGACAAAATTTTATGTACAGTGAACTATGAAGCTGTTAAAAAGGTAGTGTGCTGATTAGTAATCATCAAAAACAGTTATATATGTTTTTAATCTCCTAAATACGACAATTTTCAGTTGTCTATAAACAAGCTGTTTCCCTTTGGTTCCTCATTTATCTTAACGTATCATGTGTTGGTTGTCCTTCACAAAAAACCTCTCCATCCCCATTTATGGAAAAAGGAATCTTATATCATACAATAAATGAAAATGCAATTTATTTTTTAGGGATTAAAAGCAAACATTACTTTATTCGTAGGGGCAAAAGCCAAACATTATTTTATAGGTAAAGACAAAAAAAATGTTTAATTTTATAATAAAAATAAAAACTTGTGAAAATCTACTCAATTAACGTATAGTTTATAGGCTAAAACAGAACTTTGGTCTCTAATCTACATTTTAGGTTTTATCTGATCCCCAAAAGTTCCACTATGGTCCCTTGTGTTGACCACATTTGTCCTCATAATTTGTCGGTTGTTGTTGAGTTGTCCATATCGGTGTGAAAACTAACAAAATGACCAATTTTGGTACAAAGGACAATAGTGAAACTTTTTAAATTTTAGGTCAAAATTGAAACCTAAAATATAATAAAAGGGACCAAATTTCGCCTAATTTATAATTTCACAATTTCCTCATAAAGAAGTACACCCACCCTTTGGGCCAAATACTTAAAACAAAAACCAAAGCAATCGTCAGAGAAAGATACGAACATTCTTTACATAATAAAATGGAAGCAAGGTGAGATAAACTTTTCCACATATCAATAACACTCGTTCCAATTCTCAAACATTCTTTTTAAAAATCAAAGTAAAATATAAATATAAAAAAGAAATAACCAAATGAAATCCACATCCAAAATCACCAGGGGTTGAATGAGGATTCTTCAATAACAAGACAAAAACCAGAGACTTTCACCATATCCACCATACCCTTTTCCTTCCAACAGCACCCCATTTTCCCAAAAGTATATTTCAACAGCATAATGAAGAATCATCCAAAAAATATCAAAAGGGAAAATACATACATATGTGTGTGCATAGAGGTAAAAGAATACGAGAACACATACAACAGACGAAAAACACGCCAAAAGTGAGAAGAGAGAGAACCTGAAGGATGAAGGGTTGGTCTTATCTGCAATAAGGCAACGAATGGCACAATGAGTTGTGCAGTGAATGGTTGAAGAAAAGTGTAGGAGAGTGTTGAATTTATACAGAATGGAGAATGGTTGCATGAAGCAAAAGTGGATGACGAGTGAGGTGGATCTCGTGATTCGAGCTTAGATATTTTCAAACCACAGCTCTAAAATCCACTAATAATTGGATGACATGTAAGCAAACAACACACGCTCATTTTCGAGACAAAAAATTTTATTACATTTATTGTTAATTTACTAAGGAAGATGACTCACATTGATGTTTATTTAATACATTTAATAAGTGTAAAATATCTTAAAAAAAGTGAATTTTTATAATTTTCAGAAAAAAGAAAAAAGTTAAAAGTAGGAAAAATAGTACTAAATTAATTTAAAAAATTATATGTATTAAAATATTATTTTTCTTGTTAATTAGTATCATTATTATGAGTAATAGTAGTATAACATAAGACATTCATTTAACATATTTGATAAGAATAAAATAGTATTAAAAGAGTAATTTTTTTGTAATTTTTCAAAAAAAAATAAAATAAAATAAAAAAAGATAATATCAAATAAATATAAAAAATTTATATACGGTCAAAATATTATTTTTCTTATTTATGGAAGAGTTGACAAAGAATAGATGAAGTTATTAATTAACGGTGGAATATATTGTAATTTACTATTTATTATAAATAGAAACTTTTTCTTTTTTATTTCTCAATTTTAAAGTTTTAAGACAATATAATTTGTTAATATCATTTTTAATTTATTAAAAGGGAAAGAGAAAAATTAGTTATAATATTGAAGAGAAAAAACTGATATCAGATAAATATACTTTGAAATAAGAAAATTGAAAGAGATATAACTGATAACTCATTTAAAATTACATTAAAAATAACTCAGTTAAAATTGCATTAGAAATTAAAAAATATTAGCTTTTATGATTCAACTAAAAAAAAGAAAATTATAAATGGAGTAATTAATGTTAGCAAAGATAGATATAATGAAAGTTATCGAAAGTTCAAAGTGTATTTTAAAAAGCATTATTTACAAGAGTTTCTTAAATTGTTTCTTATGGTCTCCACAACACTTTTGTGATTTCTATCATGTCAAGCACATTTAATTTTTCTTCAATAATAACAGTTTTTTTTTAAGAAAAAAAAATATGCTTTTATATATTTTTTTAATTTACCTGAAAATTCAAGTTCTTTGTTTTAATTTTCCTTATACACAGTTAGCCCAAGAAATTCGTTGTATTGTATAAGATTTATTCTTCAATTTTTTTTTCAATAAATAACTAGTTTCTTATCTTTCAAAAAAAAATCCATTTAAGTTAATTAAATAAGTGTGTTAAAAACATTATTTCCAATCAATATAATTAATAATTCGAAGTTATTTTAAATGTGTATTTAAAATATGTTATTAATTTGTGTTTGAATCTTATTACATAAGAGAGGCTTGTTGCATTTACTACTTTTTAGTAAGATATAGCCAATAATAAAAGGTTTGCTCGAATAATGTATTAAAGAATTTGTTGTTTTGCTAACATTCTTCATTTACTTCTCTATCCCATTTTATTTATCACTTTAAATTTTCCTACATGAATTAAAAATTGTTTTTATTAAATTTATTGTATTGACTTAATTATTGTAAACTTTTTATAATAAGTAAAAATTATATAAATAATAATCTTTAAATAGATTTCAAATAAGTTTACACATGATTATTAAAGCTTTATAAGAATAGACGTGAGAAAGTATTAACTTAGTTTGAATCGAGTCTTTGAAATGTTATTAATATTAAAAATTGGAAGAAAAAAAAAACAGAAAATATTGATAACAATATTACTTGATTTGATCTGAATTACTTATAACTTTAATATAGTATCACAAATAATCAACATATAGCATCACAAATAATATAGTAATATCGAATAAAGACAAAAAAAGATGTGTACATCAAGATGTTAAATTAAATTGGCAACTTGTCAGAAAAATTATCTAGCAATAATTGTTGGCAAATATTTTTTATAAGTTTAATTTTTATGTATTATTTCTCGAAAAGCTATAAACTTAACCATATAAAATATGGAATATTATGAAAATTAAATTTATTGACATGTTATGGTTTCCCTAACAAATGTAAGATATATATTGTGGAAAATACTTTAAAACAATAAATAAATTTAAATTCACGAGATAAGATGTATTTCATAATAATGGTACGTTAAATTTAATTTTTCAAATAATATTTTTCCTGAATATGAATAATTCATCAAGTTATTCAATTTTTATGCATCATTCTTTAATACTGATTAAATATTACATTTTATTTACATTAAAAAGAGTTGTTTCAAAAAATAACATTTTTCGTTAATTCTTCTTCAAGGTTTAATTACGAATAATGTTTCTATAAAAGAAAATTAACGAAATAAATTTTAATTACTAATTTAAATTATATTCAAACTCGTTTATTTAAAAAAAAAATTGCTTACAAAAGAAATAAAGAAAAACTAATTTTTATTGTGAAGATCTAGAGTTTCTCCCCACTAATATTTTGGAAGTTATAAAATTAGTTGGAGAAGTTTGGAAAAGAGGATGCGAGAAGTTATGGATTCAATGATATTCGAATATTTTATTAAAAAATAACTATGCTATATAAATATATATTTTCATTTTCGAGTTTATTTTTATAAAACCTTACTATTTTTATAACTTTTTCTCTTAATCTTTTTCTTCTTTTAAGAAATATAACTCATCATTCATTTGTTATTTGATCAAAAATCACAAGTTCACAAAAAATAATTTACAACTTTATCCAATCAAAATTATAAATAAAGTGAATGTTTTTTCTACCTTTTATAGAGTTAAATTTATGCTTATATGTTGTGTGTATGTATGATTAGGTTACATATGACTCAATTATACTCAAAATGATTCTTTACCTATTTGTGATCTTAATGGTATGATCACATCATTGATTTGATGTTCCTGTATGTAGATAGAAGTTACTTGTGAGACTAAGTTGTTGAAGAAATGCCTTAAAAAGCTTTAAGTGTATCAGGCAAAGTAAAGGGAGCTAGATATAATTATTGTCATTTTGTCTTAGTTGGATTGACTTCCTGAACTTGGTAATTGTGATTTAGATTGAATTGTTTCCACATTGTGGTTGTGATCTCAACTGTATAGATTAATCTTGTTTGGTATATGTCAAATGAAAATTTGTTATGTGTGATGCTGGTTAAAGTTGTTTCTTAAGTTGTGAAATGTAGGGTTAACACTCTGAAAGGGTACTTGTAACTCCAAGTCATTGGTTCTCTTTTGATATAAAGAAAGAAAACACTTAATTGAGGTTAGGAGTAATGTTATATATGTAGATTTTTAATTTTGTGTTATGTAGACTCATTATTGTTTAGTGAGTGTTAAATTTGGGTTTAACAGACTTAGAGTATGTCTGCTCGTTGGACAAGCAGACTCTTGATGAGTGAAAGTCAATCTCAGATTTGACAAAGTCAGAGGGAGATAGGTCATTGCATTTTTTTACATTGTTGGACTTGCTGAGTGAGCCATTTGTTTGTTAGAGTGTCTTTCCAAGGGTAACTCATTGAGTGAGTAAGTCAACTCGTCATACAAGTCTACACATATAGTATGAAATATATGTTCTGATATATGAATGATCTTGGAGAAATTATTGTGTTTTTGGAGTAATTAGTATTTTAAAGGAATATGAACATGCTTTATGATAAAAGAAATTGTTGTGGTTTGATATGACACATATGGTTGAATGAAAAGATAATAATTTCTAAGAAGAAATGCTACTATATTCGTTTGATGTGTGAAGTGTATCGATGTTAGAATTTTTAATGAAACTGTCTTAACTTTATTAAGTAATTGGACTCAGAAAAAGATACTTAAAGTGAGAATTGAAAAAATCTTTATCAATAGATTTGGCATCAAAAGTGAAAGTGAAAAAAATCTACATATTAATGATTTACCTTATTATTTTTTGTTGGTATGAAATGTGGTCATGGAATAATAATAACTTTTGAAGAAGAAAAATAAATATAACAAAGTCTTATATTCTAATTAATACACTTAGTTATATGGATTATAATTAATGTATGATGAGTATGAAAGAGTACAAGTGTATTTGTGATTGTAGTATTATTTATTTTGTATTCTATACCATGATGTTTTATTGTAATTATATATATATATATATATATATATATATATAGGGGTTTGCTAACTTGCGTACGCCTGTTTTTCAGTTGGTACATTTTAGCAATGTGTACCGGGTTTCAGTAGACAAAAATACCCTTATATCATGAATTCTAAATTTTAAGGTTAAGGGTATTTTAATAATTTTCATTCTCAAAATTAAAAAAAATAAAAAAAGAAACCCCTAAAACCTTACCCACCTCTCTGATTCCTCTCAACCCTTTCTCTTTCATCTCTTTCACTCCAACATTTTCTCTCTCATCGAGAAACACTTGTCTTACTTTACTAATTTTCATTCTCAAAACTAAAAAAAGAAACCCCAAACCCTTACTCACCTCTTTCATTNCTCTTAACCCTTTCTCATTCATCTCTCACTCAAACATATTCTTTGTCATCTCTACACTAGCCCCAACTAAAAAAACACTCATTATTAAATAAAATGGTTAGAAAAAAAAATACTTACATAAATAAAAAAATTAAAGCACCTAATTTTTTCTTTATATATTTTTAAATAAAATTTCAAGATTTAGAATTTTTATTGTTTGATTTTATCGTTGAGAATTTTATAGTATTTTGATTTGTTTTTTCTTTAGTAAAGGAAAACAAGTTAATGAATTTATACAAAAAAAAATTAAATGGTCACGGAGCAATGTTACGTAATAGTCTCAGAATGTAAAGGAAGGATGCTCATAAGTCTTGGTACAAATTGTGTCCGTCGGCTGTAATATATATAGTGAAGATAATGAAATTAAAGAGATTTTGAATGAACTTTTTTCAGAAGGTGAATATGTCAATGACTCAACTCTTTACAAAAGTAAATTGTTTAATAATGAGTGGTTTTTTAGTTGGGGCTAGTGCATAGATGACAGAGAAAATGTTTGAGTGAGAGAGATGGAGGAGAAAGGGTTGAGAGGAATGAAGGAGGTGAGTAAGGATTTGAGATTTCTTTTTTTAGTTTTGAGAATGAAAATTATTAAAATAAGGCAAGTGTTTCTGATTTTTTTCAATTGGAGCTAGAGTAGGGATGACAGAGAAAAGGTTGGAGTAAAAGAGATGAAAGGGAAAGGGTTGAAAGGAATGAGAGAGGTGAGTAAGGATTAGGGAGATTTTTTTTTTTATTTTTTTAATTTTGAGAATGAAAATTATTAAAATACTCTTAACCTTAAAACTTAGAATTTATGATATATAAGGGTATTTTTGTCTACTGAAATCCGGTACACATTGCTAAAATGTACCAACTGAAAAACAGGCGTACGCAAGTTAGCAAACCCCATATATATATATATATATATATATATATATATATATATATATATATATATATATATATAATATTTTTATAGCCATAATCTAGAACTGTTAGTATAAAATTTAACGAATTTAGTTTATCCTTGTACGTGTTTGTTAGGATGGTATTGTCCTTCTATGATTGTGTTTATTCACATGAATAGAGAATGATGGGTTAATAGAGAGCATCACTGATGCTGCCAAAGGACATATGACAACCTATATAGTTGTGATTGGTATAAGGAAAATATGTTAAACTAGTCAAAAGATCTTTTCTTACATTTTTAAATACTATTTTGAACAAACTTTAATATTAGAATACAGTACACAATCTATTTTTATCTTTACTGTCAGTGTTTTTTTATAGCTTAATGTAGGAATATGACTATTGCCTTTAATTCCGCAATTTTGGTTGTTAAAGTTATAAAAAGATGACAAAATAATTTTAATGAATATAGACTTAAAATTAATAATTTTTTTAAAATAAAATTTAAATTAATATTTATATTTATTACTTTATTGCTTTGATCGTAACAAAATAAAATTTACAAATGTTATCGTACCAAATATATAAATCCATTTTCAATTGTTATTGTCAATATAATTTGTAAAACCATAAAATTGTGTTTTAGAAATGGTGGTAGTCTAAAAATAACGAGACTCGATTATTTTAATATTAAACAGTTTTATTATAAATAGTTTTGTTATAAACGAGTTTTATTATTTTAAAATATATCATCTCTATAAACAGCTTTTCTACCATCTCTCTAACCTTTTTCACTCTTGGATCATTTGTTTGACGATCAGGAAGTGTCTAAACGATCCTTGCGTCAAGGGCTACCCATTTGACTGATTAATTTGTTGTTTAGAGCAAGTAAGTTAGAATCTCCTTTCTTTTGTATTTTAGGGTTCTTGATTCGGTAAAGCATTTCTGTTTTTTCATGGATCAAGCACTCTTTTTCTTAAATTCTTGGTTCGTTTGTGATTCTAAAGTTGGCCTTCAATCATAGAAATTCTTGACGTCGCAAGAAATTGGTGGAGCGCCTAGAGTTTTTTAGTTGTTGAGTTGAGGTAAGGGAAGCTAGATTTTTCTTTAATTTATGTTAACTGTGCATGTTACAGAAGGTATGAATATTGAAATATTTGAGTAAAATTTTGTTCTATGATTGGATGTATAGTAATCAATTATGTGGTGGATGTTTTGTGTGATGACGACTGGTGTATACTATGTTGAATCTGTTTGTATGCGTTTTGGATGTTGGATTGGGTACTGATAAAGTGAATTGTGATGATGGATTTATTGAGAGCAAGGGTTACTCTTGGTTATAGGTTATTTTGGTCTAAAATGAGGTCTTAGAAAGTGAAAATCGTGAGAGAAGTCTCGTGAACTAGTTTGAAGTATGTGAAGTCTGTTTTGAGCATGTTGTGAGTGGTTAAGATGTTTAAAATGGATGAAATCTGTAGGGAGAAGGTCTAGTGATAGATAAGGTAGAGTTCTACTTGATTTAGAACTCAATTTGAGGAAGTGAACTAGTGAAAATTTGAGTTAGAGGTTTTGTGCTCAAATGGGCAATTTGGAGAGTTTTGGTAAGTCATTTGGGACTTATTAGAGTCCCTAAGTTACATGGAATTGTGCCACAAATGGTAGAATTCAATTTGCGTCTATAAGTTGAGTTTATTGTAAGTTTTTGGGTGAGATATTGAGGCTAATTGTTTAGATTAATGTTAGAAGAGTTTAGACACACTTAGTTAAGTATAATTAGGTACATAAAACAATCTAGGAGGATTAGAAGTTGGGAAAAATATATGCAATTAGTCAAGAGTGATTTGGGGTGATAATTTTGTAGTTTTCGTGTTGCAGAATTATGCAGACTCGCTGAGCGAGTAGAGTCGCTTAGCGAGAGGTCAAGGAGTCTGGGTCGTTGTCTGGAGGATTCGCTTAACGAGTCAAGTCGTTGAGCAAGAGGTTGGGGTCTGTTACCACTGGGAGTTTCATTCAACCAGTGAACTGGGTCGCTAAGCGAGGGGTTTGGAGTTTGGAGGTATTGTTTGGAGGATTCGCATAACGAGTAGAGTCGTTGAGCGAGAGAACTTTGGGTCGCTCAGCGAGTGAGTTCGCTGAGCGACTAGTCCAGGTTGTGATGTACACTTTTTCTTCTTTGATCTTATGTGATTTTAAGTGATGTTGTGTTTCATTGTGGATGATGTATAAGAATTCATGAGATTATATGAGTAATGGTAGTATGCAATGTGGTATGGAAATAAAGTATGAGTGTGATTATGGATGTGATGTGATGACGATGTTCAAGTACCGTGTGAGAAAGGAATTTCAAGGAGGAATATCCTAAGTTGGTTGTGGGGTGTCATGTATTGAAGTAGGAGCTCCTGGATTGGGGAATAGTCCTGACACTTTCAATAACCCCATTTCATGTAGAGATGGATGATTATGTCGTGGAAAATAGCAGGAGGTCATAGTCTATGTCACTGGTTAGGACGATAAATGTTTGACGGATTAAACTTGGTGTATGGAATTATTGGTGGTGGTTGAGAATGTGGTTATTATTATTATTTTTGAGTTAGATTGCTCCATTGTACACATGTGTAAGTTTTCCATAAGTTCGATATTAATGTTTGTAGGTTTGTTTCTTATAGTAATTATATATATATATATATATATTAGTAGTATTTTACTATTAAAAATGAGATGTTACATAATTCATCAAATTGAATAACATGATAAATTATTTTTTAACAAAACTATTATTTTAAACATTGAATTTAACTTATAATTATTACCAAAAGCTACTTAACAATCTCATTAGTTAAATTTATTTATTAAACTTAACAATAACGTATATCTTATATAAGTTAAGCATTACGAATAAAATATGACAATAAATTTAGTTTCTCATATATGCATATATTATTCTGTATTGTATATACTTAATTTTCAGAACTCCATCTAATATATATAAATTCATCCAAATCATTGATTAAAATAAATATTATAATTCTTATTAACAATATTAGATATTTATTGATTAAAAAAATGGATCTATTTGAGAATAGAATCACATGTTGCCTCAGTACTTGTTTGTCCATTGCAGTGAATGTCAGTACTTTACCCCACATGCAGAAATTAATCATGCAATTCTACATTATGCTACTATTATTGCTTGCATTTAACTTTTTCTTTTATCTTATCTTTTCCTTACAACAAAAAACTGACAGCAAGAAGATGAAAGAAATAAGTTATGATGTTTTGTACAACAGGATCCAAGACAGACTACATGTGCGTATCGAGCTGTAACACTTTTCCTCTTTTGCTCAAACTTTATCAAGATAATTCATAATTTATTCAAATAAAAAAAATTAAAATTTAACAAATTTAAAACATCTTAGCCAGGCATAACATTGTATTAATAAAACAACTCGAATTTTAAAAGTTTCAAATTCAAACGTCATACAATTTTAAACTTGAAATTGATTAAGGTTTGGAATCAGAAGAAAACTGAAAACTGTTTCACTTCAACCTTTAGAGAAGTGGAAAAGCCGGAGACCATGAGTGACATAAAATGACACCATAAACATAAACATTTAGCAGGTAATTCTAACCAAAACGTACGAAATGTTGCATTCAGACGCCAACAGATATTTTAGACTTGATTCAAAATATCAGTCATCTTACTATAACAATACAAAATCATCACTATCATTAGTGCCTGGAAAAATGGACTAGCTACAAAATAATAAATTCATTTATTATCCAAAGGTCAATATTTCATATGTTTTATTTTATGGAAGAAAAGAGGTGTTACCTCAACTCGATTGCGGTTGATTATGATTTATGGGCCACAGATATGTTTTATTTTATGGAAGAAAAGAGGCCACCATTTGGAAATGGACTTCGTTAAATTGTCACTAGCAATTCTGACAAGATATTTTTGGAGTAAAAGATGGAAGAATCCATAATACTTCACAGTATCAAACTGTACAGAAATAATTACATTTGCAGGCAATCGCATGTGACCACAATAATTGTCAGTGTAAAAACAAAATTCAGCTAACAACATTTATGTAATAAAGGTGACACCAATTGATGAGTAAATTGTGCACCTTTCCATTTCCCATGGCTTTGGAGCTTTGGAAAGTGAATTATAACACAAACAACAGGCTGGCTACTTGTTAAAAACGATGCCAAAAATTCACCTTACAGAACTGTACAGAGTTGTAATGGTGAATTCATGCTATTTGAGATATAACTTCACTGTCTTCAGGGAAATTATGTCAACTCATATCCCAAGTTACAGTCCACATAAGTTATAATAGTAGACAGCTCTCAACTATCAGCTACCTGTCTTACGATGGGAGAAGAGGTTGTTGTGCACCTTTGACAAAGGTGGCAAGCTCTGTTGGTGCTACCACCATTCTTAACCACTTTTGTAGCTCTTCACCCTCAACTTTTTCCTTTTCTGAAGAATAAGCACCACTACAACATCAGAACTAAAGCCCAGAATGACGAGTTTCAACATCAGTATCGTATACATTCACGAAAGCAAATGATGTTAACATTTCAAATTAATTAAAATCCCTTACATGACCAATTTTTTTTAATAATAAACTCCAGGTGGAATGAACTTGTAAGCCTAAATCTAATCTCCACTCCTACTTGATGGATTTCAGAAGCTGTAAATCCAAATCTAGCATAATTCTTCGTGCAATTTCACTGATGGCTTAATGACACGAGTGAATATACAAACACATGCATGTATACGGTCAGATGAGCATTTTTTCACACTTCAGACCAAACAGTTAATGGCAGGGGGCATGTAACATTGATATCAAGAGTTATGAACACGTTCAAGTATAATTCATTATATTCTTTATTTGAACAGTACAACCTTAACACTAATCATATCAATCAATCATTTAAGTATGTTATAAGATATTACATGTATTAATTGCTATTAATTTGAAATGGCCAGAGAACACACTGCTAGATCACCTAACATTAAGAACAGTATGCCTAATTACCTTCCAAATCAGCACCAAGACCCTCCAAAACAGTTGGATTTGCTCGGATAATGGATAGTGCTACAGCCAGAGCAGACTGAAGTAATGTTTGCACCTCTTTTTGAACAACATCAACAAGATGTCCCTGTTGAATTCAGACTAAAATCAGCATAAGAAAGAAATTGAATAGGAAGAAGAAAAAGTTACAGAACGGCAAGACCTGATCTCTTCCCCAAGGAACTGCTCCCCCAAACTCATCAACTCCACCACTAGAAAGTGTGGCTATTGAAACAGGGCCTATGGTCTGATTAAGACCATATTCAGCTATAGCCTTGTATGCCATGTCAGTTGCCCGTCGTATGTCATCAAGTGCTCCTGTTGATACTCGACCAGAAAAAGCAATTTCTTCAGCAGCACGTCCTCCAAGAAGGGTAACCAGGCGACCATGCAACTCATCAACAAATAGCAAGTATCTATCCTCGGTTGTTGGAGGAATATAAGTAAATCCCAAAGCCCCTCCTGACCTTGGCAATATACTTAGTTTCTGATGACAAACAAGATATTAAGGCATTGAATCATCCTTAAAAAATAATTTAAAGATTAATGAAGAGCAACATATAGATTTCCAAGATACAAGTTATATATACAAAAGTAGGCAGCAAATTTTAAGAGTAGCTTCTACAACTGTGAGTATTGGTTTACAAATAATATGACGATCAATAAAAAAATGAAGCACAACCCAAACTTAATGGAGCAACGGTATATACAGTACTTTGCCTGCAGAAGCTCCTATCTCAGATTTTCATAATTTCACCTTACTTCTATTTATCAGATATCACTCCAGAACTTTATACATTATTCACCATAACAGCTAGAATTTCTATATATCAACAATGCAAAAATGCTTGTGAAAATTAACCCATCCACCTCATCTCTCATCCCCAATCCCATGAAGATAAGCAAAAAACAATTTCTGGCCAATGGCTAAGAATCTATAAAGCAAAGCCAATATGAACGAGAAATAATAAATCATCACAGTAAATTTAAACATAAATGCATTAATTCTAGTTGTAGCTTAATATACCAAGAATCCTAAAAGCTAGCAACTGAAATCCAAAATTTCAAATAGGCAAATATGCATCGCTCAATCTGCATATCTGCAATGACTGACATTTTTTAGTTACCAGTATGATCATCTTCAACCATTTACCTCAACACGTGGCTGTCCAGGAAGAAGGTTTGCAACTGCAGTACCTACTACAGCATGACCAGCCTCATGTCGTGCAACTACAGCCTTCTCACTTCCTCGCAACTTGGCAGTCTTCTTCTCTATGCCCTAAAACAAATAATTTGGTTTATGTTAACACAACCAATTGCAGAACTGAAATTTTTAATTTCATGCTCATTTGACAGAAAAATCTGACCAAACTACAAGCAGTAGCAGTTAAGTATGTAAAAAATAGATACATAAACATCCAAGATCATTAAAAGAAGCAAAGGACGCCAAAATTTTGGTTATCATTTGAGTACAAGTTAGACTACTTTTATCCATACCATACAACTAAGTAGAGCAGTAACACCAAATAATTAGAGTGACTTATAGGCCATCTTGAGAAAGTTTGACTTACAGCTATAGATCTTTCTACAGCTTGGATGAAATCAAGTTTTTCCACCACAGTTTTATTTTGTCTTCCCGCCAGTAGAGCAGCCTCGTTTACTAGGTTTGCAAGATCAGCTCTGTAACAATATAACAAGCAAGGTAGTCAAATTCGGGAATTATACCTGTAGGAAAGGGGTAAAAATTATAATGAGAATCACAAGATTTAACAAAATTAATACACATTTGGTAATATTCTTATAAATTAATATATACGAAAATTAGTGTGTGTGTGTGTGTGTGTATAACCCATAGTCCATAAATATCATGAATCATATTAACATGTCATAGCCCATAAAGTAGTTAAAGCTTAACAACATCAAAACACAAGTACAAAATACATCAAGTTATAGCTAACACAACATAAAACTTGAACACCTCAAGCAAATAGTAATATTTTAATCCTAGAGTCTAGATCTTTAATCTAATAAATGTGCCACATTATAATCACAAGGATCCAACATTAGATCCTCACCTTCAACTCCATCAACTGGGAGCAAGGCAACAGAAAAAAAAAAAAAAAAAGGGTGGCTGTGGGGAACAAGGAGATAGCAAGAGGGTGCACTCAAACAGAAATGGAAAAGGCATAAAACCCCTGTGTCAACAGAGAAACAAAGAAATTCAAATTCAAGCAAAAAATAGAACAGAGACAAAATGATGGGTGGCAGCTGCAGTTCAGTTTTCATTGTTGCAGACGCCTGGTGAAGAAGGAGCACCTCAATGTTAGGGTTCCCTAATTGAACAAAATGAAAGCAACTTCGAACAGTGTTGAACCAAATTGGAGATCACTAATTTTTATAGCGGGTACAAAAATAAAATCATTTAAATTTTTTTTCATAGCATACCAGTTTCAATTAATAAAAAAATCACAGGCTTTTAAAGATTTTATGACTTGAATCCAAATTTCATTGGCCATTTGAATTTTTCAGAGGGATTTTTTTTACTAGCATTGTAACAAGTACAACAACAATAGTTTTATCCCATTACGTGAGGTAATGATGAACAAGTTTCCAGCTGAAATTCAAATCTCCATATTTTCAAAAGAGGGAGAGTAGGCGAGAGCAGCATACTTACCCAGTAAAACCAGTTGTCATACAAGCAATGTCACCAAGGTCAACATCCTTGGCTAAAGGAAGTTCCTTCTTGGAAACATGAACTTTTAGGATAGCTTCTCTTCCAATCCTATCAGGTGTTTCTACCTAAGAATTATGGGAAATTTAGTAAAGATATACATAATGTTGATAATTGTCAATATAAATGTTTAAACCATAGGACATCATGTACTAAAAACTAAAAAATAGGATACAGACCATAACTACGCGATCAAATCTTCCTGGCCGTCGAAGTGCAGGGTCCAAGACATCTGACCTATTAGTAGCTCCAAGAACAATCACTGCAGAACTGCTATCAAACCCGTCCATCTCCTGCAATGCAACTTTTAACAAATTAGTTTTATTAAAGTAGGTTTAACTGGACTTATTTCTTTACATTCACAAGAAACAGAAAATGTCAAAGGAATGCTGACAGTGAGCAACTGATTCAAGGTTTGCTCTCGTTCATCATTGCTGACCATGCGAAATTTTCCATCACGACTTTTAGCCACAGCATCTATCTGCATACCAAAAGAAATGTTGTTCTGTTTAATAAAGGGGGTGTGTTTTGGATAACTGCAAAAATTAAATTATTTCCATAATCAATTATTGTTATAATCGATTATAGTTAGAATAACATTTTGTTTCATTTGGACACAGCAAAAAATATGTACAAAACTTAGAAAGGAAAATAAACTGTTAAGAAATAATTATTAGTTCCAAATTTTCATACTCATAAAAACTAGTTCATCTTTTCAGAAAAAACCAAATCTTTTACAAATTTCAGCTATTATCTCCGAAATGCAGCTGAAATTGCAAACAGCTTTCTATCCCAAAAACAGCCGAAATCTTTAACTAATCTTTCACAAATATGTTGAACCAAATGATCCAGCAGAACAGAAGAATATATATTGTTATACCTCATCAATAAAAATTATGGCCGGAGCCTCCCTTTTTGCCCTTGCAAATAGATCTCTAACACGGGAGGCACCCATACCAACATACAATTCTACGAACTCACTAGCAGAACAACTTATAAATGGCACATCAGCTTCCCCAGCCACAGCCTTTGCTAGTAAAGTCTTACCTGTGCCAGGAAGACCCACCTGTAAGATAACCAATAGATATTCACTGCCTAGATGTCAATCCAAAGCAATATTAAAAATCCTCACATACAGAAAAGATAGAAGTTAAAACCTTTCAAGAATTAATGCCCAAGACTATCTATGCCATGCACAGCATGATGCAGTCCCCTAGATTGCAAGTTAATGATTACTTAAAATATGAGAATATGTTACGAGGTATTGGATTAGAGTTTGAAAGGATTTAAAAAAAAAATTGGATAAAAAATTCTTATGTTATTCAATCACAACTATAAGAATTTTTCAGGAGGACAACAAATTCATTAATATTCAATTACAAATACTTATAACTTATAAAACTCTTCCAGTATTCAACAATTACAAATTTCAATAGATTAGGATTTAGGATAGATTTCATGTGAATTTTAATACGAGACTTGCCTAGAAGCTTATTCTTTCTTTTCCAAGACATAATCTTTTCCCTTTTCGTTGAAGACAAGGTCATGGTTGAGGAAACCAGTTGACAAAATTTCACACTCAGCATTATTAGATAACAAAATTGAGCTTATTATTGATACCCAAGAGCAAGAATGAGAAAATGTTAACGTGTAGAGGGCTAGTACAGCTTATATATGAGGACAAATGTTGCTTAGCATGACATAGAGCTAGAATCTATTAGCTATTAAAAAAATTGTATTGGTTTTACTTTTCCTTTTCTAAACCTTATCATTTATTCGTTGTTTTTTCATTGAATCTGGTTATATTAATAGTTTTTTATAAACCTACGGAATATTTTGAAATCTCATCGATAAAATATTTTCAAATCATTTATATTCTGATATAAATCAAATATTTTGACATATGTGCCCTATTCTCAAACAATGAGTCATAGCTATAGTGTTAGCTAATAACAACATATGGTTTCATTTCAGCCCAGTATACGAGTATCATTTTCAGACACAAGCTATAACTTACCAAAAGAACACCACGAGGTGGGCGAGCACCAAGCCTTACGTATCTGTCTGGATTTCGAAGAAATTCCTGGCAAGTGAACATCAGAATTGTCAAAACTAAAACCTTGTATCACCAGAAAAACTGAAGAAGAGAATATAAGATAAAGCTAAACAATAAAAAGCCTTTAACCCTACAGACTATAAGTGTTGAAAATGACAAGAGAGTCCAGCTTACCACAATCTCTTCTAACTCCTCTTTAGCTTCATCAACACCAGCAATATCGGCAAAAGTTACTGTTTCTCCTTGTTCAGATGATTTCCTACCAGCAGAAGTGCCTGATTTGCGGTTCCGAATCTGGCCAGCTGTATGCTGTGCAGCATACAATTATTCAGAAAAAAAAAAAATATCATTTTAAAGCTGTAGGAAGCCTAGGTTGTATGAGAAGGTCCAAGGAATTAAGATGGGACAGAATGCAAACTCACACCTGAGAAAAGCTTCCAGGGACTCTATGGAGAAGCCCTGCAAGCACAGCAGCATAAAACAAGGCTATCTGTGAATATGAGAATGAAGTCAGTATGCCACGTGTTATGAACATATCATGAAATCTACTTTAAAAGCCGAGGAAACTTATAACTAATTGGAATAAGCAGGTGAATATTTTGAACAAGTGATACAACATTGAATTGATAATGAAATACTAGTGAAAGTGAAAATAACAGAGTCATAAACTACAAATACAATATTGCATACCAAACAAATTTCGAAAAGCTTCAGTTACTTGGGCAGATTGTTCACATGAATCCAATATAAAAGTTAGCTATCATTAAATGATCAAGGTAATTCAATGCTTTAAGAACTTAATACTCAAAATAGGATTATTGTGGCTTTCTGAAAATTATCCTTCTAAACTGGAAAAATAATGATTCACAGAGGATGGGAGCTGTATCCACAACTCTGCTTTTACTCCAGCTGCTTCATTGTATTGGTAAAACAATTGTTTTGCTTCATTCTAAGAAATTGTTGAGAACGTGCCTTTGGATGTTGCATACTTTTAGAAAGATCTCAGACTTGTTCCAGTTTGAAAAAATCAATTTTTCATTCATTAGCCGTTAATGGATTAGCTATTTCCTACTTTTCAGCTAAGTTATTAGTGTGGTTGCTAGAATAATGGGATGTGATATCTTAGTCAGTTATTTCTGAAAGAATTTAAATTAAGTTGTGTTAAGATAATAAGATGCTATACAAAGCACTTTCTGTTGCACTCTATTCTTTTATCAATTTCTGTATCTTCACTGTTTTCTCCCGTTAGCCACTGCCTTTGTTTTTTTTAAAAAAAAAACCGAAATGTTGGTATCATAACTCTCTTCTTGAGGACCTGCGTCTGTGTTTTACAATGCCATGGATTCTGAAGGAAGTTTTTCCCAAGCTGCCCTCCCAATCTTTGATGGGGGAAACTACGACCCCTGGACAGTGAGAAATGAATCTTACTTGGAGGTATTTGATCTTTGAAAAGCTGTGAAAGAGGATTATGATGTCCTTCAGCTGTCGGACAATCCTACCATGACCCAGATCAACAATCCTAAGGAGAATAAAACTCAAAAAAAACAAAGGCAAAATCATGCCTTTACGCTGGTATCTCTACACCATCCTCACTAGGACCATGACTCTCAAATCTGCAAAAACAATTTGGGATTATCTAAAGGTGAAATATGTTGGAGATGAAAGAATACAAAGCATGCAGGTGCTTAATTTACAGAGGAAATTTGAGTTTCAAAGGATGAAAATAAAAACTGCATAATTAAAGATCCAACCGGCCTTGGAATGTTCAAAGTCAAGATGAGGAGCAAAAGTTTTTTCATTTCATCCAATGAAGATGTAAATTGCATTTCCACTTATAGAAAGCTCAGCCTATCTTTGGCACAAAAGGCTAGGTCCTTTCCACATTTGGAAAATAACTACATGCTGAAAAATCAACTAGTCCAAGGAGTTCCTTCCTTGACAAAAAAAAAATCCAACTGTGAGGCTCATTGAATCGGGAAGCAAACAAGGAAACCGTTTCCTAAAAGTAGCTGGACAGCCAGTAAAGGTTGTAGCCGGGTCTCTATTATATAATATGTATTGAAGACCTAATGAGAATGTGTCGGATTTACTTTCTTAAATACAAATTAGAAGTAGTTGTGATGTTCTAGTAATTCAAAGCACGTGTTGACAATCCAACCAATTGTTGTATTCAGATTTGAGGTTGGACAATGGAAGAGAGTACAATGCTAATTAGTTTCAACAAACTTTTCATAAGACCGAGATTGACCATCAATTGATGACTCCTTACACTCAACAAAAGTGGAGTAAGTGAAAACACAAATAGATCAATCATGGAGATGGTCAAGTGTATGTTTCATCAAAAGGAAATACCAAAGAAGTTTTGGACCAAAGTTGCAAATATTGTTGTCTTTATTCAAAACAGAATTCCTACACAAGTAGTACAAAACAAACTTTTTTTAAAGCCTAGTTTGGTTTTAAATTTGTTGCAAGATGCATCAATTGTCCTATAACATAGGCCAAATGGACCAAATCATAATCAAATTGTAACACTTAAACTATTGTGCTCTCAAGTGGAAAAAGGTGATTAGCTATAGCTTTTGGCTCAATGGTAAGTGGTCAATCCAACAATCAGTGTCAAAGTCAAAGTCACAAGTTTGATTCTCAATAGGACAATTGTTGAGAGAGAGATTGTTGCAAGATGCATTAATTGTCCTGTGATGTAAACCAGGTGAACCAAGTTATCATTGATTGGTAATGTTTGCACTGTTACACTCTTAAGTAGAAAGAGTTGCAAGCTCAATATCTACTATGACTTTTGGTTTAGTGGTAAGTGCTCATTCCAACAAAACTTTCCCTTAATTTTTTAAAAATATTTGGTTGTTTGTGCTACTCGTGTACCTCAGGTTAAGTGTGATAAGCTTAACAAAGAATATTTATAAGGTACAGAACAATCTCTAAAGCTTGAAGTTTGAGCTGTTCAAATCATTTGACAACTTCTAACTCAAAGGCAAGCCTATGACGTCACTTAACACACACAAAAAAAAATTAACGTCCTTGAGTTTTGAAGATTATATTAATTCAATTTTAAAGTTAGAGGACTAGAATGAATCAAATTTTCGAATCAAAGTTTATTTACTAAAAACATATTAACCCAAGAAAATAATTAGAAGGGTGCTAAGACTTACAGTTATTTGTAGAAAATACCTACCTTGAGTTTTGTATTAAAACTCAAGGATCAAAATAGTGTAGAAAATTAATTTTGGTAGTTACTAGTTAGTCCCATACTAGAAACTTCAGGATGGTAGTAATGTGTTTAAAATAACCATGGATGGTGAGGTGCATCTATCAGATAGTAGATTTTGTAAAAGAATACTCACTACAGGAAAGGTTTGTTTATGTGAAAGCAGGTAGATTTTTATTTGTGTATGATTTTAATGTTCATCATTATGCTCTTGATATCCAATTCCGGAACCAACCTCCTCACAAAACAAAAGCCCGGTCCCACTATGTGAAGTTGGCTAAATGGATCGTATGGCGCCATTGCTCTAAACTAAATTCAGATAAGCTATAACTCACATTAAAAAGTCTCTAGCACCACAGTAATAATGCTATTACTAGTTTAATTCTCGAACTTCATATATCTCTAAAATCACACACATAACACAGGTGTTGCCACATGCTTACCAGTGCAGAGTTAAAGAATCCACCAGATCGCTTATCCGGGGACCCAAACTCCACCTTATTGTCCAGCATCTTTTCATAGGGAGTTCTGATATCACTTGGCCTTGTGGTAGTGTAAACTATCCTCTTAGTTGGCGCAACACTCTTCACCAAGGATTCTGATTCTTGCATCCTAATAATATTACTACTACTACCACCATTCCCTGCAACATCTTCACCACCACCATCATGGCTTGTTCCAATGCCAGCCTTCAACTTGAACATGATGTGGACCCCATCCACCTCCACCTTCTGCACCTGGTCACTATTGATCCTACTCAAAAACTCGCTATAAGGCACACTCACAAACACCGTAGGAGCCTTCGGGTCCGACCCGGGCAGTGGGATTCCGGGTCGTAGCAACCGCATGACGAAGAACCCAATCCCTATTTGCAAAAGCAGAATCCCAATTTCCTGAACCTGAATCAGTGGCTGCCACCGCCACCGGCGCCACCGCGACCACCACCCGTCCTTCCGCCGGTTCGAACCGGCATCGTCTTCCTCGGTCTTCTCCTCGCCAGAATCTGCCGCAGAATCTGGTTCTCCGGCTGAACGACACGCCCATGATGATCGGTGGTGACCCCATAATCCGTACCTAAGAGGAGCGTCGGGCAAAATTGGGCATCGGAAACGATGGAGGGTGTCGTAGAGGGAGGGAAGAGAAACCCTAGAACTTGCGCGGGAAAATGGTTCGTAGGGTTTTAATTTCGTGTGGGTTAAAGCTGAGAAATAGTGATAATGATACTCTAAAGGTAACATTCGAAGTGAGTAAGAGAGACCCGGATACGAAATATTGGAACTTAAAACGTCGGTATTGGAGTTTGCAGAGTTGCAACAATGGTGGGAAGGCGAAAGAAGAAAGAAGAAAGAGAAGGTTATTTAAAAGAGTATGATAACCTTTGGATTGAAGGGGACTTGGAAGATCTGAACCGTCGATTTCCTTGTTTTTCGACACTCTAGTCAATGGTCAATAATATTCCTCATCACTCATGTTTTGTTTCTCTCCTAAGTTTTGTATTTTTGTATTGTTTTTCTTAATTTCATACGCATGCATGGACTATGCATGAGATTATTATGTGTATAAACAAAAATTTAACTTGTGTTCCTTATGTTGTAAAAAAATAATTGTGATCTGTTTAGTAAAAAAATGCCATGTCATTCCAAAAATAAAATATATAACTGATGTGTGGATAGGATTTTGAGTAAGAGTCGTTCTTGGAATTCTAATAAATTTAAGTTTACCTTGAGGATGGTCCATCAAAAAGAGTGTGGAACCAAGGAGCCTAATATATTTTGTTAGCTGACAATATTAAAAATCATAGTCAAGTAAAGTAACATCTACTTGAAAATGATTAACTATATCTTAATAAATGTACTAAAAAATATATATTAGATGTAATATTTCATTTTAATAGTATAAAACTATTAAAATATTACATTATATATACGATAATATAATTACTTAGATTAAAATAAACTTATAAGAAGATAATAAATATGCTTTTGTAGATTCATTTATCAACTAATTTGATTCATTCTCACCTCTTACTGGAACAACTGAAAAAGATTGTCCCCTTAAACTCACATCATTTAGACTATTATCGTAAAAGAGAAAGCAATACGAAAATAAGAGTAAACTAGTGATAAAACAATTTATCATAATAAAATAGCATTATAGCATGTTTTACACTTCACACAATATAAACATTCATCCTAAACATATAACAGACTAAAACAATACGAAAATAAGAGTAAACTAGTGATAAAACAATTTATCATAATAAAATAGCATTACAACATGTTTTACACTTCACACAATATAAACATTCATCCTGTTGAAATATATATTGTATTGTGTTATTGGGCTTTTAGTTTTGGGCCTTTTTGATGTTGGTCCATTGTCCCATATATAGGACATTTTTTTGTGTAATAGTAACTTAAGAAAAGTAATACATTTTGACTGTTCAGTTTTCTCTCCCAAAACTTTCACATGGTATCCAGAGCCCATTAGGGTTTGCCCGCCGCCGCATCCGCCGCCGTCCACCGTCGCCGCCGTCCGCCGGTGCCGTCGCCGGTGCAGCCTTTTCTCCGGCGAAGTCAAGGGTTCGGGTGCGCCTCGACGAGCGCGACCCATCCCTGGTGGTCGCTGCCTCTTTCTTCTCTCGACGCGCTGTCACGCGCCGTCTCCTTCCGGCCACTCTCCGGCACGCCGCCTTTCCCGTGCCGGAACTTCACCGCGCCGCTGCCGGTCGTTTCGTCTCTGTCTCCTGAGCGTGTTGTGGTCACTGTTTTGCTGTTCCNTTGAGGGTTGCTCCGATTAGGGTTTCTTCCCACAAACAATTTGTCCCTCTTTTTGTTTGACATTTTAATGGNTGGTCTTGGAACGCCATCTCTTTCTACTACTCCTACCATTACTTCTGCAAAGCTCAATTGGAAAAACTATCTATCTTGGTCTTCTTCCGTGGAGTTATGGTTTCTTGGTCAAGGATACCATGATCATCTTGAACAAGATATTTCCACCGTTTCCGAAGAAGAAAAATCTCAATGGCAGAAGCTTGATTTTCAACTATGTGCTGCCCTATGGCAATCGGTTGAACAAGAAGTTTTAGAAATTTTGAGACCCTACANAACGTGCTCCTCTTTTTGGAGAAAAGCCCAGGATATCTTTGCTAATGATGTGCAACGTCTCTTTGATGCAACTCAAAGAGTGACTTCCCTCAAACAAACCAATCATGATATGATTGCTTACATAGGAAAGGCCCGTGCTGNTGTAGAAGAATTGAAGAATTTCTTTGTGGNTGATTCTTTAGAAGGCCTAAACAAGAAGCTTGATAAGTTTTACATGGTCTTAATTCTAAGAGGTCTACACTCAGAGTTTGATCATGTTCGTGATCAAATGTTAGCTGGTGATCAAGTTCCATCAATGGACANCTTAGTTACTCGACTTCTTCGGGTACCTTCATTAGTTAAAGATGAGAGTTCAATTGGTGGTATTGAAACATCAGCTATGGTAGCACCACAAGGAAGAGGAGGAGGCAGAAGCAACCGAGGAGGAAGTGGTGGTCGTGGTATGCGTCCTCAGTGCACATATTGTAAGAAAATAGTCCATACTCGAGAGAAATGTTATGCCTTACATGGATATCCAGACAAAGCTGCTCATGTTTCGAAATCTGATGATCTAGAATCCAAAATTTCAGATGAAGAGTACCAAGAATTTTTGAAGTATAAATCTGAAAAATCTTCTAATCCTGGCCAATCTTCCTCCATGTCCAATGTGTCAACTGCCTGTATATCTCAATCTGTGGAAGGTCACAATCCATGGATCCTTGACTCAGGTGCCTCAGACCATATCTCTGGTACTATTTCTTCATTTTCTTCCATGTCCTCTCAGAAAATCCCTCATTTTATTACTGTTGCCAATGGATCCAAAGTTGCATCTCAGGGAATTGGCAAAGTTTCCTTATCTCCTTCACTAAATTTAAATTCTGTTTTGTATATTCCTCATTGTCCTTACAATTTAATCTCCTTGAGCCAATTGACTNGTTCCTTAAATTGTTCTGTAACCTTTACTGCTAATTCCTTTGTTATACAGGAACATGGTACGGGTCGCCTGATTGGAGAAGGACATGAGTCTCGAGGACTTTATTTTTTGAAACATAGCTCTTCAGTTTCCTGTTTTGCCATTTCATCCCCAAAACTTTTGCATGATCGATTGGGCCATCCAAGTTTATCCAAGTTGAAGATGATGGTTCCGAGTCTCAAGAACATTCAAGCCTTAGATTGTGAGTCGTGTCAGTTAGGAAAACATGTTAGATCTTCTTATCCTAAAAGGTCTAAAACACTATGTAATTTTCCTTTCTCAACTATTCACTCTGACATTTGGGGACCAAGTNGTGTTACTTCTTTTGGTTTTAACTATTTTGTAACCTTCATTGATGAATTCTCCCGATGTACTTGGATTTATTTAATGAAAGAGAGATCTGAACTTTTGTCCATATTTATGTCCTTTATTAATGAAATCAAGAATCAATTTGGGAAGACAATTNAAATCCTTCGTAGTGATAATGCTNAGGAATATTTTTCTTCAGCGTTTTCTTCATTCTTATCTTCCCAAGGAATTTTACATCAGTCAACATGTCCTCACACTCCACAACAAAATGGTATTGCAGAGAGAAAGAATAGACATCTCATTGAAACTGCACGCTCCTTGATGTTGAATACTAATATTCCTGTGCATCACTGGGGCGATGCAGTCCTCACTACCTGTTTTCTAATCAATAGGATGCCTTCTTCCTCTCTTGAGAATAAAATTCCTCATTCTGTCATTTTTCCAAACGACCCTCTATATCATGTCTCCCCACGTGTATTTGGGTGTACATGTTTTGTCCATAATGTTTCTCCAGGTCTTGATAAGCTATCCGCAAAAGCTATTAAGTGTGTCTTCTTGGGATATTCTCGTCTTCAAAAGGGGTATAAATGTTATTCTCCCTCACCAAGAGATATTATATGTCTGCTGATGTCACATTCTTTGAGGATACACCATTTTTCTCGTCCTCCGTGGAGGATCGTTCATCTGTTCAACAAATGTTTCCTCTACCATCGTGTGATCCCTTGGTTATTCCTGCCTCTATACCTCAAACTCAAAATGTGAATGACATTGTTCCTCCACCTCTTCTCACATATCAGCGTCGAAGACCATCTCAAGCTCAGAACAATGAAGATCCTCGAGACTCATCTCTTCCTCCATCAGCTCACCAGACCATGGATCCTTCATCCTCCTCGTCTTCTCCTAACTCAGATGATAATTTGCCCATTGCCCTTCGGAAAGGTATTCGTTCTACTCGGAATCCATATCCTGTTTATAATTTTTTGAGTTATCATC